>NC_045986.1:3660137-3971751 GCF_010909765.2 Amblyraja radiata | reverse complement strand
CTAACCAGGACAGGACCTTCGCAGTAAATAGCAGTGCTGGGGGGGGGGGGGGGGGGAGGGGTTGTGGAGGTGGATCTAGTGTGCAGGTAGATAGTTCCTTGGTAGTTCTGCACATTGGCATTCATCAGTCAGGATATTGAGTAAAGAAGTCGGAATGTTATGTTACACCTGCACAAGGCTCTGGTGAGGCCACAGTTGGAATGTTGTGTTCAGTTTCTATAGGAAAGGTTTTGTTCAACTGGAATGAGTGCAGAGTAGATTTACAAGGAAGTTGTCAGGACTTGGGTGCCAGAGGTTGGGCAGGTGAGGACTGTATTCCTGGGAGTGTAGGAGGATTAGAGATGATCTTATGGAGGAGAATAAGATCATGGGGGAAATAGTTGGGGCAGATGCACAACTTTCCCCAGAGTAAGGGAATCAAGAATCAAAGTACATAGGTGTAAGGTGAGAGGGAAAGATTTAATAGGATTCTGAGCGGCAACTTTTTCTACACTATGGGTGGTTGGAATATGTATGAGCTGCCAGAGGAGGTAGTTGAGGCAGAAACTATACTAACATTTAAAAGACATTTGGACTGGTATATGGATAGGAAATGATTATAGGGATATGGGCCAAATGGAGGCATGTGGGAATAGTGTAGATGGGGTAGACAAAAATGCTGGAGAAACTCAGCATCTAGGGAGCAACGTTTCGGGCCGAAACCCTTCTTCAGACGGGTACTTTGATTGTCATGGGGAAGCTGAACCCAAGGGCATGTTTCCATGCTGTTTGGCTCTATGGTGGTGAGAAACGATGAAGTCCAACCAGGGCCGGCCACAAATGACCTCAAGCATTGCCCAGGTAGGCCCATTGTTGGCGAGGGAAGGAGTGATCTCAGGAGGGAAATCACGTGGAGAACCGTGGAGCCGATAAAACTAGGGTGGAGGAAGAGGACAGGGGGGGGCGTGGAATGTAAGTAGCAGTTACTGATAATTAGAGGATTCAATATTCATACCGCTGGGTGGTCAGCAACCCAAACAAAGTAGAGGTGCTGTTCCTCCAATTTGTGTTTGCCTCACTCTGGCAAATGGAGGAGGCCCAGGACAGAAAGGTCAGTATGGGAATGGGGAGTTGAAGTGGTTGACAACCAGGAGATCCCATAGACCTAGGCAAAATAAACCAAGTGTTCAGTGAAATGGTCGCTGCGTCTACGTTTGGTCTCGCTGATATACAGGAGCTAACATTGGGAACACGGGATGCAACAGATGAGGTTAGAGGAGGTCCATGTGAACCTCTGTCTAACCTTAAAGGGCTGTTGGAATCCCTGGATGGAGTTGAGGGAGGAGGTATAAGGACATCGTCTGTGGTGACAGGAGAAAGTACCTGGGGAGGAGGTGGTTTAGGTGAGAAGGGATGAGTGACCCAAGGAGTTGCGGAAAGAGTGGTTGCTGTGGAAGACGGAAAGGGTTGGCGATGTGAAGATGTAATTAGTGCTGGGATCCCTGAGGAGGTGAAAGAAATGTCGTCAAATAATGTGTTGGTGGGGTGAAAGGTAAGCTCCAGGGGAACACTGTCATTGTAATGTCTGGGGGGTGGGGGAGCGAAAGCAGAACTACGGGACACAGAGGACCTCATCTATGACAGAAGGGGGAACCCACATTGCCTGAAGAATGAAGACATCTTTTATGTCCTAGTGTGGAACACCTCACCTTGGGAGGTGATGTGGCAGAGATGGAAGAATTGAGAGAAGGGAATAGCATCTTTACAGTGGCAGGGTAGGAACTAGTGTAGTCCAAATAACTGTGGGAGTCGGTAGGTTTGTATTAGATGTCCGTTGATAGTCTGTTGTTTGATGAAGCCAAAGAGATCGTGAATGGGGAGAGAAATAGTCTTGGTGAATTTGAGGGCAGGGTGAAAATGAGTCAATAAAATCCATGAGTCCTCTCTGGGTGCAGGAGGTAGCCCCGATACAGCCATCAACATAGTGGAGATGGCTACATCACGGAATAGGGCGAGTGTACACTTGGATGAAGGACTGTTCGACGTACCGGACAAAAATGTGGACATAATGTAGATGGGGTAGACAAAATGCTGGAGAAACTCATGACCATGGACTCTCTACACATCCATCCCCCACCAGAAGGGCCTTAACGCCCTTTGTTTTACAAAGTACTTCCTCTCCTACTTTCTCCAAATCAAAGGTGTAGTCATGGGCACTCGCACAAGCCAAAGCTGTGCCTGCCTTTTTGTCGAGTACGCCAAACCATCCATATTTTCGATGTACACTAGTCTTATCCCCCAACAGTGGACCTAGCACAACACCACCCTGCCTGAGGTCATTTGTGGCCGGCCCAGATTGGTCCTGGTTTTTCCTCACCTCCAGCTCTTAACAACACCCCCCCCCCCCCCTTCCTCCCTCCCCCCCCCCACTGCTTAATGTCTGAAAAAGGGTCCCAATATGAAATGATACCCATCTATTTTCTCCAGAAATGCTGCCTGTCTCGCAGATTTACCCCAGCACTTTGTGTCTATCTTCGGTTTAAACCAGAATCGGCAATTCTTTGTTTCTACATTTGATCACTGCTGTACACATCTTGCACATCGATGTCATCTCCTTGCAGGTTTGTTCCTCAACCACCCTCTCAGAAATAACCATCAGTGACAAGACTTCCTCTTTTTGCATCTTAACTGTTCACTGCTCCAGGACATCATTTCTCCCTAACACTTTAATAGATTGTTTTAAATAGTTCCCTTTGTTTAAATAGTTCCCTTCAGCAACCCTTCATTTGTTTCTCAACACCTAGAATAACAGGAATAACAAGTTCTCTATCATGTCGTGAATCATATATCTGTCATTGTCAGGAGGTTATGTACCTAAATTTCGATATTTGTCCCTGCACTTATCAACCTTATTTATAATTTTGTGCTTTTACATTTTTCTTTCTTGGTTAGCTTTTGCCTTTCTCATGCTCACACTGAGCCTGTTCCTATCCAAAATTGTATGGGATGATCTGATACTGAAAATGCTTTGATATAAACTCAAACACAAAGCTTTTATGCATGTCTTCCTTTTTATTTCCCTGGCACACACAGGTGTCTTTCCCTCAGCCAAGTTTGTTTAAACAGTAATTAAACAAACTGATTACCATTGTGAAAGTGGCAGAAACATACTAAGGGGAGAATGGGGTGACTGTGGCTGATAAAGGAAGTCAAAGAAAGCATAATAGCAAAAGAGAAGGCATAAAATATGGCCAAGTATAACAGGAACCTAAAGGATTTGTAAGCTTTTAAAAATCAATTTGGCAACTAAAAGCACAATAAGGGGAGAAAAGATGAAATATGAAGTTCAATAATATAAACTATGATACCCAAAGTATTTTACATATATCAGATACATAAAGAGTGGAAGAGAGGCAAGAGTAGTCCTTGGACCTCTGGAAAATGATGCTGGAGAAGTAGTATTTAAGAAGGAACTGCAGATGCTGGAAAATCGAAGGTACACAAAAAAGCTGGAGAAACGCAGCGGGTGCAGCAGCATCTATGGAGCGAAGGAAATAGGCAACGTTTCTCCAGCTTTTTTGTGTACCTCTGGAGAAGTAGCAACAAGGAACAATGAAATGGCAGACGACTGAATCCTTTTTTTCCATCACTCGTCACAGTGGAGACACCAGCGACCTGCCAGAGTCAGGGGGCAGAAGTGGGTGTGGTAATTATTACTAAGGAGAAGGTGCTTGGGAAGCTGAAAGGTAACAGTCGTGATTATGGACCCATTAGTAGTGATTTTACAAGAATCTCCAGGGTCAGGAATGGTCCCAGAGAACTAGAAAAAAGCTAATGTAACCACTGTTTTAAATGACAGCGAGGAAAAAGAAATGATTTATAGGCCAGGTAACCAGAATTCACTATATGATGTATAGGCCAGTAAGCCTGACTTCACCAGAACAGATAAGATAGCACCTCTAGACATGATGGAACTGGGTATTCAGTCAGCCTTTGGTAAAGAGTCCAACAAGAACATACTGAGCAAAAATAGAGAACATGCCAGTATTGGTAACATTCTCCAGTGCCCTAAAGATTGGCTACCAGACAGGAAAATGAATGAGAATAAATCAGTCATTTTCAGGTTGGTGGGCTGAGAATGATGAGGTGCCACTGTGATCCTCTGGTCCAGCTGCTCAAATATATGGATAAGGGGCTCTCGTGTGCTATATCAGTTCAGATGAAGGATCTTCAACCTGAAATTTTAATTCTGTTTCTCTTTCCATAAATGCTGCTTATGCTTCTAGCATCTTTTTGCTTGTAGTTCAAATTTTAACCATCTCCAATTCCTGTAACATTTCAAGATTTGTTGATGATACAAAGTTTGGCTAGGCTGTGAGATGGAAGGAGGTTTGACTAGGCCGGGAGGAAAATGCACTCTGAGATATTTCATTGAAGTTCATTAACCAAAGTGATTGGTCTCATCTTAATTTTAAATAGAAATAGATGAGATAGCTGCTCTCTGCCAGGCATTTAGTAATAATGACGCAATTAGTTTCAGTACCATGAAGAACAATGAAAAATAGTAGACTCCAGATGTTATTCGTACTGAAAATTTACAAATTCAAAGTAAATATCAGATTAGTCCTATCTGAGATGATTACACAAGCAAATAATTCATCAATACTCATGGCAAAGGTTCACATTTACAGACCGCCCATTTGCGAAAGATATTAGACAGCACAGAATGCACATTAAATAACGACAAAGAAAAAAAATAGTTACAGGATCTGGCAAATCTTATTTGTTTATTTGTAGGTACAATGGTGAAAAGCATTGGAAATATCATATCACGCAGTAACATCTTCTGCATCTATGGATCGAGAAAGTCTAGATAGAGGGGTTACATTCTGGGAATATCGAGTAGGACATTTAGAATGGAGATGAAGAGATTTTTCAGTCAGATTGTGTGCTAAGCCTGTGCACAGGATAAAATGGGGGCCAAGTTATGTAGAACATAGAATGTAGAATAAAATGGTTACGGCGCAAGAACAGGCCCTTCGGCGTATAACGTCTGTGCCAAACATGATGCCAAGACCATCACTTATCTACCTGCATATATCCCATATAATTAACAGGAAGATGGATTTTATCGCTAAATAATAATCTGTGTCACATCCAGATTATGTCATTAATATGGATGCGACCTAATACACACAAAACATTGCAAATGCAGATGGACCAATGAACAGATTTATACATAAAGACTATTGAATGAAATTAATTGAATCTCATGTACAAAATCTGCAAAGATGGAAAAAATTGAAAATCAGTTATGTTCTGAACAATTGAATAACTGCATAATTGACAGATAATGTTACTGAGAATATCGCTGTGCATTTTTTAATATACATTCACTTGTATGGAAAAGTGCAGGCGATACCTGAGGTTACTTGAGTACTGCATGTAGAAATGAACAGAAAGTGATAATAATGATTGGCCATTGCAATAAATGGCTGAGATAAGGTCAGACCAAAGCAAATCTCAATTGTCCAGTAAGGCTTATTTCACACAAGCAATATCTGCTAAACTGAGATCAAAACAAGCATCGCATGTCTGTTAGTAACCTGATGACAGTGTCAATAATTACTTCGATTTGTTTAGCTTCTCTCTCATATGCATGGAGGACTCAGCTCCAATCTCTGGAAATCCTACACATGTTCCTAAAGTATGCAATCAGATTTTTTTTAGAAACAACAGAAGCATTCAAAAGTATTGCTGTGCATAATATGATTTTTAGGTCCAGAGTTCTCCAATAGCAAAAATGTATGAAGAGTCTCACTGTGAAAAAATACATTCCTCATAATATCTCAATTGGTCACTAAGTGCTGTCGCTAATATTAAAAAGATAAATTTCTGAGCATGGATGCAATGTTTTTGTTATCCATGATACTGGTGTTGGGTTGCTGACCTGTCAGTTTTCATGGAGTGTTGACAAGGGGTGGACCAAGCCAAATAAAGGATAAAACTTGAATAGCTATGAACAGCAATCCATGTATTGTATTCAGGTCAAAGCGTAGCCTTGCAACTGGTTCCATGTAGTCCAGTTCAACATGTGGGACATGCTCATCCTTCATGGAAAGTCTGCTTTGGCGGAGCAGGCGGAAGAGATCTTTATGAACCAATGGCTGGAAAGGCAATGCAACAACGCACTGTGGAATGCGAAGGGCTATTCAGAGCACTAAAGACAACATGGCCATCCACTGCAGCCAAGGAGTCTCCAGCCATGATGATTTTTCATACTGGACTCTGACTTCTTGGGTCGAGAGAGTGGGGTTGTTATAGTGCAACAGCTTCTCCACCTTAAACTCATTCGCACACAGGTTTTTTTTGTGCAGCCCCCTTCTCAAATTGAGACTGCACGACCCGCCATCGCCATTACCGACGGACCACCACCAATATCATTAGCAGTTTGGAATTCTAAATTTATTTTAAAAACTAAAGAGAGCTCTGGCTCCTTTAACTGCACTCTGAATGATGAGCATCAATGTTAAGAGAAGCAGGGATGATCAGCCATGATCATATTGAATGGCTGAAGGGCCGAATGGCCTACTCCTGCACCTATTTTCTATGTTTCTATGTTTCTATGCCATCAAGTTCACAAGTTGCTTCAAGCAATAAGCAAGGGTAGCAAGGTGGCACAATCAATAGAGTGATTGCTACATTGCTCCTGGTACATGGGTTCAGTCCTGCGCTCCGCTATCATTTATGTGGTGTTTTCACATCCTTGCCTCTGATTGCATGGGTTTCCTACAGTTTCTGCCTACATTCCATAACCATGCAGACTGGTGGATTAATTGACCACCATAAATTGCCCCTAGTATGTAGATGAATAGTAGAATCTGAGGTAGACAAAAGTGCTGGAGAAACTCAGCGGGTGCGGCAGCATCTATGGAGCGAAGGAAATAGGCAACGTTTCGGGACGAAACGCTCCATAGATGCTGCCGCACCCGCTGAGTTTCTCCAGCAATTTTGTCTACCTTCGATTTTCCAGCATCTGCAGTTCCTTCTTAAACAAATAGAGAAATAAAACAGATGAGGGTAGGAATAGCCCAAAAATTGATGTTTGATAATTGGTGCCAAATAAGCCTGGAATCTATGATCCTACAATTACAATCTGTGAGTTTAAGATAAAATGGCACTCAGTCCACACCAGCAATATCATGCACACTAATGTTGATAGGGATGAGCAGACTCATTATTTTTTAAATGGAAGTTCATGTTCAGGGAGGAATGTTTGTGAGTTGCCAACCTCCTGTAACATAAATGTAAACTAGGGGGGTTCATATCATAGGGCAATCAAATACACGAGCGATCCTGTTATAACAGACGCACTAAGATAGAAAAATTTGCGCTCATTGCTTAACCAAGGAAAGGAGGAGAGAGAGAAGAGAGAGAGAGAGAGAGAGAGAGAGAGAGAAGAGAGAGAGAGAGAGAGAGAGAGAGAGAGAGAGAGAGAGAGCAGAGAGAGAGAGAGAGAGAGAGAGAGAGAGAGAGAGAGAGAGAGAGGAGAGAGAGAGAGAGAGAGAGAGATATATTATCTGTCTAGTCTGTCTCTGTGTCTTTGTCTCTCGTCTCTCTCATACTTGTCTGTCATCTCGTTTTGTTCTCGCTGTTTCTGGTCTCTGTCTCGTCTATGTCAGTGTCTCTGTCATACCTCGGTAGTTGGGGAAGACTGAGGCGTATCTTCGAGCTCTGGAAGAGGTCGTAGAGGCTCTATAGGGCTAATATCGAGCTCTCAGATGATGAAGGAGAATAGATATGCTTCGATATCTAGTATAGAGCGATCGCAAGCGAGATCGATATAGCATCTCTCTCTAGATCTCTCTCTCTCTCTCTCTCTCTCTCTCTCTCTCTCACTCTGTCTCTGCCTCTCTCTCTCTCTCTCTCTCTCTCTCTTCCTCTCTCTCTCTCCCTCTGTCTCTCCAATGATATTGTTACAGCCACATGTTTTTAATTCAATGTTTTTTTTATTGCAAATTCAAATTTAATTTTGTGGACAGAAAATATGAGGTCTGACATGGAGAATTCAAAATGTTGATTAAACGACGTAATCTAAAATGGAATAGGAAGTTGGGCAGAAAATGCAGTTTGTACAATTAATTTAGATTATTAAAGTAAGTATTAAAAATGCTTCAAAATGTAAGTTTCAATGTAGATCATAAAACACGGTTGGCTATTTTGCCCTTTAATTGGTTTTGAATTCTCCACATCAGACCTCCTATTTTCTGTCCCTAAAATGATTTGTATGGAAAACATTTAGTCCACCTATTTCCTCCTACTGGAAATAATCGATAGAAATCGAATAATTGCTTTCTTAATACTGTCAAGCTTAATTTTCCACAAAAAAACCCCTTTCAAACTAACAATCTCTCCTTCAGTGTTTGGCCATTATAGTGATATAGTCCATACAGTGATAGCCTTCAGTGGTTAGGAGGGCATATTCTGTCAAAATCTAATAAGCAGGTCATCAGCAAATATTGCGTTTGGTTTTATGAAACTTCAAAGTTAATATAGGATGAATGTTACCTAGCAAATCAGAAAACCAGGTAGATCTTTCACCTCTCTAAATACTAAGTCCTCCAAATACAATTCCATGTGAAACAAAAAAAGCTTGACATTTAGTCTTTTGTCTTGGAATCTTCAAAGAGTACAGGTGCACACTATTAACATATCTCAAGTTTCACCTAATTGAGAACATGAATGAGTTTGTATAGAAGTACCATTGGATCCAATACCTTCAGCCAACCAAACATAATAACTCCCCTTATCACAATGAACCCAGTTATACACCCAATACTATAAGCCAAACGAAAATTGAAGCCTACCCCACTATGGCTTTCAGAAAGTTACCATTCTTTTTTTTGCTTTCTACTTTTTCTTCTTTCTCTTCATCAAGACACTGATTCATGCAAATGGAATTTGCCTCACACCATACAGCTTTTCACTTTACCAATTGGCTGTTCTTCAAAATTAAATAATGAATTATACTGCCAACAGACATTTCAAATAATAGAATGAACCTGATCCAAACATCTACACGTCTGTACTTATTCAAAAATAATAAGCAAATTAGGCTGAATGATGGCTGGCAGATCTCAATGATTATGGTTAAGATCAGATGGCAGCACAGCTGAATATTCTGCCTTTAATTGATGGCTTTTTGGCCAAGTTTGAAGATGAAATGAAGATAGGTGGAGGGGTAGGTGAGTTTAGATCTTAAGACATGCACAGAATTACACCATTGAATCTGTTCTGCTATTCAATCCTGGCTGATCTATCTTCCCCTCTCAACCCCATTCTCCTGCCTTCTCCATGTCCCTCCCTAATCAAGAACCAAATCTATCTGTCCCTAATCAATTTCTGCTTTAAAAAAATAACCAGTGATCAGGTCCCCACAGCTGTCTGCAGCCATGAATTCCACACATTCATCACCCGCTGGCTAAAGAAAGAGGAAGCAGGGTCTGCAGAAGGATTTGGACAGGTTGGGAGAGTGGATAAGAAAGTGGCAGATAGAATACAGCATAGCAAAGTGTACGGTCATGCAATTTGGTGGAAAGAATAAAGGCATGGACTATTTTTTAAATAGGAATGTGTAAGATCGGAACAAAAGGCTTTCCTTTCAACTCTGTTGAGCTCGTTGACATATCGATTGTTGACTGTCCAAGCGTTTGCTTTCATTAATATAGTGATTATGATTACATTTAATTCACAATTTAAATTAACTTGCAACTACCTCAGTTATTACGAGTGTATTGAGATGTCTTCATTTAGGTTCATCTTTAAATATATTTCAATGAGTTTTATGTTTATATTTCATTAATTGCTCCTGGAGCAGGGCCTTACATCGCCCGGCGCTGCTTTAAATGGCTGCGGGACTAGCTAGCGCCCGCTGGGGAGCTCCAACACCAAGACCCGGAGCGCGGCCTTGCATCGCCCGTTGCGGCTTTAATGGCCACGGGACACTTACCAGCGCCCGCCGGGGGCTTTGACTGACATCGGGAGGAGAATGAGGAGTGCAGGGGAGTGACAAGACTTTGCCTTCCATCACAGTGAGGAGGAGATTCACTGTGATGGATGTTTATATAAATTGTGTTGTGGCTTGGTTCTTTTTCTTGTGTGTATGACTGCAAAAACCAAATTTTGTTTGAACCTCAATGAGGTTCAAATGACAACAAATAAATTGTAACATTGTATCATTGCAGCAGAACACAGCTTTTATTTTGCGTACCATGCTGCCTAATTTCTAGTCTTTGTGGTGAGGATTACTTAGCAGGAATTAAAAGTGTACCAGTTATATTAATCATATTTATCTACCTTATTGACAATAGCTCTGCCTTCAATACCATGATTCCAAACAAACACCAAACTCCTGGATCTAGGACTAAGATAGATCTGCAACTGGATTAAGAAGCATGGAACTTGGTCGTATGTATTCAGGACTGGTTTCTTCATCGAAGACAGGGGGTTGGGTTGGAAGTAGATATTCTGGCTGGAGATCTGTGACCAGTGGAGTTCTGCAGGGATCAGGCACTCAGACCTCTGCTGTTTGGGATATATATATAAATGAGTGAGACATAGATGTAGATGTGTTGGTGAGTAGGTTTGCTGACAACACCAAAATTGGAGGTGTTTCATTCAGTAAGGAATGCTGTCAGAACATGCAGTGGTATAGATCAGCTACAGAAATGGGCAAAGAAATGATAGATGGAGTTAAACCTGAGCATGTAAGAGATGTTGCATTTTGGGGGGTTGAATGTAAGGGGAGAGTACACAGTTAATGGCAAGATGCGTAAATGCATTGATATGCGCTTGGACCTTAGAGTCCAAGTTTAAAGCTCACTGAAGGTAGCAGGTCGAGTGGTGATGAAGGTGTACGGTATGCTTGCCTTTGTTGCTAACAGCATTGAATATGTCAGGAAGTAATGATGCAGCTTCATAAGACTTTGGTGAGGCTGCATTTGGAGTATTGCATGCTGTTATAGAAGGATGTGGAGGCTTTGGAGAGGATGCAGAGGAGGTTTACCAGAATGCTGCCTGGATTAGAGGGTTTGAGCTACAGGGAGATGATGTTGGATAGACTTGGATTGTTTTCTCTGGAATCTTGGAAGTTCAGGGAAGACTAGATACAGGAAAGTCTATGAAATTGTGAGAGACATGGACATGATAGACAGTCAGAACCTTTTTCCCAGGATTGAAATGCCCAACAATGGATATAAGGTGATAGGGGGAAACTTTAGTATGGAATGGTACCATTCTGCGCAGCCATTTTGTGGTGTTAGAGTTAGGGTTAGGGTGTGGGTTTGGGTTAGGGTTAGGGTTAGGGTTAGGGTGCCACAGCGGTGGACCAGTGGAAACCAATTTCCAAACTTGTTAACATAAAGCTGATCTCACTTGCAATATCCTTGGCATAGGAACTACTTGCAGAGGGTGATAAAGCTCTGGAATTCACTATCCCGGAGTATTGTGACGCATGGAACACTTTTATTTATCTGGAGGTATTTACAGATGTTAGGGTTAGGATTAGGGTTAGGGTTAGGGTTAGGGTTCTGATGAGTACAGATATTATAAATGGAGGCGCCGAAACAGCGGTGCCGAAACGGCAGCGCCGAAAAGTACCCGACCCACTTTAGTAGAGATGTGTAGGTTATGTTTTTTCCTACATAGAGTGTGATTGGGCATGGAATGCATTGCCTGGGTGATGGCGCAGGCAGATACAAATGTGACATTTAAGAGCATTTTAGATAGGGACAAGGAAGTGCAGGGAATAGATAGATATGGATCATGTTCAAGCAGATGAGATTAGTTTAACTTGGTGTCACATCCGTTACTAACACTGTGGGTTTCTGTACTGTACTACACATGTACTATATTCTATGCCCAGCTTGACCTGCCAGGCATGCCTTCCTGTTCTACATTACACAACTCCTACATTGTTTAACTATATTCGCACTCTCTAACTGCGTCCATTCATTCATTAATCAGCCAACTTTGTTTAGAGCTCATCTTCATGGCCATTCTGGATTTACCCAACACCAACATCACCTCTCCTCCTCCATAATCATCTTTTCTGCCCTTCCCAATTCTGACAAAGGGTCTTCAACCTAATATGTTTTTCTTGGTAATGGTATTGTATTGTATTGTCCCTTTTCACACAGATGTGACCTGACCTGTTGTGTATCTCCAGCCTTTTCTGATTTTATTTTAGATTTCCATCATCTGCAGTTATGTGTGATTAAAGTTGGATTGTGACCAGTTAATACCTTGGCTCCATAAAAAAACTCATAAAACTAATTATTCAAAAATAGTCTGTAGAATGAGGGATTGCACTTATAATGCTATAACATATAAACAAGTCATTACTTATGTTATAGTGGCAGCTGAAGTTTTACTATCATTAATGGGCGTGAAGAGGATTGTAATTTTAACAGACATATAATTGAATCGGTCATAATCAACAAAAGGCAGGAATGTATTGCCATCACCATGACATTTTATGGAAGTTTAGAATCTACCATAATTTTCACCTTTAAACGAAGAATCATTCCCCTCTAAAGGGTTGTTGATATCTTAAACATGAAAACCTCTCCGTTTTACCACAATCAGAATAGGTGGCATGGTGGCGCAGCGGTAGAGTGGCTGCCTCACAGCTCCAGAGACCCAGATTCGATCCTGACTGCAGATGCTTGTCTGTACAGAGTTTGCACGATCTCCCCGTGACCTGCGTGGGTTTTCACCGAAATCTTTGGTTCCCTTCCACACATCCAAAGACGTACAGGTATGCAGGTTAATTGGCTTGGTGTAAATATAAATTGTCCCTAGTGTGAGTGGGATAGTGTTAGTGTGCAGGGATCGCTGGTTGGCCAAAGGGCCTGTTTTTGCACTGCACCTCTAAAATAAACCAAACTAAATGACAACACTCTCTTGTAAATAAGCATTACTTTGATAAACAATAATTTCTTGTCTATTTTGTTCTTTTCACTTGGGAAAAGATGTCTTGTGTAGTGCAATCTTTAAAAAAATATTAGTGAATACATATCTGGTTTCCAGGAATAGGCTTGGGGAGATAAACTTTGCACTCAGAGACACACCTGACTGCCTTCAAGCTGGGTGTGACCATTATACACTTATTAATAATTAATACCACTGTCATTACATCTTGTATATAATAAGCCCAATAGAGTGATGTGTCTCCCTGATTAGTCCATAGAAGTACAAGGACTTCAACTTTGTGTGCATAAACAAACTGAAACAATGTTATCTCCTACCATGGCCATAACATAGACACATATGCAAAGAAGTAAAGGTCACAACATGCATAAAAGTGAAATCGTCAACATAGAAATCATTGTGTTATTTGATTGTATCATGTGCAACCCATCTTTATGTTTACCCCAATTCTAATTATCTCACTGTGGAATTATGTTAATCAAAGAATCATCTTGGCACAGAAAGCAATCATTTAGCCCATTGAAACCAAATCTCTCCTCCATCTTCTTTGCTCCAAGGACCAAAACATGTTCTTCATTTTATCCTTGTTGCAGAAATCGTAAACTTTTTAAGCAGTCCAAATGATTCAATTCTACATCCTTCGAGGAATGTCCATATTCCTCCAGAGCTGGACAGAAGAGGCCAGTTGTGATTGAACCAGCCTTTGGTAAAGATTCAACATCTACTCTCTTGCTTTCGCACTCTGTTCAATTAAGAATTCCAGAAATGTATACATGTTATGAACCGCATACACAACCTGTACTGCAACTTAAAAAAAAAAGATAGGGAATGGTTGTTTAAGAAAACAAGGAGCTGCCAATTTAAGAAAATTAATCTTTCCACAAGATACTTTGTGCAAGACCTACACGGTTACATTAAGAAAAAAATAAGGTTAAATAACTATATTGTAATAGCATACAGTATACTTTGTATTTAACTTAGTTGGAAACTTGTTAATAAATTGTTTTAAAAAACAAACTGAATTTTTCAGAAATACAACTCATCTTAAAACTTATCTTCCAACAGCCTTCATTTTGAATTGATCTGATTGGTTCTGACATTACCCACTGCTGCCTTTAAGCAGATCTGCACAAATCTCCAAATTCTGTGAAAAAATAGATGATACAACTTTATAACTAATGGTTAACATCTACTGTGAAGGATGTGTGGTGATGCAGAATGAAACTGGCAAACTGGGAATCAGTAAGGAACCTGACACCTATAAAGCCCCCGATATACTGCTCCATATAGTCTTTTACATACGTGCAGCATTATGTGAAATTACTACTCATTGCAGTCAAATATACTCGACACTGTAATTTGTAAACACACTTCTAATGTGTCCACATTTCAAAACCTAAATGCCATCACCGGTTCCCTATTTTTACAATTTATTTCATCTCAGGGGCCACGGTTTAAGAATAAGGAGTAAGCCATTTGGAACGGAGACGAGGAAACACTTTTTCTCACAGGGAGTGGTGAGTGTGGAATTCTCTGCCTCAGAGGGCGGTGGAGGCAGGTTCTCTAGATGCTTTAAAGAGAGAGCTAGATAGGGCTCTTAAAAATAGCGGAGTCAGGGGATGTGGGGAGAAGGCAGGAACGGGGTACTGATTGGGGATGATCAGCCATGATCACATTGAATGGCAGTGCTGGCTCCAAGGGCCAAATGGCCAACTCCCGCACCTATTGTCTATTGTCTATTGTCTATTGTCATCTTATTAATCATAGTCATTGAGTTGTGGAGCATAGTAACAACACTTTGACCCACCACGTTCATGCTGACCTTTTTGCCCATCATACACTATTACCATTTGCCTGCATCACATTAAAGGTTCCTTCCTCTTAAAAGTATGCCCTCTTGTTTTTGATACCCCAAACCATGGGAAAATATACGTTCTAACCTAGCCTTTGATAATCTTAGCTACCTTCATTTCAAGCAAAACACCTAGCCTATCCATTCTCTCCACATAACTAAAGTGCTCCAAGCCCGGCATCATCTGAGTGAATTTCCTGCAGAAACAACCTACATATTGAAAAACGCAATACAGGGAGGAGTTAGTGATTCATATGCACAGAAGATTAAAAAAATAAAATTCTTGCCTTTAAATTCAATGGCTGGGATATTAGTTCTGTTCCATTTCTATAATTCTTCGGAAACTCCATATCTAGAATACTGTAGGGTGTTCTAATGATCACATTTTGTGAAACAGAGCCTGGATATTTGGCCGACAGGTTCCAGCTATATGTGTTAGATGTTGGTTGAGTCAAGTATATATTCTGATAAATCATTTGGGATCCCAGGTGGGGCTCAAGCATGCTCAGCTTAAGCCTATAGCCTTTATAACATCGGGGCTATTGTTTCCACAGAATCTATGCCTGTTCTCAGAACAATACCATTTACTCAATAATTTTCCATAACATGTTCTTATTAACTCCCGAAGATAGACTAAAAGGCTGGAGTAACTCAACAGGACAGACAGCATCTCCAGAGAGAAGGAATGGGTGAAATTTTGGGTTGAGATCCTTCTTCAGACTCATTAACTCCCTGCAGATTGTACCACCCTCCTACGCAGGAGCAATTTACAATGGCCAAATATTGTATCATGCATGTCTTTAGGATGCAAGAGTAAATTTGAGCATCTGGAAGAAACCTGTGCAGTCTCGGGGAAAATGTGCAAACTCAGTACAAAACGGGGTTCACCTCAGACATGTTGTGTAATCCAACTCAATTTTAATCATCAACATGATTTGCATGGTTTGTAACATGTACCTGCTGGTCTTGATCAATATTGGGTGTATCACTTCCTCAACGATAACGTTTGGGATTTTTAGGTGGATACTTTTGGACTGGAAATGTTATAAGTGCTTAAGTATGGCATTACTTTGGATTCTGAAAAAATCTCTATAAGAAATAATATGTTGATCTTAGAGAAAGTGCAACGTAGATTTATCACAATTATACTAATGGGCCTGTCCCACTTAGGCGATTTTTCAGGTGTCTGCCGGAGACTGTCAAGTTTGGGGGGGGGGGGTGGGGAGAGAAGGAGGGAGAAGGAGTGGAAACAACTGTTATGAAGCCAGACAACATTCAAGATGCCAGAGATACACGGCTGTGACGTTTGGCAGACATTTATCATTATCGGTCGGTTATCCTTGGTTCTGAAAACTACTGCTTATGTTTTTTTCCCCCAATGAGCCAATGCAATTCACTGGTCAGCACCGGCTACAACCTACGAGAACCTTCAACCTCGTGGCAACCCACTAGGACCTCCTGGCGACCCACCCACGGCTCGAGAATTCTCGCTACTCTCCATGGCAGCTTCATTCTAGTCGCCGCTAATTTTTCAACATGTTGAAGGTTTTTCGGCAACCATAATGAGGCTGCGACTAGTTCCCAGAATGTTGGAACTCCTCACGACCATGAAGACAATTCCTCGGCAACCACCCGCGAACATGAGGCGACTGCAAAGTCTCCTACAGTCGCCTAAAAAGTCGTCTAAGTGGGACAGGCCCATAACGGTTAAAGAATTACCAAAACAACATTTTATTTCCTGGGACTTAAACAGTTTAGGGTTAAAAATAGAAGTTTTCAGGATAATAAGAAGAACGTGAACATGAAAAGCAAATACTTTCTGCTGGCTAGGAAATGTTGGACTTGGAACATACAATAGATATTAGATGCAGGTTTCCAGCAAAAAATCTGATAAACTAAAATGTGGAACTCCCTTCCACAAATGAGAGTTGATCATGGATCAATGGTTAATCTTAAATCTGAGATTGATAGATTTTTGTTAATCAAAGATATGAAAGGATAAAATCAGAGGCAAAATTAATGGAGATAGATTGTACTTTAGTCATGATCTCGTGTAAAATATCAGAGGATCAAAGTAGCTTATACCTGCATATACAGTCTTTGCACCTATTTTTATCCCTTCTTAAAAGGAGAAAAAAATTCTCTCAACTCTCACTATTAAATTCCGCATACATAGAACAGACACAAGACCGCAGTTGCAAGAGGGATGGTTTACTAGTCCCTATGTTTGGTGCGGTGAAGAAAGAGTAGGAATGTAGGATAAATAATTAAGATCAAGAGGGAAAAGTCAGAGTAATGAAATAAAATTGCTTTCAGATCAAGGCCACGATGCTTAAAACAAGTTAACTCCTGTATTTAACTGGACTCCAGAGTCGTTACAGGGTGAAGTGGTTTCACCTGGTCCCTCAGCATCATTGATCCAGAGCCTAATCAGCTCTCCTGTGCCTTTCCCCATTGTTATCAGCTGAGCCCTGACACCGGCTCCTCCAGAAATTAAACTGTCACTCACAGCCTTTCAGTAGCAGCCTGTGGGCAAGCTGACTGGTCAGCCAGAAAATTTCAGGGACACTCCAGTATAGTCTTCGCTGGAGTAAGAGAGACACAATTTATGTTGCCCTTCAATAGCCTTTGCCCTAAGCTATGGCCTGACATTGCTGCTATTATAGAGTGACTCCTTGTTTCCTTAATGGTTTTTGTATCAAATGCATTTCAGAAGGCAGCAGCCTGCAGGTATACCAGGAAGGGACACACACACACACACACACACACACACACACACACACACACACACACACACACACACACACACACACACACACACACACACACACACACACACACACACACACACACACACACACACACACACACACACACACACACACACACACACACACACACACACACACACACACACACACACACACACACACACACACACACACACACACACACACACTGCTCTATGCAAGTTCAAATACTTTTCCTCCTCCATTAGCCTTAAACATACATAACATCTTTTGCAAAAGCATTTCCAGCCACTATTCTGACCATATATAATTATTTACCTTTACACAATTATAAGTCACAAATAATGCAATCTAAGAAGAAAATAGTGTGCGCATTTAGATAGTTTGTCTGATAATTGTTCCTGGCACTTCAAAATATCTTTGTTTTAAATAATTTCTGCTACAAAACCAACCATATTTCCCCAAAACTACATGTTTTTCCAATGTAAGGACTTAGTGTAACCACTATTTGGACTTAATTAGGGCTGTCTTACACTCTGTTCTTGATTAATACTGTAATGCCCCTGTCCCACTTAGGAAACCTGAACGGAAACCTCTGGAGATTTTGCGCCCCACCCAAGGTTTCCGTGCGGTTCCCAGAGGTTGCAGGTGGTTGCCGGAGGTTGCAGGTAGTGGAAGCAGGTTGGGAGACTGACAAAAACCTCCGGGAACCACACGGAAACCTTGGGTGGGGCGCAAAGTCTCCAGAGGTTTCCGTTCAGGTTTCCTAAGTGGGACAGGGGCATTAGCCTTTCCTTACTCCCAAGCAGAAAAGAGGCAGAGTAGGAAAGATGAAGTTCAATGTCTTTTTAATTTGCCACTGAAGCTAAATACTTGAACATTTTGAAAAAAAAAGTGGCATGACTCAAAATTAAAAAATTCCTTCTTAGTGATTGACGTGAATTTGGAAGATTCGGTGCCTGTAGCCTAGGAACTCAGTGCTAAGGGATAAAGACAAATTAAGTGAGTACAGATGCTCCCCAACTTACATAAGGATTAAATCAGATGTTATGCAAGTTGGATACAGTAGTGCTATTGCACACCTGTAAATTCACTATTCGACATGGAGACCATGTGAGACTTCCGACATGGAGACCACGTGAGCGCTCCGATGTGTAGCCCCTATGACAGCTTCGACATGGTGGCCATATGCGAGTTCTGACACAGAGATCACATGGGTGCTCCAATGCGGAGACCACATGGGAAGTCTGAGGTGGAGACCAGGTGTGAGCTCCAACGCAGAGACCATGTGGGTGTCCTGACTAGAAGACCACATGAGAGCTCTGACGTGGAAACCACATGGGAGCATCCACAAGGACAGCTAACTGGCTTATGGAAATGGCCGTATGCTACTGAGACATGCAACTCAGTAAATAAATCAGTGGGCTTAAAGAATTGCTTAAGTAGTGTGAGTTTATGTAAGTCACCTGTTACGTAAATTGGGGAGTGCCTGTACATAAAATGGCAGCAGGTGAATTATAATGTGGAAAAATCAGTCGCTATTCACTTTGATCTAATGAGTAAAAAGATTTTTTAAATTATTGTAAGAAATAGGTAAATGTTGGTGTGGAGATAGATCATTGTGTGTTATCATTAAATCAAAAGTGAACATATAGACAGTGCAATTGTTCAGGTTGGCATTTATTGCAAAGGATTTAAAGTCTTTTTGAAATTTTACAGAGTTTTGATGACCCCATAGCTGGAGTACTGCATAAGATTTTGCTTGCTCAACCCAAATAAATTATTTAATTGTCTTGTAGTCAGTGTACATTCATTAACTTGATTCCTCAATTGCTAGAATGTTATTTTAGACAAGGTTAAGGAAAATGTACCTATACCTACTGAAGTCCAAAAGTTTAATGATCTCATTTAGATGTATATTGAGGAGATGATCTTATTTAGATGCACTTTGAGGAGACTGACTGGAGAGCTGCAGAGAGACTGTTTCCTCAAGCTATTAATTCAGAACTGGAGGCATGATCTCAGAATAACACGTTGCAAATTTAGGATTGAGATGAGGGAACATTATTTGGCTTGGAGACTATGTTCATTTGTATATAAGCTTGAGATTGGTAGATTTTTGGGTACTAATTTAAATGGGTTCAGAGAAAAGGTAGGCTAGTAGTACCAGACCTTATTGAATGGTTATGTGGACTATTCCTGTTTCCATTTCGTATGTTCTTAATAAAGCTTCAACCTTTCAACTTTTGAGTCTCCTGTGTGGTTTGTACTGATCTCACCACAGAGCTGGAACTGAGAACAGATGGATAATTAAAAATTAATTGTGTCGCATACGTGATGAGATACTAAACTATAACCTTGAGTGTCCTGTAAAGAAAACAGCATGGACATGAAAGTCTACCTTGAAAGCAATGACCTGTAATCCACTGAGCAACAGCAAATGCACGTCTATTAAAACAAAATGGGAGTACAATTGGAATAAGGTTTGACAAAGCTCAAAAGGAGAAGATAAGTTAAAATGAGAAGTAATGGTTAAGTGATATCAAGCTTTTATCTCAAAGGCCAGTAGATTCCAGAAGGAGAGAAAAAGTTAATTTCATAACATTACACAGATTGACTAGAGGTGTGCATGGATTGTGTCCATGGATATGACTTATCTGTCTCGGGTATAGGTTAAGAGTTGAGAGAGAAAAGATGTTAGGAATTATAACAATAACAAATTTAGGATTGAGATGAGGGAACATTATTTGGCTTGGAGGACAGAGGGCTCCTATGGATGTTTATTTGTATATACTGTAAGCTTGAGATTGATAGATTTTTGGGTATTAATTTAGATGGGTTCAGAGAAAAGGTAGGCTAGAAGTACCAGACCTTATTGAATGGTTATGTGGACTATTCCTGTTTCCATTGAACTCAAATGGCTGAAAAATAAAGTCAAATAGACATTCAGTTGCTACATCATAAAACAATGATCAATTTATGTCCTTGTCAGGTCTAATCTTCAGACTGCCTACAGGGACCAACATTTGCATCAAATGAGGATGGGATTGTGGAATCACATTTAACACTGTTCCTAAGTTTTAGTGAACTATTGCAGAGAGAATATAACCTGAGATAATGAGTTTGAACTGTTATTTTTTTTTAAAGTACTCATCTTTCAAGATTTAGGCTTTCCTGGCAAGTACGTACAACATATGTTTCCATTCCCTAACTTCCTCTCAGAAGTATGATGGTGAGCCACCTTGAACCACTGATTCCTTCAGCTGAGAATACTCCCACAATGTTGTTGGGTAGAGAGTTCCAGGATTTGAAAGCACCAATGACGAAACAGCAATAAATTTCCAAATCAAGAAGGAGTGTAATGGCCCTGTCCCACTGTACGAGTTCATTCAAGTGCTCTCCCGAGTTAAAAAAAAAAATCAAACTCGTGGTAAGCACGTAGAATGAACATAGCGGGTTGGAGCTCGGGGACGTCTCTTAGCGGCTCGTAACGCTAACGGCAGGTACTCGGGAAACGCGGTGAGCTCGGGAAGACTGGTGAAGATTTTTCAACATGTTGAAAAATGTCCACGAGAGCCCCGAGCACCGACGAGCGGCCATTACCGTAAATCTCCGAGTTCGAATCAGGGCAAACTCGGGATAACTCTTTGAATGAACTCCTACAGTGGGACAGGGCTTTAAGGAGGAGCACATGCAGGCGTTTCCGGGCATCTCAGGCCTTTGTTCACCTTGGGGGTGGAAGTTGCATGTTTAGGCTGTGCGATCAGAATAGCAAAGGCAATAGCCCATGTAATGCAGATACAATTGTGGCATTGAAGAGACTTTTAGATAGGCACATGGATAAGCAGGGAATGGGTGATGTGGATTAGGTGCAGGCAGATGCGATTAGTTTATCTTGGCATCATTATACGATGGCGCAGTGGTAGAGTTGCTGCCTTACAGCGCTGGACCCGGGCTCGATCATGACTACAGGTGCTGTCTGTATGCAGTTTGTATGTTCTCCCTGTGACCACGTTGGTTTTCTCCAGGTGCTCCAGTTTTTTTCCCGCACTCAATGACATGCAGGTTTGTAGGTTAAGTGGCTTCTGTAAATTATCCTTAGTGTGTAGGGTAGTGCTAGTGTATGGGGTAATCGGTGGACAGCACAGATTCGGTGGGCCGAAGGGCCTGTTTTCACTCTGCATCTCTAAAGGCTAAAGGCTAAATCATGTTCGGCATAGATATGATGGGCCAAAGGCCGTGTACCTGTGCTGTGCCTTTCTATCTTCTATAAGATATAGATAGTAGACATGAAGATAATGTATGTTTACAGTAATGGATGGGGCACTGATCAAGCTACTATGTTCTGAAGGCATTGAGCATGATTATTACTGAAGATATTGATTTTATAATTTAAAAATAAATTGGATAGTTATATGGACAGGAAAGGAATGGAGGGTTATGGTCTGGGTGCAGGTAGATGGGACTAGGGGAGAATAAGTGTTTGGCACGGACAAGAAGGGTCGAGATGGCCTGTTTCCCTGCTGTAATTGTTATATGGTTATATGGTTATATATCCTCATCCAGACAAGTGGAAAATATTGCTTACACCGCAGACTTCTGCTTATAGATGGTGAGATATCAGAGGGTGAGTCATTCACCACAAGATCTGCTCTTATTATAACACTATTTCTGAGGTAGGCCCAATTGAATTTGATCCACACGTTTTAATGGAGGGGGACTAGATCATGGTAATTCCATTGCATTTCAAGGAATGAGGTATGGGGATCTTACCCTGATGGTCAGGGTCATTGAATTGTACCTTAGTTGTATAAATATTACTTGCCTCCTATCAGTCCATGCTTGAATCCAGGCTAGGACTTGCTAGAAGCAACACATTTCCTGACGAGGTGTGAATGGAATTGAATGTTGTACAATCATCCCCACTTCTGATTTTATGATGGGCCAATGGCCATTGATAAAGCTGCAGAAGATGTTTGTGTCTAGAACACTGAGCTGAGTAAATTATATCCTGCCAACAGGATATCATCTCTCTAACAACCACAACCATCTCTCTTTTTGCAAGGTTTAGTTCGAAGCACTGCCATGTTTTCTCCTGGATGCTCATTAACTTTAGTTTAACCAGGGCTCTTTGTGCTCAATATCAAATGTATCCATGATATCAAGAGCAATTACTCTTACTTTCCTTTAAGTTCAGCTCCCTTAACTATGTTGAACACAATTATGCGGTCTAGAGCTGAGTGCTCTTGGCAAATCGCAGATTTTGAGCAAGTTATTCATGACCAGCAGCAGTAAATACGTACGGTATACAAGTGCAATCAGTCAGCATATCTTTGACATATCTTTCACTCTGCCAATACTCTCAAGTAAATGTATCAAATCTGGTTCAACGAGAAGTGTACACTTAAAAATATTGAAGTACTACTTTAGTGAAACTATAATGCAGCACTACTTGCCTGTTAAACAGAAAAAAAACCCAAAATCTAATGGACGGAGTTAAGCGATCTCACAGTCAACAAACCAGATCAAAGCTGTTCCTGCATTCCTGCTATAATATTTAGGAATGGTGGTAGACAATTAAACAACTAAAGGGATGAGGACCATCTCAGAACATCCCCATCTTCAAGAATTTGTCAGTCTCCCTACCTGCTTCCACTACCTGCAACCTCTGGCAACCACCTACAACCTCCGGGAACCGCACGGAAACCTTGGGTGGGGCGCAAAGTCTCCAGAGGTTTCCGTTCAGGTTTCCTAAGTGGGACAGGGGCATTAGTAACTAAAGTTTGCAAGGTGGGCCTTGGATTATGTGATTATCCCCAGGATTAGACCTAGACCTTATAACATCTGTACATGAGGTATGATAAATTCACCAGTGGTGTAGTTAGATAACAATGCTTTAATGAGCTTTTTTGCATTAGCAAATTACTTTGAAAAGTTGTGGTGTTTTTGGATCTGAAAAAAATATTAAAATATAATATGCTGGTGAGAACTAACAATGAGCAGATAATTTTAGGTATTGTACAGGATACGGGATATTGCCATGTGTAGGATCATCAACAATATTTTGATAATGAGGGATTCTTAAACCTGCAATGAATACTTGGTCTCAAAACACCAGCAGTCAATAACCTATTAATCTCATACATGACTGTGTATCAGCTGCAATTGAGCGAGAGAATCTTCTGTAAAGGACATTTTAAGAACATGGCAGTTAATAAATGTTTTGAAAACTGGAAAGGAGGTTAAAAATAAAAGGATTTATTTCCAAATTTTTGACCTTTTCAAATCTGTATGACAGACAGTACAAAAGTTATTAAAATATTGCCCTGGCTGACTTGGTTGTCAGATGAAACAATGTGTAATTTATCATTGCCAAAGATCAGAGTATATTGCAGGTGACTGGGTTCCTGCCTTACGGCCAAGCATTTCAGCAATTGCTTTGTACTTCTCCCAGACCCACCATTCCACTTTCCTCTTCCTGCCTTTGCTTCAGTCATGAACAAATGGACGTCTGAAGATAAGTTGACAATAGAATATTTTATTCCTGAAAAGCTATTTAGTTTTCTATGCCTACTTGTGGCAAATGCACGCTTTGATCCAAATATCTATTGCTAGGAATATATCTATAACCATTCCCAAGGCATGTACCATTCTAATTAATGATATACTATATATTGTTCGGTGGACTTTAACCCACAAATTAATCAAAACCACAAAACAAACTACTGGAGAAAGTCAACGTGTCAGGAAACATCCATGGAAGCAAATGTACAGAAGTGTTTGTCAGGACTCTTCTCTCGTCTGAAGAAAGACCCGATACTCAACACCTTCCATCCATTTCCTCCCATGCCTCACTTACTGAGTTCCTGGAATCTTGAGGAACAGCAGTTTGCTTTTTCCTCCATGTTCCAACATCTGCATGTCGCCAATCAAGGAAGACCAGTTTTGTTTATATATTTTCTCCCAGAATTTATTATCCTGGTTTCCCACAAGCCAGGAAAGATTCAAAGCAGTGCTCAATTATTTAATCTCTGCTGAGGTGATGTCAAATATATTATTATTTGGCCACTGGAACATAGGGCTAAAGATTGACAAAACATCTGCAATTCTTGCTGCTAACAGGCTCAACAGTGAAGCCCACATTTATTCCTTACAGGCCTGTCCAGAATGGTGACATGCTATAATTGGAATGAGGGTGGAGGGGTCTGAGTCCCAGAGGTTGCTCCATCATTCCCTACCCAGTCCTATGAGAAACCATCTGATAAGTAGTTTAGGAAATTGATGTTCAGCTTCCTGAGGGCATTAACTCACCTCCCACCAGAGCCTCTCACATAGTGCACACAACCATCCTTTAGCCAACTACCAAGACTGCTACTTTAATTGACTTTGAGCGGTTATCTGATGTCAACCCATCTATGGCAAGATATTCTCATAGGTTACGAAGGACATTTGTCTGGGCATATGCTCTCTCTATAGCTGCATCCTTCCAGCAATCAGATGACACCATGAAGCACTATTACATCATGCTCACATATTGGGCTCACATATAAACTCGTGGACAGGGTTAAGCACTATTGTACCGTAAAGTTCAAGCACAAATTGTATATATTTTTTGATTTCTACTATTTGATTGTTTTACTAATAAACAATTATGAACAAATCCACATTGTTCAAATGTATCCTTATTCATGCAAATCAGACCCTTCATTGTGCAAAGACAACTGTGGCAGCTGCTGACATTACTGCAGGCCTGCAATGCCGACTGTGATGATAACATATTGTATAGACTTCAACAGTTACCTGAGCGTGCTGCAATGTTGGGAAGCTGCTGAGTCTAACCTTTGATGTCAGCAAGGTGTCACTTTCAATAACAATTATAAACAATAAAATAATGCAATATGCTGCTAGTTGCAATGATACAGTTCTACATGATTCTCTGCAGGACCTTTGATTACCATTTATTTCTATAAAGCGGGAAATGAGTATTGCATGGTGCTGGAAAGAAAATAGGGGTGCCAATGTAAATAACACATGGAAGTGTCTATCTATTTCTGAAAATGGTCAAATTTAATCTGAATATTATCACAAAAATTATGAACTGTGCTTAAGCCAATATTTTCTCATTAAAATGAGCAGCTCGCGATCAATAATTAGCCTTGTAAACTAGAGATTCTTTATGAAAAACATGTTTTTTTGTGCATGGCATGGGGACGTTGATGGCAACATTACCTGTAACCGTTTCTTTTTTTTTGCCCCTTCTGCCCATACCGTAATATCAAAACATTTGAAATGCATATTTTGATAATACTTGCACAAAATTAATTTGCATATCTGTGGTCCTGCTCACTCATACAACCAGATCTCAAAAAGAGGGGACTCACAAAAAGGAAATTCAGAAATGAGACCAGAAGAGTAAGATGTTAAATGTTCTTGTGTTACGGATTTAAAGAGATACTAAACTGATATTAGATCAACTTCAGTACTGATGACACAGTGTTCAGACACCTCCTGAAGTCCACAATGGGCTAATATTATGAGGAACTGATTAATGCAACATTTAGCTGCCGAGCCTTTTTTGCCCAATGAATGCATAAGTGATTAGATTGCTGTCACGTCAGTACTTCATTGGTAGAGGTTTCAACTCAGGGAGTGTTTAGGATCTTGAGGCCGAAAAACACAAATCTATGAACAGAGACCCCTCAAAAACAGCACATTGTACTTGGATCAGTCCAATGAGCATTATCTTTGCATGCTTAGGTTTTCTCTGTAAGAACAGAGATAAGCTACATGACAACCTGTTTCAGTTTTCTCTCGTTCAATGTCCAGCCAGTCATGCATCATTAATAGAATTTTATGATGGAGGATGTGATTTTTCTGGCAGCTCCCAGGATTCTTTTAGCCTGAAGGAATTCACACCACCAGACATTTCAAGCAGACAGCGTTGTCCAGAGATAGATCCTAAGAAACATGGTCCACCATGACTTCTAACTCCTGTTCAGAGCCTGCTTCTAATGAGGGTCACACAAACACAAGGATAGTTGTGGAGAAGCCAATTGTTTATTAATGGTGAGATTCTGTTGTGTTCTTATCTCTGGTCTTATAGTTTTGAAGAAATCCTGATTAGGTAGTCTTAGAGTCATAGAGTCGTACAGCGTGGGAACGGGCCCTTTGGCCCAACTTGGCCACACTGGCCAACATGTCCCATCTACACTGGCCCCACCTACCTCCGTTTTACTCTATCACTCTAAATATCGGCCCATATTGCTCAAAATCCGTCCTATCCATGTACTTGTCTAAATGTTTCTCAAACATTGCAATAGTCCCTGCCTCAACTAGCTCCTCCGGCAGCTCGTTCCATACACTCTTTGTGTGAAAAAGTTACTAGCGCTAAATGCAATACCAATTTAAAACAAATAAAATAGATGCAATCTAATTTATCGGCAATTAATTATTGCATAATGGAATATTTAAAATAATTATTCATTTGCACCAAAAGAGAAAACGGTCAAAAACCTGAAAAACAGAACTGATCATTGACTTGAAATATAACCGATGAAACTGCCCTCACCTGTATTCACCCATCATTGTCAGTCTTGTCCCATCCCTGTTTCTCTTTACAGCTTTCTCCTCCCTACTCCAATCAGTCTGAATATGAGTCCTGACACAAAACGTCGCCTATCCAATCCCTCCCCAGAGTTCCTCAAAGCACTTTGCTCAAGGTTGCAGCATCTGGAGTTTAGGAAATTAATCATTGACTTCAGAAAGAGGATGTTAGGAGACCATGTGCTAATTTCAGTGGTGAGTTGATAGTGCAAGAGTTAGCAGATTCAACTTTCTTGGGCTTTAACATCTCAGATGACTTGTCCTGAGCCCAGCACATTCATGTAATCACAAATAACTTATTTGTGTCAGCACCTCAACTTTCATAAAGTTTTAAAGAGTTTCAGCATGTCACCAAATGCCCTGTCAAACATCTGCAGATATACCAGAGCATAGAAAAGTACAGCTCAGGAACAGGCCCTTCATCTCACAATGCCTGCAAGAAACTGCAGACAGCGGTGGGTTCAGCCCAGTCCATCATGGGCACAGCTCTCCCAACCATCAAATGTATTTACATGAGGTGCTGCCTCACGAAGGCGGGGTCTATCATCAAGGATCCCCATCACACATATCGTGCCTTCTTCTCACTGCTAGCATCAGGCAGGAGAAGGTTAAGAAGCCATACGTCTCATACCACCAGGTTCAGGAAGAGCTACTTTCCCTCATCTATCAGAACGGACCTGAATAACTCTGTTCCAACCTTGGATTAAATAATTTTTCCACTACCATGGATATGTTATCTAATAATATTATGCACTAATGTCTGTTTTTGCAGAATCATTTTCCTTTTCATTGTCTCGAAATGTATATTAATATTGCATTTGCTGTCTGAGTATATGTGCTTGTGATACTGCTGCAAGCAACACTTCCCGTGTACCTGTACTTCACCATAATTGTCCAGATGATAATGGATTCTTCTTTGCTTTGAAGGTTTTGGTTATGGGGAGAAATTGAATAAAATTGGATTTTTTTCTCCAGAGAGAAGGGATTTGAGGTGTGACCTAACAAAAGTATATAAAATTCTTGATCGGAAATAAATAGATTATAGTAATGGCTTTAATCTGCATTTAAAACTATGTGTGAAATAAAGATCAAAGAGCCTGAACAGTTTCTTCCAGATCCCACTACATACATATAATCTCAGTGGTGCTTTTAACTCAAATCTTATGGGAACATCACTAAAGGGTTAATAGGGTGCCAAACGGTGCCATCAAGGGTTTCCAAACCCCTACATTACATGCACATTACTCAAAGCATGCACAAAACTAAATCATATCATTAAAATTTGATGGTCATGAAATATTAATTTGGGGGGTGTAATCGACAAATGTGACACAAAGTGGAGTCCCCATCTGGCCTGCCATAAATCACCTGCAAGTTCGAAATTAATATCAACATAAATTTCCTCCTCTTCATCCAATTTGCTCGCCTTCTTTGCTGGGATTGCAGAATATTGCTACAATACATTTCTACCTGCTGGCAGCTTTGTGCAGATAGCAAACATCAGCTGACCCAACCTCTGTCAGCAAGACAGTCAAATCCATTTGTGTTCTCACTGATATCTGCACATGTGCATTTTCAACGAGGATTTTGGATATCAAACTCTAAATAATCAACCAAATTTAGTCCCACGTATCTGACACTGAATTCTAAGAACTTATCTAAGTTTAATTTAATTCCATATCGTTCAAAACATCACAAAGGTATTGAAAGTATCCCACAAAATCCTTTTGCAAATATTTCAAAAAGTGGAATTCCATAAATATTTCAGTACATGCTATAATTTTCCTATCCAATCTTTACTAAACAGGAATATTGGGGACATTCAGTCTCAGATATTTTCATCATAGATAATGGTGTCAACATCTTACCTGTTGATAAAATCACCCAATCTCAATAACAAGTTCTGGAATATAATGCAGATTTCGTTGACATGCTCGGTTCTTCAGTTCAAAACATAGAATGAAGAGAATGAAGCAGCTCAGGACAGAAAGAGGAAGAAATGTCGCAAAGGAGCAGAAGTTACAGAATCAATGTGGTCTCTGTCTATCATGGGGCAGGAGATATTTGTACAAGAGGAACATTCACAAGAGGTGGCTTAACCACTGTCACCTTTAGATAGTTCCCCTATTTTTAAAATTCTCCTTTTCTCTCCAACAGTGTTTTCAAATTATGCTCTGGTCCATTGCAACATAAATTAAGACTGCCAATTCATTTAATCATGTGGAGTACCAAATGACTCAAAGTTATGAAGTTGCAAGGGAAATATTAACTGATACAAGGCAAAATATTTTCTCCCATATGTCTTATCCATAAAGAGGAAGTAGCTCTTCCATAGCAGTGTAGCTAAGATCAGAAGTACAATGGAGTGTACACCACCGAGGCATTACCATCAAAAAACTATCAGATGCAACCTCACAATTAATTTGTGTGCTGCAGTCATCCTTGGTGCCTGTGAATTATAGGAAGTGAAGGTGTAAAGGAAATTCAGTCAATTTTTCAACATCTCATTGCCTTTACAATGAGCCCTGCTTGGATATACACACTAGATCAGGATAAAAATCAAACATTCGCTGTTAAGAATCACATCTTGAAATTTTACATCTTGCATTTCAGGACAGCTGTGCAGAAAATTGGGGAAATATACAAAGGAATTCGGACAGATTATCAAAGGAGTGCAGATGTGAATCCCCAAGCACAGCAAGTATATCTATTGTATTTGGACATCGATGCAGGGGGTTAGGAAGGGCATGGGCTGGATACAAGCAAATAGTACTGGCATGAATCGACATCTCATACCACCAGATTCAAAGACAGCTTCTTCCCTGCTATTATCAGTGTCTTGAACATTTCTCTCATATGCAAAGAATGAGTCCCCAGTTTTCCAATCTACCTCGTTGCAGCTTCAGACTTTTAAATATCTGCAATTTCTCTGTAACTGTAATATTATTTTCTCCCCTCCGTTAATTTTCCCTTTTGCACTATCCAATGAACTCATATATGATTTATGTAGACAGAACGCAAAGCAAAGTTTTTCACTGTATCTCGGTACCTGCCAATAATAAACCAATACCACTCTTGGTCAGCATGGATAAGTTGGGTTGAAAGAGCCTGTTTCCACGATCAATAACTCTAGGTTTAGTTTAGTTTAGTTTAGAGATACAGCGCGGAAACTGGAACTTTGGCCCACCGAGTCCACGCCGACCAGCAATCCCCTCAAACTAACACTATTCTGCACACACTAGGGACAATTTACAATTTCACAGAAGCCAATTAACCTACAAACTTGCATGTCTTTGGCGTGTGGGAGGAAACCAGAGCACCCGGGGAAAACCCACGCGGTCACGGGGAGAGCGTGCAAACTCCGGTTAGACAGCAACCGCAGTCAGGATCGAACCCGGGTCTCAGGCGCTGTAAAGCAGCAAATTCTACCGCTGCGCCACAGTGCAACAGAATGGGACATTTACTATTATAGAAAGAGAGAGAGATTTACGGCAGTGGAGAGAGATCTTCAGCACAATACCTTTCACAATCACAACAGAGGAGATTAACCAATGGACTTTCCACTCTGCAGTCAGGCTCCATTTAGAAACTAAGATAGACTTGTCTTTACAGCCATGAGAAAATAGTGTAACCCAGCTGTTTTCGATCCATACTAGCAACTTAATTAGTCCAGACTTATACCAAGATTGAAAAACGGATTTTATACAAAAGGCATTTTCCTTTTGGACCCTCTCATCAATCACTGTCGATCTAAATTCGCTGATGGGGTTTAACTCTGCCATTAAGATACGGTTCATATTTTCTCAAACAGCAAAGGAAGGAGTCTACATAGTGGCTGACATTTTAACTCGCTTCAGCCCTGCCCTTCCGTGTGAACCTGATTAATTAGCTGTAAAACACTGACAGTTAAGAATTGCTTTATGTGTCAATGCTCATGAACATATCAGCATAATATGACCAGATGTTTGTGTGCTTTTGTAAAACATTTTTTGCCATAGGTAAAGAAACAAACGCTGTGGAAAGAAAATGTGAATGGAATGATGGTTTAGCATCTTTGGATGGTTCACTGAGTAAATAATTTGCATACAATTCCTTTGCAGGTCATTTAATTATAGTCATTCCAAGGTTAAAAATATTACCTTTTGCATTAAAATTGCAAACAGCTATTAAGCAAAATTGCAAATTTGTGTAAACCAGAAGGGAATAAAATTCCTTGAGTATCTATTCTACTGCTCTTAAACATTGATAAATATTGCAGATGTATGTACAATTCGATAGAGGTTGGGGAATGCCTATTGCAAATGTTTTTGTGTTATTGAAACTTTATTCAGTCTCAAACCTAGAGTCCAGTTCAGACTCAGAATTCAATAAAAATGGGAGTACACCTAATTTAGTTTTTTTAAATCTACAAATTATTGGAAGAATGTGAAGCTAAAAATCTGAGATCTTTTAGGACTCGGAAGACAGTAAGATGGAGATATGCAAAATTGCCATGGATATATTAAGAATTTAAAAATATCTTTAAATTACATCAAAGTTGCTAAAAATGATGTGGCTTTTGTTCTTGAGGGTCACTACCATAACTTCACATATTTCCTTTTCTCTGTATTTAGGAACACTTTTCATTAACAAAACCTACCAAATGTGGATTTAAAATCTGGATAATTTTCTATCGACTTTACGATTTTCAATATTGCTACATTGATCTTAAGATCTTTTGTCAATAATAATAACAAACTGTATATCAAAACTAACTTAATGTCTGATATAGAGTCAAATTGACCTGCACAGTCAGAAACATCTGAAAATATACAGAACATGTTGTTGGAGTCTCATAAAGGGGATTGGAGCCAGTTTCTAATGGCACCTTCTTTTCCAATAGACAATAGACAATAGGTGCAGGAGTAGGCCATTCGGCCCTTCGTGCCAGCACCGCCATTCAATGTGATCATCGCTGATCATCCCCAATCAGTACCCCGTTCCTGTCTTCTCCCCATATCCCCTGACTCCGCTATTTTTAAGAGCCCTATCTAGCTCTCTCTTGAAAGCATCCAGAGAACCCGTCTCCACATTATCTGAGGCAGATAATTCCACAGACTCACCACTCTCTGTGAGAAAAAGTGTTTCCTCGTCTCCGTTCTAAATGGCTTACTCCTTATTCTTAAAAAGTGAAATTTATTTGTGAGAAGTGGAAGAAGAGATAGGGGGGTGGGAGATTGCAACCTTCACGTGGTCCGCCCTGTTTCGACAAATGCAATCAACCCGGTGTGCACAATCAAATAAGATCAAATACGAACAAGTTGTCCGACAACTTTAGGCTGTGCATGCCATATGCAAGAAGAAGAAGAGATAGGCAATTATTATGTGACTGAATAAAATGACCAATCTTCACACCAGAGACATACCTGTATTTGGGTAAATCCCACTTTTTGCTGGGATCTACCCAAGTCAAAGGCATTATCTGCTAGTCTCCCAGATGGGCTACTGACTATCCCAATGCTACACCAGTAGTGTCCGAATGGACATCAAATCCAGAAGGCTTCCCAACCCCCAAGATGAAAATCTGCTTTCTAAGACACAGCAGATTAAACCGATTGCAAGCAAAGTGAATGGAAGACATCTAGTGCATGGGAAAAATTAAGTAGTTTTCTATCACTATTAATTTTTAATTCTTTTCAACATTTTCAATGTGTGCGTTTATCATAGTGCTTTAAATGTGTAAAATAGGGTATTACTTTTCTTTATCCCTTTATGTACTTATAAAATCTCCTGGGATTATCATTAATGTTATCTGATAGAGCTATTTACTGACCCCTTTTTGCCCTCCTGATTTTCTGTTTTAGCTTGCTCCTCCATTGCCGAAATTCCTCCAGGGATAAACTTGATCCCAGCTGCTTATGCCCCATGCCTCTTTCTTACTCTTGACTAGAGCCGCAATTTACCTCGTCATCCACACTTCCTTATGACATATGATGAAAGAATGGGTCGACTATTCACAGGAATTTAGGCTGATAGGGGATCTTATAGAAACATATAAAATTCTGAAAGGAATTTTGGAGACGCTAGATGCAGGAAAAATGTTCCCGCTGGTGGGGAAGTCCAGAACCAGGGATCACAGATTAAGAATAAACGGTAGGCCATTTAGAACTGAGATGAGGGAAAACCTTTTCACCCAGAGAGTTGTGAATCTGTGGAATTTTCTGCTACAGAAGGCAGTGGAGGCCAATTTGCTGGATGTTTTCAAGAGAGTTAGATTTAGCTCTTTAGGGCTAGAGGATTCAAGAGATATGGGGGGGAAAGCAGGAACGGGGTACTGATTTTGGATGATCAGCCATGATCATATTGAATGGTGGTGCTGGCTCGAAGGGCTGAATGACCTACTCCTGCACCTATTTTCTATGTTCCTATGTTTCTCACCTGAAGGGCAACTTCACTCTAACAGGAACATGCATGCCCTAGACACTTGTCAGCACACTTTTAAAAACATCACACTTTCCTGATGTTCCTTTTCCTTCAAATACCTGCTCCAATCAACTTGAGCGAAATCCTGTCTTATACCTTCAAAGTTGGCCTTGCACCGACTTAGAATTTTAACTTGTGGGCCCGCCCAGAAACCATCCATAAAAATCTTAAACATTATAGGTTCTCAACTGCCTGCACACGATCCATACCCTTCTATTCCCTGCACTTCCATGTGCCTATCTACCCCCAACACAACCCTGGAAATGCATTCCAGGCCCCCACTGCTCCCTGCATTAAAACTTGCCCCTCATATCTCCATTAAACTTTCCCCTTCTCACCTTATAGTTATGCCCTCTCGTGTTCGACATTTCCAAACTGAGATAAAGGTTCTGATTGTCTACCCTATCTGTGCCTCTCATAATTGTATATACTTCTCAAGTGTCCCCTCAACCTCCAACGTTCCAGAGAAAACAATCCAGGTTCATCCAACCTCTCTTTGTAGTGGATGCCCTCTCATCTAGGCAACATTCTGGTAAACCTTCTCTGCACCCTCTCCAAAACATCCTCATCCTTCCTGTAATGGGGCAACCAGAACTGCATGCAATACTTCAAATGCAGCCTAATCAAAGTGGATATTGCATTTTTTCCTTGAAAAATCCGTGAATGGTTTTTGCTGTCCACTTCCATAATAGATCTCAAAATACAGATGGAATTTGGAATAATGCATATCTATTGTCTATTGTCTATTGTCAAACATGGCTTACCCAATAAAGCCAATACCATGTAACTAGGGCCTCATTGCTCTGGCTTGGTTTGCATATTCTTCCAATGGATTTGGTTGATCCTGAGAGATGGCATAAATTACATCTTTCCACTTACTAGAGGAGCTTGTTTTACATAGTCTAAGTCTTAGAAGCAGATAGGAAGGCAGGGATCCCTGCTGACCCTGGTTTCATGCCAGGCCTGAGATCTTGACCTACAAACAGCATTTTCTCTGTCAACCAAAGGCTGTACAGTGGGATTGAAGGTGATTGTACATTTCATCAGTGATGTCAGCCTTCACTGAGAATGAGCTCCCCAGTTATGGAAAATGCTCCACACTTTGCAAGATCACATTGTCGAGAATTATTTTTCAAAAATCAGGTAGATTGCTGAATGTGAGGTCCACCTTCTCATTCGCTTCAGTGAATGGGTCAATCTTGGCTTGGTATATAGCCTCCCAAAATGCATCATCTGCCAACTACTCAGTTTGACTGACCTTGGTTCTGGAATGTGTGGAGTCATAGTTTGATGAGACAACCAGTTCCCCATTTGTTCTTTACTTAAGCTTAACCAGGGTGAAGTGAGAAGTGTTGGGCTTGACAATGGTCTTTGCAGAAAGGGTAGTCACAGTCATACATTGTTAGGATCCTCCTCCTGGTGACCAGCGCTGCCCCTCATGTTATAGTGTGGATTCTGGCCATTCAGAGACACTGTGAGAGTGAACTTCCCCATCAATACATATTTGAGAGAAATTAAGGGAACAATACCAACTCTAACGTTTTTACCAACCGTTGAATACGTGGCCATTTTCAACACCATTAAAGCCTTTGACTTCATAAATTGGGATGGACAATGGGAAACATTCCTCAATTCAGCAGGCTGCAGATTTTTTTTTCCCATTTAATGACTGCTTCATGATGCTATGATCAGAATCCATGATCCTAACTAACACGTTCACAGCAGGACCAATCTGACTGAAGGATTGATTTGGAGAACAGGCATCAACTGTGCCCATGAGCCGAGAGAGAGGTTCCACATTATTCCACTTAAACCACTTCTGTCAACAAAGTTCCTCACCCATTAACCACACTCAACCGCCAAGCTAGAGGAAGCTGGTAATCAATATTTATAGAATAAGGCCAGCAGAAACAATTCAGTAAATATTTAAGATGGAAATTGAATATCCTATTATTCTTATTTGTACTTTGAAAAAGAATGACTGTACACAATGCCAATAAATCACTTGTTAAAAGGCACCTGAAATTATTGCACAGCAAACACATTGGCTTTTCTATAGGCTGGCTGAGTCATTCTTTATATGTTTCTCAATTACCGCTGCTGAGTACTCCATTATCCATAAATCTTTACCAAACGCTTTAATGGGAGTTTAGTTTAAGATGGATAAAGCAGTTGCTGAGGTGTAACATATAACCAATAGAACAATTGGCATCTTGGGCGCATTCTATGTGTTGCATCGATCCCATGTGTTGAGATAGTGTCTGCGTTTTTGGCTTTGCCATGTTGTTTTACACTCAAAGGAGTGTTCAGGGGAACAGATTGGGAATTCGTGGATCATGCTTTGCGATAAATATTGTATTTCAACGGGGAAAATCATGTTTTAATTTAGCTTCCAGTGAAGGGATTAGGTGTTGAGAAAACAAACTACGTAGGAGATTGTTATCCTCTTTTACATTTTCACCAGCATATATAAGTAAGAAAGCAAGTAAGTACGTTTTTAAGAAGGGACTGCAGATGCTGGAAAATCGAAGGTACACAAAAATGTTGGGGAAACTCAACGGGTGCAGTAGCATCTATGGAGCGAAGGAAATAGGCGGCGTTTCGGGCCGAAACGTTGCCTATTTCCTTCGCCCCGAAACGTTGCCTATTTCCTTCACCCCGAAACGTTGCCTATTTCCTTCGCTCCATAGATGCTACTGCACCCACTGAGTTTCCCCAACATTTTTGTGTACCTAAATAAGTAAGTTTATTGGCCAAGTATTCACATACAAGGAATTTGCCTTGGTGCAAATATCAAAATTGTTTCACTTTAAGAATAAGTTTTAAAATTGAACCAAATCAGTTTTTTAAAACTAGAATATAACTGGCTAGATTTCAGTCTGAATACAATGCCGCTGAAGAAATAAATTATTTTTGGGATCCAGATATTAGTTTTGTCTTTCTCAAAATACAATCAATCCAAGATTTTGCAGCTTTTGGCTTTTTCCTATGTAATGTCTTCAACACCTATACCCATTAAACTTGATTATCATCACTGATTTCCAGTATTCCTGCAACACAGTTTTTAAAATTGTTAAATTCCATTCTGCAGTGGGGTTAACCTGGTGAACCATATTTCCCATTATCCTTATTCAGATTCTGGAGATTCTGCAAATTCCTGTCCCTTGGGAATTCTTTCCAAATAATTTTGCCGTGATGCATTTTTTTAAAGATCACCAAAACCTCCCAGGAAAATCTTTTCACCTGCATTTTTGGTCTTTGTTTTCTACTTTTCGTCTACCCCTTCCTCCTGTCCATCTTTGTGTAAAATGTTTTATAAATGTGAAGCAGAGAATAAAAGGAAAAACACTGCTTTACTAAAAAGTCACCAATTAGATGAGCTCCTAGCAGCATGGTGCGCTGACAACAACCTGGCCCTTAACTCCAAGAAGACCAAGGAGCTCATTGTAGACTTCAGGAAGTCTAGGGGCGGCACGCACACCCCCATCCACATCAACTGAGGTTTTTTTTAAATCTTGATTTTTTAATGTAAATGAGATTCGGGATCCCATTGTGACGTCAATGTAACGCAGCTGATGGGCAGGGCAAGTGGAAAAGTGGTTTGAAAAGTTATCTTTGTAAAGTTTAAAATGTCAATAACTTGCCTTGCCCTTTGGAAAAGCTAACCCTGTGCTGGTTCCAATGATACCTCCAATAATGGAGTCCACTGAAGTTCCTTTGAATGAGTATCTAGGCAGTTAAATGCTAGAAAAAACATTCCTTACTAGTTTTCGCACACTGAACTTCAGAGAGTGTTTGAGCACTCTGCAGTCACACGGTCCCAACTCCTGGTGTCAGCAAAGAAGACAATCAAAGTACTTTGTGGATATAAAGTGCCGGAGTATCTCAGCAGGTCAGGCAGCTTCTCCGGAGAACATAGACAGGTGATGTTTAGGGTTGAGACCTTTCTTCAGACTGGCTAAACCTGCCCTCTGGCCACGGACCAACCTGACTTCTACCATGCTGATTCAGGCGGCAGCTCTCGGATGCTTCCTTATGCCCCTGTCCCACTTAGGAAACCTGAACGGAAACCTCTGGAGACTTTGCGCCCCACCCAAGTTTTCCGTGCGGTTCCCGAAGGTTGCAGGTGGTTGCCGGAGGTTGTAGGTAGTGGAAGCAGGTAGGGAGACTGACAAAAACCTCCGGGAACCACACGGAAACGTTGGGCGGGGCGCAGTCTCCAGAGGTTTCCGTTCAGGTTTCCTAAGTGGAAACCTGAACGGAAACCTCTGGAGACTTTACGCCCCACCCAAGGTTTCTGTGCCTTCCTTCCACTACCTGCAACCTCCGGAAACCACCTGCAACCTCCGGCAACCACCTTCAACTAGCATCGCAACCGGCTTCAACTAAAAAATTACCGATTTTTAAAACGGCAACCTATTTTTAGTCATGGCCAGTTTTGAATTTTCTGAACTCAGCGGTCAGTTCTTATTTTGCATGTTTCTATCTAGCCAATAGAATATACTCTTTTAAAAAGAATTGCCCACCAAGATTAAGGTTGGAAATGCATAGAAAATGATGAGGTGTGAAGTTGGTGAAGAGGTGGAGGTGTCAGGTGGGGTGGGGAGGCAGGGCACGGGACAGTGCAAGATGAGGTTCATTAAGTTTCATATATACACCTTAATCCCACTTACAGGTCAGTAGATTATTTTAAAATCCAATATAACTCATCCAACATAGGACAGCCCTTACATTGCAACTGTGAATATGATTGAAAATTACAGAGCTGTAAGATAATATTTATGAACAAATTATGCAACTGTGAAGAACTGTGAAGAATATTGTGCTCTTACCACAATTTTTCAGTTTAGTCAGTTTCAGTTTTAAACTGTATTATCTCAGCCCTTATAAACCCACACTTATCATTCACTATTTAAAATCAATATCCAGACAATAAAGTAGCAATGTTATAAAATTTTGAGATATTAAAAATCAAGTCTTTAATTTATCCCATCAGATAAAGCATAAAAAGAAGTTTAATTTGACACCTAATTCACTTTCGTATCTTCAGTATTAAAAATGTTATGGCCATTTTCATACTCGGAAATTGGCATCTTGTTCCCTATTGCTTTTTCATTGACTTAATACAAAAGCTGTGATCGAGAACATTTAAAAGCCCATAACTTTCTTAAAATTTAAGAGAAATGTTCAGTTATTATAGATTGAAGCATTCTGAAACAAATATGAAACAATCTTACTTAGACGACTTGAAACTAAAGCATATAATTAGTTAGTTACCTAATTGTAGCTAATTACAAAATTCAATTACTAGATCTAAACATCTATCCATTTCTTAAGAATAGATTAACATTTTTAAATAGCCTAAGTGTCCAAATAACATTCACACAAGAATTCACAATATAACATAATTTTTAAATCTCATTGTCATGGGTTTATAGGCCAAATGGAAGGAATTTAATGATTAATACCTGTAAATTAATGGCCATTTAAATCAGCTTGCGAGTGTGATTTTCTGGAATGTGACCATTTGGAACGTTGAGGTTGTGGTGATTTTAATCCCCCATATCGGCAGCAAATACACTGCCGGTTCTTTGGGGGGAAAAATCACCGTTTCGCAACTTAAAATGTGAATTAAATGCATCTTAAGATTGATACAAATACATCGATAGATGCTCCTGAACACATCATCAGTGATGTAACCTGGGGTCATTGAGTGTTTCGGGTCTTTCAACATCAGACACCCTCGCCCAGGCAACCCAGCCGTGGTTGATCAGACCACGACTTGTGTTCAGGTGGCATTCGCTCCTCCCCATGGATTTCCTCTCCTGATCCAAAGCCATCTCGAGGCCTTCGCCGCTGCCTCTGTGGTGTTCTTGATGGCCCTTCTCCTCGCCACTCCGTTGATGCCCAGTGCACTCAAGGCTTTGTAGAGCGATTGCCCTGTAAAACCTCTGCAGCCAACCTCGATGGACATACACCTTGCCTTCCAGCCCTGCTTACGGCAGTCTATGACCAGTTCTTCATATTTGGCCATCTTCCTCTCGTGGGCCTCCTCCAGATGGTCCTCCCACGGCACTGTCAGTTCCAACAAGACGATGTTTTTGGTCGCCTCTGCGACCAGGAGGATATCTGGCCTCAGGGTGGTCGTGGCAATTTGCTGTGGGAACTTCAGCTGTTTCACCAGGTCTACGGAAAGCTGCCAGTCCTGCGCAGTTGCCAGGATTCCTGATGGATTCCTGGCTGCTGTGGTTCTGGGCAGCTGCACTCCGGCCTTCACGAAGGTGATCATCTGGGTGGTGGGGCGTTCTCGTCTGCAGCTGCTGATTCCCATGCTGATGGTTTCTGCAATGGGTTTGAGAACCTGGTCGTGATGCCATGTGTACCGGCCCTGCCCAAGAGCCTTTGGGCAACAGCTCAGGATGTGTTCCAACGTCCCCTTGCCTGAGCATTGCGGGCAATCTGGAAATTCCACTTTGCCCCAGATGAAGAGGTTCGATGGGCTGGGCAGGACATCATACACTGCCTGGACCAGGAACTTGATGCGCTGTGGTTCAGCCTGCCAGAGCTCAGTCCATGTGACTTTTCGGAACATGACCTGCTCCCACCTTGTCCAGGCTCCCTGCTGCCTCAATCCAACTGCTCTGGTACACTTCTCCTCCTCCACCACTACCCTCACTTCCTCCTGGACCAGCCTGCGCCTCTCCTTCCCCTTGGCCTTGTCAAACTGGGGAGATGGGAAGATTCCCAGGCCTGCTCTTCCCCGAGTCACTGCTCCCACCAGGACTCTGTGGTGTATCCGGGACTCTGCTTGCAGCACGGCTTCGCCGGCTCTCCACTTCCTCCCAGTTTTCACCTCCACGCCTGCTTGAGCCACCTTGGGGTCGCTGGAGTCCCTGTACAGCATCACCTCTCTGGCCCGAGTCACCTTGAACTCCTCCTCCAGGGACTTCAGTGGCAGCTGGAGCTTGATGTTATTTCCGTAAAGGGCGATGCTGCTAAGGCTCCTGGGTAGTCCCAGCCACCTTCTGAGAAAGCTGCTGACTTTCCTCTCCAATCTGTCTATGATGGATATTGGGACTTCGTAGACAAGCAGTGGCCAGAGTATCCTTGGCAGGATACCATGCTGGTAAATCCATGCCTTGAACTTGCCGGGAAGCCCCGACCGGTCCACTGCTCTCAACCAGCTCTCCAGCTCCTGACAGGTTGCCTGGACAGATGCTGTATCCTTCAGGCTGCTGTTAAACACCTTGCCAAGACTCTTCACTGGCCTATCGGAGACAGTTGGGATTGGTGTCCCTTCGATGCTGAAGCGGAACCTGTCCATGACTTTGCCCTTCTTCAGCACCAGTGACCTTGATTTTCCTGGCTTAAACCTCATCCTTGCCCATCCAATCAGTTTCTCCAACCTCTGCAGGATCCACCTGCTTTTATACATAAAAATAAACTACTTTCTTTTACCTGTCCCCTACATAAAATCTGGCCCCGTTGTCGGTGTTGACGGCTTCAGAAGCTGATTTTAAAATCACTCCAGCGATTAACTTGTATGGCGAATTTTAAGGAAAAACACACAGAACGGCCGTCAGAACGATTCTTTAGCAAAATCTTGCACTCCAACAAAATATAATACAGGACCAGGTCGGAAAAAAAATGCGTTTTAACCCCGCCCTCCCCTCAAACGCTGCAAAATCGCGCGCACGGCCAGTGACAGAATTGCAGCACCGCTGAAGGTAATTATTGTAACATACCTAAATAAAGGATTTCAATTTTAATGTTTAACCTCTATACTTGATTTTATTTTTGATAATATAGATTCATATTTGTTACTAGACAAATCAAAATTAAAATTTGGTTGCACAAAGGATTGCACAAAGATCAAAACATAAATTTCATAATTATTTGTTTACAGCTATATGCAGAAATACTGTATAAATACTTGACTGCACTAAATGTAAGTATTGCACTTTAAATATTGCTTGTACAGCTGCTTGTATCATAAAAGGTCAAAAATAGTTTGCAGTCAATGAAATAGAGGTACAGGAAAACAACCTGGAGATTGGATTATGTAAGAATAGTTTTTTTAGGCAGTTTTTGATTTTGCCTGGAGTGGAATAGGCTAAATATCATATCCATGTAAAATAGAATCAATTAGATAGGGCAATTTAGGGCTTGGATCAGACACGCACTGAATTATATCACTGGTCATTTAAAGCCCATGTTGGACATAAAATGGAGCTGTTAACTCCATCAACTATGATTGTTGTTAAACAGTTTTGTTTAAGATGAGAACTAGAAGGTCAATGTACATTTGTAGAAACAAAGAATTGCAGATGCTGGTTAATACACAAAAGGAAACAAAGTGGTGAAATGTCGCCCATTCCTTCACTCCAGCGATGCTGCCTCACCCGCTGAGTTCAGAAAATTCAAAACTGGCCGCGACTAAAAATAGGTTGCCGTTTTAAAAATCGGTAATTTTTTAGTTGAAGCCGGTTACGATGCTAGTTGAAGGTGGTTGCCGGAGGTTGCAGGTGGTTGCCGGAGGTTGCAGGTAGTGGAAGGAAGGCACAGAAACCTTGGGTGGGGCGCAAAGTCTCCAGAGGTTTCCGTTCAGGTTTCCTAAGTTTCCACTTAGGAAACCTGAACGGAAACCTCTGGAGACTGCGCCCGAGGTGTGAATGGATATACTCCACACTGTTTGAAAGGCCACACTTGGAGTATTATATTCAGTTTAGGTCACCCTGCTTATTATATACGTTGGAAGGTGGGAAGGGGGCAGGTGCTCTTTGTGGCTAATACCAACAAGAGTAACATTTACTGCTCAGAACTTGGCTGGCAGTTTGAGAATGGAATCACATGTTCAGCAAATCATGGAGGATTGACAAGTTCCAGCACTTACAGGATATGAATAAAGACATTGTTTGTGTGTAATACTATTACATGTATTATTAGATGTATTGGATTTATATTTATTCTATTTAGTTTCACAATTGCAATGATATAGTACAATACATGACACCTACACAGTTACTGCCATAATTAACAGGCTAATGTATTCAATGTAACTTGGAGTTATTTTTCCCCTTTTTCAGTACTTGAAATGCACTTAGCCCTATTTTACCACAATCGTTCAGAATCTGAGGAGTGACTGAGAAAATTAAGTATTGGGGAAACCTAGGTTGATCCAAAGCTAAATCCCATTAATTAAAAAAAACAATGATATTGTTTGATTCATAGAAACATAGAAAATAGGTGCAGGAGGAGGCCATTTGGCCCTTCGAGCCTGCACCGCCATTCATTATGATCATGGCAGATCATCCACAATCAGAAACCCGTGCCTGCCTTCTCCCCAGATCCCTTGATTCCGCTAGCTCCTAGAGCTCTATCTAACTCTCTTTTAAATTCATCCAGTGAATTGGCCTCTACTGCCTTCTGTGGCAGAGAATTCCACAAATTCACAACTCTCTGGGTGAAAAAGTTTTTTCTCACCTCAGCTTTAAATGACCTCCCCTTTATTCTTAGACTGTGTCCCCTGGTTCTGGACTCCCCCAACATTGGGAACATTTTTCCTGCATCTAGCTTTCCAGTCCTTTTTATAATTTTACACGTTTCTATAAGATCCCCTCTGATTTTCTCTCATTTTCTATTCATGCAGGAAATTGTTCTTAATTTATTTGGTGAACTTGACAAAGTTGAATTGTGGATTAATTTGAATGATTAGACAGAGTGTTGGTTGCAAAATAAAACCCTCTGCACTGTGCCTTTACGTATTTACAAGTAAGGTTAAACAGGTTTGTTCCAGAATGACGCTGTCTCAAACAGTCATATGCTAGACATGGCATAGGTGAGAACAAGTACTTCTGTGTGTGATAATCTGCGATATATCTCTGTTCCAGCCTCATACTGCACCCCTGTGGAAAAATTATTTCTTGCTCAGTCTCTTTACTGCACAACAGGATTTGAATAAATATTTCAATAAACAATCACCAAAGAAAAAATGGAGAAAGTGAAAAAGACAAAGGACAAAGAAGAACAAAGTCACTCTCTGATTCCAAGGACAGAAACAAAATAAAATGAAACATCCTGGACAAAATCTTGCTCTACTTTGTTTTTCTGCATATGCGTGGGGGGGGGAAGGGGCGGGGTGCGTGTGGGGGAAGAGGGGGGGGGGGGGGACTTTTGAATAATTTACAAGTTACCCTGATGCTAAGAGTACATCGCAAAGGCCGAGTTTTCACAGAAAAGTGTTGTTGGTTATGTCGATGTGATACCATTTTGATACTGATGTTTGTTGGTTTTCAGTACAATGTTCCCCATTTGCAGGTCCTCACAGATGTCAGTGCATTATCCAGCAAACTTGATCACTGATGCCAAGTCTGAAAAGTACATACCGCAAATCATTTTTCCAAGTACAACAGGGAATTGCCAATGAATTAATGAATCCCACTGTGATGGGAGGTGAATGGGTTAGTGCTTCCAAGGATTTACAGGGCTTAGGAGGGCAGAGAAAGAACAGTGGCTGCAGTTGGGATGTGCAAGGAATTACTGAGGTCCTTCAGTTTTATAGCCAAGCATTCGGGGCAAGAAGGTGCCATGAAGGTACATTTATGGAACTAAAAGCGATCTATGCATGTCTGCACTGGAGTAAAACCTCCAATGCAGACAAATTCCCTCTAATGAGACTTAAGGAAGTGTAGTCCAAATCTCCTGCCTTCGAGTATAAATTTTGCATGACCTGCCAAATGCAGCCGTGAGTAACAAATAACGAGATGTGGTCGAGCTCACCGGCAATCTAGGTTCCTAGGTTCAAGAAGCTAAAAGTCACCATGTCTCTGACATCCATGTGAAAAGTCATCAGATGCGAAGGAGGCCACAGATCTCAGTGAGAACAAAGGATGCAATTTGAGTTTTATCCCTTTAAATAACATGGCTTCAATTGAAATGAAGTTAGCACAAGCTGATTGTTCAGCGAGTGAATAAGAACTGTCACTTTTCAAATCAATTACTCACTGAGATGAATTTTGTGTGTTAAATTACTGTTGGTGTATTTGAGATCTTACTTTGAAATAATCTCTTTAGGAGAACAAACTGCTGCCAAAATTGAGGAAATAAATGTCCCAACAGATGCCAGGACACCCAGAAATGAACACAAAATTGCTCTGCTTGGATTAAGCTGGTTTTCAACAACACATCTTCTGTTTCAAATTAAAAAAAATAGTGAGCAAATTTCTAGCACGTTGTGTCCAACTGCTCACTAGGATTTCTGTTTGAAATGGAAAATTAAGCTCAACACATTTCATTTTCCAAATGGCAGCATTGGAATCATTTGAATCTTATGTCTGAAGGTTACTTAAATTAACAGACCTCAACTTATTTTCTTCCTGAGAAAAAACAATGGCTGTGGGGAAAGAGCATTAACAGGATTGTGGGCTATTTAAAAGCAAAGGCCAATGAGCGCTCCCATGAAGATTTCATGAGATTGGGGTGGCAAGTGGTTGGAAGCGTCAGCATCAATCAGGCATCAATAAGATTTACCAAGAAAAGGTTGTCTGAATCCCAATTGTAGATATGTACAGTCAGAAATAATTACAGATATGAAGACTATGATATTTGCCCCTTCGACATTTCATTTATTTGTAATACCATTTAACATTTAGTAGCATTTTAAATATTACTTAATATCTACAATTAGGATGATTAAGTACAAAGGAAATGGCATTGTTCGTAGGAATCAGATTTCGGCAAGCCCCTCCGATATGAAAAAGTGTTATCATTCTGACAGCTAAAGAGACTAACATTGCATACAATCAAGTATTGTGGGGGATCACAGAGACAGAACGAGGCTGCATTCCTTCACTGGAACCATTCTCTCACAATGTAATACTTTGTCCGATGTAAGGAATTCCCCACAGAGTGTTCAGGGCTCAGGCTGTCGGTAATGGACTGGTAATACCCACTTTAGCCTCTGGTTTGTTTGAATCAAGATAGTGTGGCATTGGTGGAAGCAATTTAGAACTCCTGCCAGCCCAAGAAAGGCTTCAGGAAGGGTGAGAGTGATCTGTTATCAAAGACTGCTAACAGAGTGAGCCCAGGTGGTGCAACAGAGCTGACCCTGAACAGTCATCCCTTGCAATTAGCAGAGAAGATTCAATGCTGACGACAGCCTTTCACAGCTGTGCACTGCCCTCCAAGGAAACTTTAAGCCACGGTTTTATAATAAAATGACAAAGTTCAGTTGTTTTATCCAAGAAAACTCTTCAAAGATTAGCATGTGAGAAGCAGACAAAGCCAGTTAGATTTTCGAAAGCAATATGTCATTTTAAAAACACAAGTGCCTCATTTAAAATTAGTGCACAAAAGTTTATTTTGTGAAAAGTTCAGTGAACACGAAGGGAGCAGCTTTAACAGAGCACTGCATACAGAAGTTGAGTATGTGCTGACCATGGGGTTCCTTTCAGTGCCCACGAGTCGAGAAGGAAGTGCAATTTGTGTCTCTCTTAAATGTGGGCTTGCAACAACAGAAATAATTAAAAGGAGTTTAATAATTTAAGCTCGGTTGTTTCACAAAGCTTGTAAAATAAAAAAGTAGATAAATGTTAAATATTATATCTTTTTATCAACAAATTAGTTAAACATAGACAAACAAACTAGATACCTGGTTAATAGGAACATATTAATTAAATATATAAATCAGGCTTTCATAGTATTAACTGTTTAAGAAGGAACTGCAGATGCTGGAAAATCGAAGGTGGACAAAAGTGCTGAAGAAACTCAGCGGGTGCAGCAGCATCTATGGAGCGAAGGATTCCTGTTGCTGCACCCGCTGAGTTTCTCCAGCACTTTTGTCTACCATAGTATGAACTGGGCAGGGGATGTGTGGTAGTTGACAATTGTGGAAATTGGTGAAGATCATTAAACCACACCTGAAGTTTGTGTTTACATTTGAAGACCTTAGAATCAAGTTTGGGTAGGAAAGAACTGCAGATACTGGTTTACATCGAAGGTAGACAACACAAAATGATGGAGTCACTCAGTGGGTCAGGCAGCATCTCTGGAGAGACGGAATGGGCGACGTTTCGGGTCGAGACCTTTCTTCAGACCGATGTCAGGGGAGTGGGTGGTACAAGCAAGGGCTACTTGAAGTTAGAGAAGTCAATGTTCATATCACTGGGGGTGTGAGCTACCCGAGCTAAATATGAGGTGCTGTTCCTCCAATTTGCACTGGGCCTCACTCAGACAATGGAGGAGGCCCAGGACAGAATGGCCAGATTGGGAATGGGAGGGGGAGTGAAAGAGTTGAGCAGCTGGGAGATCAGGTAGGCCTCGGCGGACTGAGCGGAGGTGTTCAGCGAAATGATCGCTGAGCCTGCGCTTGCTCTCGCCAATATACAGGAGTTGACACCTGGAACAGGGGATACAGTAAATGAGGTTGGAGGAGGTGCAAGTGAACCCCTGCCTCACCTGGAAAGACTGTTTTGGTCATAGAAACATAGAAACATAGAAAATAGGTGCAGGAGGATGCCATTCGGCCCTTCGAGCCAGCACCGCCATTCATTGTGATCATGGCTTATGGCCCCCCAATCAATAACCCGTGCCTGCCTTCTCCCCATATCCCTTGATTCCACTTGTCCCTAGAGCTCTATCTAACTCTCTCTTAAATCCATCCATTGATTTGGCCTCCACTGCCCTCTGTGGCAGGGAATTCCACAAAGTCACAACTCTCTGGGTGAAAAAGCTTTTTTTCACCTCAGCCTTAAATGGCCTCCCCTTTATTCTAAGACTGTGGCCCCTGGTTCTGGACTCGCCCAACATTGGGGTCATTTTTCCTGCATCTAGCTTGTCCAGTCCTTTTATAATTCTATATGTTTCTATAAGATCTCCCCTCATCCTTCTAAACTCCAGTGAATACAAGCCTAGTCTTTTCAATCTTTCCTCATATGACAGTCCCGCCATCCCAGGGATCAATCTTGTGAACCTACGCTGCACTGCCTCAATCACAAGGATGTCTTTCCTCAAATTAGGAGACCAAAACTGTACGCAATACTCCAGATGTGGTTTTACCAGAGCCCTATACAACTGCAGAAGAACCTCTCTACTCCAATACTGAAATCCTTTTGTTATGAAGGCCAACATTCCATTAGCTTTCTTCACTGCCTGCTGTACCTGCACGCCAACTTTCAGTGACTAGTGTACAAAGACACCCAGGTCTCGTTGTACCTACCCCTTACCTAACCCCATTGAGATAATAATCTGCCCCATTGTTTTTGCCATCAAAATGGATAACCTCACATTTATCTATATTATACTGCATCTGCCACGCATCTACCCACTCACTCAACCTGTCCAGGTCACCCTGCAACCTCCTAACATCCTCTTCACAGTTCACACTGCCACCCAGCTTTGTGTCATCTGCAAAATTGCTAGTGTTGCTCCTAATTCCCTCTTCCAAATCATTAATATATATGGTAAACAGTAGCGACCCCAACACCGAGCCTTGCGGCACTCCACTCGCCACTGCCTGCCATGGTGAAAAGGACCCGTTCACTCATACTCTTTGCTTCCTCTCTGCAATCTTACTCACCATTCTCCTCTGCTGCAAGTCAAATAAGTTTTGTTCCGATCGGTGAAATAGAACTATTGAAGGTTTTGAAGGTTCCCCCTCCCCCACAACCCCCCTCCCCAATAGCACCCCCCCCCACTACCCCAACACCCCCCTCCACCCCCCATCCCCCACACCCCCCACTTCCCCACACTACCCTTCCCCTCCCCCACCTCCCCCTCCCTCACCTCCCCTCCCCCACACAACCCCCCCCCCCCCGCCACACCCGCCCCTCCCCCAAACCCCCCTCCCTCACACCCCTTTCCCAGAGTGGTGGAACATTGCTTTGGGGGAACAGGTTGCGTTGGGGGAACAGGTGAGTGGTGGAATATTGCGTTGGGGAATGGGTTGCGTTGGGGGACCAGGCCTCCCGTGTGACTGGGACCCAACGGGGCCCACTTAGTCTATATTACCATAAAGAGAGGATTGGTTAATAAACAAGGGGTAGGAATAAACAAATCATTTTTGCTCACTTTGCTACATGCTCACTCTGCAACAACCCCGACATGATAATCAAACTCGCCGACAAGGGAGGTGCCGTGGTAGTCTGGCGCAGAGACCTCTACCAGGCTGAGGCCAGACGACAACTCTCAGACATCTCCTCCTACTTATCCTTGGACCATGACCACACAGACAAGCACCAGGCCTTTATATCACACACCATTTCTGATTTAATTACTTCCGGCTGCCTGCCCTCCAAAGCCTCCAACCTTATGGTTCCCAGCTCCGCACGGCCCGATTTTATCTTCTTTCCAAAATACACAAACACAACTAACCTGGCAGACCCTTGTTTATGCTTGTTCATGTCTCACTGAATAAATGTCCCCATATCTCCATCCTATCCCCCACCTGGTCCAATCCCTCCCTATTTATGTCCAAGATACCTCACACACCCTTTGTCTCTTCATGACTTCCCTTTTCCAGGCCCCCACTACCTCATCTTTACTATGGATGTTCAGTCACTCTACACCTCCATCCCCCACCAGGAGGGTCTTAAAGCCCTCCGTTTCTTCCTCGACCGCAGAACCAGCCAATTTCCGTCTACTAACACTCTCCTCAGCCTTGTTCAACATATTCGCCACCTCCAACGGGATCGCACTATTGGCCACATCTTCCCATCTCCACCCCTTTCTGCTTTCCGCAGAGACCGTTCTCTCTGCAATTCCCTGGTCAACTCATCCCATCCCACCCCACCCAAACCACCCCATCCCCAGGTACTTTCCCCTAAAACTGCAGTAGATGCAACGCCTGGCCCTATACCTCTCCTCTACCCAAGGACTCGGCCAGTCTTTTCAGGGGAGGCAGAGAATTACTTGCATCTCCTCCAACCTTATCTACTGTATCCGCTATTCCAGGTGTGTATCCTTGCATATCGGCGAGACCAAGTGCAGGCTCGGTGATTGTTTTTCGCTGAACACCTCCGCTCAGTCCACCTAAATCTACCTGATCTCCCAGTTGCTCAACACTAACTCACCCTCCCATTCTCACACTGATTTTCCAGCATCTGCAGATCCTCCTTAAACATCACAGGGATGTGCAGGAGTGGGTGCTGTCTGTGTATGGCAGCCTGCCCGCAGTCCGTCTCTTCACCTTTTTTTTATTTTAAGTCCTGTCCAAAATGTTAGTGGAGGTCTTTTATGTGGTGGGTAGGGGTGGGGGTGGGGGTGGGGAAGGGGGAAACTTTAATTCTTAGTCACCTACCGGGTCGGAGAGGCAGCATCCCTCCGAGCTGCTTCTTCGCCCCGTCCTCGCGGCCTACCATCGAGAATGGAGCGGCGTTTCCTGTCGGGACCGGCTGGGACTACAGCTTCGGCGGCGGCACAGCGCAAGGACACCATCACGGAGCGGAGCCACGGAGCGGGCGATGCCTTACCGGGTCGCCGTGCGGTAAGCTCCGGAGCGCTGTGGCCGCCGACTCCCAACATCGCGGAGCTGTGGCTGCGGGCGTCCGGCCGCGGGCGGCGCTGGATTTGGAGCGCCGCGGAGCCTGGGATAGAGTTTGCCGGGGTCGGAGCTCCAACCGGCGCGGCCTGAGGTCTACGAGTGCCCCGGTCTCCGGTCTCCGGGGAGGAGGCAGCTGCTCCAGACTTTCCAAGCCGCTTGAGGAATTGTTTCACCCGACGCCAGAGTTCCATCTTCACGGCAAGAGGGCCCTGAAAATCATCGGACTGGCTGCAAGGCCACAAATGGGCCCCGACCTCGGGTCTTTCAGAGGAAGAGGACTTAACTTTCTGGTGCCTTTCCCCACAGTGGAAATGTTTGATTCTGCTGTGGGGGGATGTTTGTGTTGAACTCTATAATGTGTTGTGTCCATTTTATTCATTTGTTTATTTTTAACCTTTTTCTATGGATTGTATGGAAACTTATTATTTAATTTATGTAAAGCACTTTGGTGTCAATGCGAGTTGACTTAAAACGTGCTATATAAATAAAACTTACTTACTTACTTACTTACTGTCCTGAGCCTCCTCCATTGTCAGAATGCGGCCCAGCGCAAATTGGAGGAACAGCACCTCATATTTCGCTTGGATAGCGTAAACCCCAGCGATATGGACACTGAGTTACTCCAGCATTTTATGTCTATCTTCAATTTAAGCCAGCATCTGTAGTTCTTTCCTACACAAATCATTTTTAAATTGGCAATCTATAAATAGTGGGGAACCATAAGGATCAGTATTGGGGTTTCAACTATTTTCAATCCATATGTATGACTTTGCTTAAGTAATATACCCAAGCATGCTGCTGTCATAAAAATAAATGGAAAAGTAATGTGAGGAGGACATTAATACATCTGCAAAGGGATTTAGACTGATTAGGTGGTTGGACACAAAGAAGGCAGTTGAATGTCATGAAGGGAAAAGTGAGATTAGCCACTGTGGATGAAGAATAGGAGAACCAAGTATTGTTTAAATAGTGAGGCGGTGGTCACAGAAAATATGGCATCTTTGTTCATGAACTAGACATTAGCATACAGTTATTACAAATAATTAAATAGGAGAATGGAAAACTTTTTTTCTTGGCAAAAAAGAGGAATCATAAGAACAGTGAAGTCTCATAATTCTACAAAGCTTTGGTCAAATCATTCCCGAGGCACTAGAAAGGCCTGCACTAATTTAGGGAAGGATGCTTAGAGATGATAATGTAAAGATTTACCAGATTAATTCCTATTAATTAATTCCTATTAATTCCTGGGACTTCAGGAAAGAATTATGTTAGCAGAATGGGCCTGTACTGTTTGGTGTTTAGAACATTGCAAAGTAATTTCTTGAAACATAGAAGATTCTGAGCAGGCTTGATAGGGTCAATGTTGTGATCATATATTTCTAAGATGAGAAGTCTAGAACAAGCAGCATAGTCTCAGCATAATGAGCCAACCACTCAAGATTGAGGTGAGGAAATGTTTTTTTCTCTTGAACGATTATGAATCGTTGACATTGTCTAGCTCAGTGAGGTGTGGATACTGAGGCATTAAGTATATTCAAGTCTGAAATAGACTTCAGGACCACAGGGAAATGAAAGAGTATGTAGATCGGGCAAGAAATTGGAAATAGGACAGAAAATATAATTAATCATGATATATTGGAAAACAAAATAGGATCACAGGGTTGCCTTATCTGCTTCTGATTTTTATATTTCAAAGTTTATGATCAGTTTTATATATAGATCACCAAACGTCCATTCAGACTCATTAGACTTGACAACAAAAACTAGTATTTATAAACCCCCTTTAAAGTAGTGAAATATTTCAAGGCACTTACTGTATTATATTATCAAGCAAAATAGTATATTGAATGAAACATTAAGGGGCAGAGGTTTAAAGGTTTAAAGGAAGGTTTAAGGGCTCAAAGGATGAATTGAATGCCATTGTAACGGAAAGTACAACTGTCAAAAATGCATGATTAAGGAATGCTTAAGAGGGCAGAATTAAGGTAGCACATATATCTTGGAAGGTTACAGAACCAGAGGTCATCGAATTGGGAGGAGTAAGGACATGAAGGAATTTAAAAACAAGGGAAAAATATTAAGATTGAGGTATGGTATAAGGAGGAATACTTGATTGTCATGTGTTACTTAGGCACAGTGAAATTCTTAGCCTGAATACACAATGTATACAAATAGCAGCTACCTATGGCGCTGACAAAGTTACAAAGCAGGCCGGCTCCTCAATAGTACAAGGGGTAAAGGAATAATAGAGTTTTGTACAAATGCAAGTTTATGGAGTACAACAAATGGGAAGCTGGCAAAGAGTGCATTCAAGAGGTTACCTTGGAAGGGAACAAAGGCACAATTAAAGTTTTCAACAATAGATGAGCTGAGGTTAGAGTGCAAACAGGTAACATTCTGGAGATAGGAACAGGCAATCATGGCGATTACGTCAAGATGCACGTTAAAGAAATGCCGATTTTCCAGAGAAGTGGATATTATTTCTATTAATACCCCGAAACGCTTCCAACACATTTAAAATGTACTTTTATAGGCAAAAATGTTCCACTGTATTATAATAAAATTTCCAGTGAACCAGTTCAGTTTAAAGGGAGTAAAAGACTGGGGTTCCAGTGAGAAATATAGAAACATAGAAAATAGGTGCAGGAGTAGGCCATTCGGCCCTTCGAGCCTGCACCACCATTCAATATGATCATGGCTGATCATCCAACTCAGTATCCCATCCCTGCCTTCTCTCCATACCTCCTGATCCCTTTAGCCACAAGGGCCACATCTAACTCCCTCTTAAATATAGCCAATTAACTGGCCTCAACTACCTTCCAGAGTTCCAGAGATTCACCACTCTCTGTGTGAAAAATGTTTTTCTCATCTCGGTCCTAAAGGATTTCCCCTCTATCCTTAAGCTGTGACCCCTTGTCCTGGACTTCCCCAACATCGGGAACAATCTTCCTGCATCTAGCCTGTCCAACCCCTTAAGAATTTTGTAGGTTTTGAAGAAAACAGTGTAGGAACCAAGGCATCGGTGACTGGGAAGGAAGTGTAGGAATTGGGTCAGAGTGAAAGAGATTAGGCAATAATACTGGTGAGCCCGATGCCAACGCATTGGGATTTCCAAATGGTGAAGTGGCTATTTATTGGAGTTTCACTGTAGTCAGAAATCAGCTCAGGGTCAAGTATAATAACATGGTAACAAATAGTTCCAGTCAAAGGGGTGGCCGTGAAACAGTTTGCAGAAGAGATCATGGAAATGGGTTTATTATTCCCAATATTCAATATGATGAAATTACTGCATATCTAGAACTGGATGCTAAATAAATCATTGTGACAATTTGGAGACATTAGCAGGTTAAATAAAAGTAGTGCTGAGGTTTCAAGCTTCTACAGTTGTGCTGCAGAAAGTATTTTGACTGGATGCATCTCAGCCTGGTATTGCAACTGCTCATTCTTGATTGCCTGAACCTGCAGACAAGTGAACACAACCCAGCCCTGACAACCTTGTCATTTCCTTCTATCCAGTCAACCTTCACAGTGCATGGCATCAGGAGGGCTGGAAATATTGTCAAGACTGTCTACCATCCTGGCCTTTTCTCTCTTTTACCGTCTGGGAGAAAATGTATGAGCTTCAAAGGCCATACATCCCGACTTAAGAACTTTCCTACACATTATGGCCGCTCCATGGCGAAATCTCCTCAAGGTATGTCCACTTTGAAGAAGTTCTCCTCCTCTCTCCGATGAGAGTTCAGCAACATCCTCTCTCATTTATCCCTCTCAGTGATAATCAGTCTGAAGAAGGGTCTCGACCCGAAATGTCACCCATTCCTTCTCTCCAGAGATGCTGCCTGTTGATGATGCTGAGATACTCCAGCATTTTGTGTCTTCCCCAGACTAAAGAACAGCTTCTTCCTAGGTACACAAAAATGCTGGAGAAACTCAGTGGGTGCAGCAGCATCTATGGAGCGAAGGAAAAAGGCAACGTTTCGGCCCGAAACATTGCCTATTTCCATCGCTCCATAGATGCTGCTGCACCCACTGAGTTTCTCCAGCATTTTTGTGTACCTTCGACCTCCGCACCAATCACCTCTTCCGCACCCCTTTAGCCGAAAGTGCTGCCAGATACGTTTACCCTTCACTCTACCTCTTTCTGTTATTTCTTTCTTGCACTTCAGTTTTGTTTGTTTTGCATTAATGCAGCTTGCACTACAATATTTGCAACATTCTGGTGTTTTGCATTCATCATTGTATTTATTGTATCTATAATTATCATGTGTATTCTATGATCTTTATGCGAATAAAGAATCTCATTGCACCAAAGAGTACGTAGCAAGAAACTAAGCTGATCTGATCTGTTATGAGCCTGCATGACGACCATGGTTGCAATTGATGCTATATGTTCAGATGATGCTGCTGAGAATTAGAATGCAGATAAAAAAGAACAAAAGAAGGCCAAAGATAGATGCCTATTTCACACCAAAGGAAGCAGTATCTTTTGGGGTTAATTCTATGTGGACAATAGGATGAATAAGTATGGAAACATGATGGAGAGAGGTGTGTCTTTATTGCTTGTTTATTTCTGTTGTATTTCCATTGATTTAATAATGAACTGAACTATCCAAGGTGTGATTTTAAAGTGTTACCTCTCACTGGTTCAAAATCAATGAGAGTAGGGGCTGGCCCACTGCGGCGACCTAATTGGCGAGTTAAGAAGAGTTAACTCCCCCCCCCCCCCCCACTCTCCCTCCAAGCATACCTACCTAGCCAGGCTTCACCCCATCCCCACCTCACTCATCCAGCTATTTACCACCACCATCCCTCCGCCTTTCTATCAGCCTGAAGAAGGATACCAACTGAAACCTCATCTGGCATTCCCTCCACAGGTGGTAGCTGACTAATTGTTCCTTGTTCCTCTTTTGTTAAAGTCGCAGTTTTGTGGTACAAAAAACAGTGCTTCCAAATGAAGTAAAAAGGAACTGCAGATGTTGATTTATACCAAAGATAGAAACAAAACGCTGGAGTAACTCAGCAGGTCTTGGGCCTTCTCCATTTCCAGAGTGGGGCCACATGCAAAATGGAAGAACAGCACCTCCTGTTTCATTTGGGAAGCTTACAGCCCAGTAGTATGAACGTTGATTCTCTAACTTTAGATAACTTCTATAAATACCCTCCTCCCCCCCCCCCCCCTTTGCACTTCCCCCTCTTCCCCCCCCCCTCCCCCTCCCACCCAGTAAACAATGATATATCCCTCAGAATCAGACTATCCCTTGCCAACAATCAGCCTATCAGGGAACCTCCCTGCCTGAGGTCATCAGTTGTCAGCCAGATTTGTCCAGTTTTTTTCTAGCTTCCAGTTCCCCTCCCCCCCCCCCCTCCCACCCTCCCCCCGCTAGAATCAGTGTGAAGAAGGGTCTCAACGCAGTGTCACTATCAATTCTCTCCAGAGATTCCCAGTCTATCTAGGATAACTGTGGTCAAATATTAAACTATTTGCATGGACAGAAAATCAGTTAATTCATCACTGCTCAAGGATCAAACAGGGGTTTTCTCATTCTGAACACCCCAGCTGCTCAACCGATAGTGTCCCAAACATCAATGTTAATCTCCACAAGTAAAGCTCACTAATCTTCCAATATTGCACCATGCAGCAATAAGAGACAGGGACAAATGAAATTTGTACAGTCTACAAATGCACAAAATATAATTTAACCACAGACTACCAAAACCATGAAGAACTTAAAACTGCATTCTGCTTTTTTATGTTTAAGAAGGAACTGCAGATGCTGGAAAATCGAAGGTAGACACAAAATGCTGGAGAAACTCAGCGGGTGCAGCAGCATCTATGGAGCGAAGGAAATAGGCAACGTTGCCTATTTCCTTCTACTTATTTTATAATTTTTTATTAGTGCTTGCGAAATCAAATGGACCACAGATAACATTTGGAAATATGTGAGGTGAGAAAAAATGTTTTCACCCAGAGAGTTGTGAATTTATGGAATTCCCTGCCACAGAGGGCAGTGGAGGCCAAATCACTGGATGGATTTAAGAGAGAGTTAGATTTCTCTGGATCAAATCACTGGATGGATTTAAGAGAGAGTTAGATAGAGCTCTAGGGGCTAGTGGAGTCAAGGGATATGGGGAGAAGGCAGGCACGGGTTATTGATAGGGGACGATCAGCCATGATCACAATGAATGGATCATGTGCTGGCTCGAAGGGCCGAATGGCCTCCTCCTGCATCTATTTTCTATGTTTCTATGTTATTTTTTAAAAGAAAACATATTGCTACCTCTAATCACAAATACTTTTTGATATTTATATTGTGCAGGCAGGTGGGACTAAGGGAAAAAAGTTGTTCGGCACGGACTTGTAGGGCCGAGATGGCCTGTTTCCGTGCTGTAATTGTTATATGGTTATAACAGTAACTTTTGGCTCTGCAAACATAATAAACCAGAAGCTGGCTTCCTGATGTCCTGTACATTACAAATTTGGAATATTGATTCTCGCACAATTGTAAAGGACGTTTTATCCACAAAGTAAAAAATGTGTTTCCAACATGTCCATGAGACCTAATCCGTTTTTGCCTTAAACACGACAAATTTTAAGTTGAAGCCCACAACCTCTACTTAGGATGTTGATTCATAGTTAGGTATACATTCATAGGGTAGCAGCCAATATGTAATGCCCATTCACCTAGATAAAATGTTTTTTTTAATCCTTCCACAACCATCTTCTCTGCAGCTTTGACAAATATTCCTCCCTGACATCTCCATGTGTTGGTATAACGCTATAAAGCTGGAAGCTTTCTGTGTGCTTGAATCAATACTTTAGACCAAAGTATATTTAAGGTGCATTCAAAGATCCTGGAAATAGGTACAACGCAGAAACAAGCCCTTCAACGCTTCAAATTCATATCGACTATCAACCATTCATTTGGGGTGGGAGATTGCAACCTTCAACCTGTTTCAACTAATGCAATCAAGCCGACGTGCACAATCAAACAAGATCAAATAGAACAAGTTGACCTCAACTTTAGGCTGTGCGCGCCATACGCAAGAAGAAGAAGAACCATTCATTTAACACTAGTCCTACATTAATCCCATTTTTATTCTCCACATACCCTCATTAACTTCTGTCAGATTCATCCACCTACACACTGAGGGCAATTTACTGTTGGTCTGTAAATTCGATCAGCCATGATCACAATGAATGGCGGTGCTGGCTCGAAGGGCTGAATGGCCTCCTCCTGCACCTATTTTCTATGTTTCTATGTTGTCAATTCACCTACCAACCTGCACGAGAAAACAAGAACACCCAGAGGAAACCCATGGGGTCACAGGGAGAGCATGCAAATTCCACAGGCAACATCCAAAGTTGGGATTAAGCCTTGGACTCTGGCATCATGGCCCAGTAACTTCTGAATTATCGGAAACACATTTCCTGAAGATTATGCAAATAGTCTAAAAGGCAAAAAAAACTGAGTAAAAATGCTTCTATACGCATGGAAAAGCCCTGTGCAGTATAATATTAAGAATAAATTACTGCAGCCAGTGAAATAAAACACAGGCCAAGGAATGACCATTGGGGAATGTCAACTTTTTTCAATGAAGATAAATAATCCGTTTTCATAAAGTAAATTACAAAATCAACTGGAATTGTAATACAATATACTTGATATAACATATATAGATTTGACCTGGACAGGCACTTAAAAATCGGTGCCCTTTGAAGGGATGCTACAATGGAATGATGAATTATCAAGCGACATAAAGTCAATTGCCCTTTTAACAAACCCCCATTCCAATATCCGAACAGAGATCTCTATAGCAGAGAAAAATACCTGGGATGCACATTTCTTGCCCTGTAAAGAGGCACGAGGGCCGCGGGTAAACAGCTTGTTCATCGCTTTGATACTCGCACCCAGTTTCACTTGTATGCTTGGGCAATTTTCAATCTGCATTTTCAGCCTGTAACACATCAACTTTTTACTTTTAAGGTTGGCACAGCAGTGCAGCTGGAGGAACTGCTCTCTCACGGCACCAGAGACCTGGGTTCTATCCTGTCCTCGAGTGCTGACTGTGTGGAGTTTGCACATTCTCTCTATGCCAGTGAGAATGTTTCCTCCCTGCTCCAATGTCCTCTTGCATCCCAAGGAGGTGTGGGTTTGGAGGTTAATAGCCCTATATAAATTGTACCTAATGTGTAGGGAGTGAATGAAAAAGTGGGTTAAAGAACTAGTGTGAATGGGTGAACGATGGGCAGCGAGGATTCAGTGGGCCGAAGGGCCTGTGTCTATGCTGTATCTCTAAACTAAACTAAACATAGTGAGCATTTACTGTTATACAAATACTGTACATCTGTAGACCACTTCCAATTATATGGCGACTCCAGATCTTAAAAGGCATTAAGCACATGATAACTGGAAGTCATTCAGGATTGCTGTGCCTCAATAATTGAAGGTTCAGCAGGCACAGATTCAGGCCCTGATGCACACACATTCCCCTTCACTATTTTGGGTCCTATTCCCTTCCACCTGTATCCCTCTATCTGGCTTTATATTTTACTCTCTTCTTCGCAACTGGGACAGAGTCCCCCAAGTCCTCGCCTTTCATCCCATCAGCCGTCGCATACAACACATAATCTTCCGACATTTTCGCCACCTCCAACAGGATCCCACCACTAGTCACATCTTCCCATCTCCACCCCTTTCCGCCTTCCGCAGAGACCATTCCCTCTGCAACTCCCTGGTTAACTCATCCCTTCCCACCCAAACCACATGCAACACCTGCCCCTTTACCTCCTCCCTCGACTCTACCCAGGGACGCCGATAGTCCTTTCAGGTTATGCAGAGGTGCATTTGCACCTCCTCTAACCACATCTACTGTATCCATTGGATGTGGTGTGGTGTGGACTCTTACACATCGGCATAGACTTGGCGATCGATTTGCTCAGTCTGCTTGGACCTACCTGGTCTCCCGGTTGCCAACACTTTAATTCTCCTTCCCACTCCCACACTGACTTTCCTGTCCTAGGCCTCCTCCATTGTCAGAGTGAGGCCAAACACAAATTGGAGGAACAGCACCTCATATTTCACTTGGGCAGCGTACAGCGTACAATGAATTTGATTGATCTAATTTCAAGTATCCCCTCTCTCTCCATCCCTCCCCCACCCAAGTTGTACTAACTTCAAGGTCATCTCACTGAGTCTCATTATCTGTACCCATTCTTACCTAGCACACAGCCTGTTTCCTTTATCATTGTTACATTTCTGCATATCTTTCATTCATTTGCTCTATATCTCTCTGCATCTCCATCTATATTCTCTTTTCTCTGACTCTCAGTCTGAAGGAGGGTCTCGATGCAAAACGTTACCTATTCCTTTTCTCCAAAGTTGCTGCCTGACCCGCTGAGTTATAAGATCATAAGTGATAGGAGTAGAATTAGACCATTCTGCCCATCAAGTCTACTCCATCAATCAATCATGGTTGATCTATCTCTCCCTCCTAACCCCATTCTCCTGCCTTCTCCCATAACCTCTGACACCTGCACTAATCAAAAATCTATCTATCCCTGCCTTAAAAATATCCACTGACTTGGCCTCCACAGCCTTCTGTGGCAAAGAATTCCACAGATCCGCCACCTTGTGACTAAAAACAATTCTCCTCATCTCCTTCCTAAAAGAAGGTCCTTAAATTCTGAGGCTACGGCCTCTTGTCCTAGACTCACCCATTAGTGGAAACATCCTCTCCACATTCACTCTATCCAAGCCTTTCACTATTCTGTATGTTGCAATGAGGTCCCCCCTCATTCTTCTAAACTCCAGCAAGTACAGGCCCAGTGCCGACAAACGCTCACCATAGATTAACCTACTCTTTCCTAGGATCATTCTTGTAAGCCTCTTCTCTGGACTCTCTCCAGAGCCAGCACATCCTTCCACAGATATGGTGCCCAAAGTTGCTCACAATATTCCAAATGTGTCTTATAGAGCCGCTGCCTGATAGAGCCTCAACATTACATGCCTGTTATGTATACAAGACCTCTTGAAAAAAATGCTAGCATTGAGTTTACTTTCCTTACCAATGATTCGACTTGCTGCAATAAACTCCATAATTTCCTCACTTGAATGCTGAAAGTTGTTGCTCTGACTGCTCAATATTCAGCAGGAAAATGCCACTCCACAGCATTCGCACCCTCAGCCCGTGACCCACAAATACACAAACACACATACTCCCCAAATCATCAATGTTGTTAACATGCATTGTAAATAATTTTCTCCTTTATCTTGCAGTGTAAGATTGCAAAGAACCAGTGACTCCCGGGGTAGATGCAATGGTTAATTGATGTAGGGGGCAGCACAGCATCACACACTGCAGGAGTTAAGGATATTATGGGTGAAAAGTATGTATTGAGCCAACCTTCATTTTCACCCTTAAAGAATTGATCAGGCGGCATGTGTACATTTGAATATCTGCTAAATGCCCATCTTAACTATGGTCTGCCCTCACTTTTACTGTGATTTTATTTTACCTTTTCACTTGCCACCACAACCCAGAGGACGAAAACTTTTGTCAACCCTGGTAAGACAAGGAGGTTGGTTATAGCATATTTAAGCTTTCCACCAGTTATCACTACCTCAGAACTTAGCACCACAAAGATCTCAGAGGCAAGACTAGAGGCACAAGCATCATCAAGTACTAAAGGTGAGGAGGATACGGTGCCAATTCTCTGAAGGTTAAAGATATTATCTTTATTTAAGATGAGTCAGGTGAGGAGTACAATAAGGGTATAAGCATGAAAAATGCTTATGTTAATGCACTTTGTTATGCTTGGCATCTTGGCCAGCTTATTTCACAGCTTGAAAGATGTTTCAAAGAGCATGGGATTGTTCTCCAAGTACGAAAAGGACATTCAGCAGAGAAATAGGGATGATATTTGCATGTTGTAATAGTCAGTAGTGCAGATTTCAGTTCCCCCTGGATTTCAGGGGAAGGCCAGCCATGGTCAACATGCCTCAATTCAGTTTTCTACCATCACCTCAAAAGTATTATTTAATATGGTGCAGACATTGACTGTAGCTTAATTAAGCCACTGTAGGTGAAGTGGATTGCACATCAATGCACAGCAAGGAGGTTCACCCCTACCATATTACCTTCACCAGAGGATCCTAAACCCAAACAACTGAGCATTATTGGTGCAGCTAATATTTCATTATATGGGTGCAGAACCAGTAGAGTGGTATCCTATCATGAAACTTCAGCAGGTGATGCTCATCCTAACATCATCTCCAGAAAGGATAACTCTTTGTTGTTATCTGTCACCATGCTGCTTCTGCTTCGCTGCTCCTGCAGCTTGGCCTTCAGTAACAGCCAGCCAGTGGTGCAGAATCGTTTTGTGAGGAGGACAAGATAGATAATCTGAATCACTCTGGGAATCCGCAGAAGAAACACGTTATATATTGTATCCATTACCATACACATTTTCCATGTACATGAAGACACACATTCCAAATTTTATTAACAGTCTAATTTCTGGTAATTTTGTTATAAAATTATGCCATGATTATATTGAATGGCGGTGCAGGCTCGAAGGGCCAAATAGCCTCCTCCTGCGCCTATTTTCTATGTTAATAATGTTCTTTTTATTTAAAAGCTAGCATTTTAAAAATACTACTCTTGTTTGAAACCATTTTTAAGTCTTACTAATAGAAACAGAGAAACATAGAAAATAGGTGTAGGAGTAGGCCATTCGGCCCTTCGAGCCTGCACCGCCATTCAATATGATCATGGCTGATCATCCAGCTCAGTATCCGAATGGTGAAGATTCAATGAGAAGAACCGTTTTTGACCATGTCAACATTTCATATATCTGATTTTTTTAAGAAATGAATACCTCTTTTGCAAAATATTTTTATTGGATTGGTATTATTTGTGCATAGAAAATTGTAAAACTCCATGTTCTTCTTCCTCTCCAAATTGAATTTCATGGTTTGAGTCTATATTTTGTTTTAACCAAATAATCATCCAGCAATTCAATTGAGATAGGATTAACTTTCATGAAAATAATTCAATTTACGCATTGGTAATTTTAAATTGGGGAAAGAATGGCATTCTGCATTTTTTGTAAGATCAGAACACTTCCATTAAACTCTTTGCTTCCATTCATTCCATACTTATAACGTATATATATCTTCTTGGTAGTGGAGCTGTTTTATAGAACAGTGACTAGTTTTTAATCAAACAGAAACAGATTTATTAATTAAATTGTTATGCTTCAATTATTATGATTTAATTAATTATGATTTAATTAGTCCTATTCCTTTTTAGTCCATGGAAAAATCTTTTTTTTTGCCATCTCCCTTTTTCTATAATTTCTTTTTGGATTTTTTAGACCAGTCAATGGACTGACAACAAAGAAGTCAATGTCTTTTCAAGAAATTAGAATCAAGCTACTAAAGAAGTCTGAACTTGCAACATTTCTGTTTACTTGGTATGCTGCAGTCATAACCCGACATCAGCCTTAGCCCTGTCAACCCACAGCCAAGTTTACAATGACTGTAATTATTGGAAATCTGGGAAAAGGAATCGAAAATACTGGAAACATTCTTCAAGGTGGTGGGCACATTTGGTGCGAAAAGGAAAGATAATGTCTGAAGAAGGGTTTCGGCCCGAAACGTTGCCTATCTCCTTCGCTCCATAGATGCTGCTGCACCCGCTGAGTTTCTCCAGCATTTTTGTGTACCTTCGATTTTCCAGCATCTGCAGTTCCTTCAATGTTTCATATTGATTACCCTCTGATATACTGTACTATTCGCGATCTGAAAAGCTGATCAGTTTTCCCCCTGCACAGAACCTAACTGACACCCAAGTGTTTCCAAGATTCCCATTTTTATTACAATAAACTTTTTTTTAATGTAATCCATCAAGTTTACATGAATTGTTTGCCAATAATTTAGAAACTGCCAAGTATGCACAGGCTTTCAACTGGAATTTTAGCTACGTAAGATGTTTCACTGGTAGACAAACAAAACCCTCTATCTACCTGACCAACTTAATCAGAGATACCACAGTGACCTGCAGATGTAAATATACCTGAGGCCGAATGGATTGTTGAAAAAGTAGCTGCAATAAAATTTCCAACCACTTCTGGAGAAAACTGAAGGCATTTATCCAGTGGTACAAACATCGGAATCCCATCTTATAAACATGTATCGCACTCTCTGATAAGCAAAGGTAATACAGGGACAAGGGGAAAAGAACAGCACAGATAACCGTTGTTACCCAAGAGTCAGTCCTCCAAGTGGTCCACGGCTGAAATAAATGTCATGTCGATTCTTTTCATAGTCGCAGGTTAATTAGACATTAAAGGATTGATAGCCCTTGTGATTCAGGAAGAGATTTGTGTTCACATGGGAGTCCAAAGTACCACATGAGCACAATTTATCCACCTCCTGACTTTAGAGAAGCCTGTAATGCTCACAAAATAAACTACTGGCTCCAAAGGATAAAGATAGGTTGTGAGTGGGCAAAGATCAGGCAAATTAGGTAAGATGTTGGAAAATCTGAAATAGTCCATTCCCATTTTGGCAGGAGAATGGAACAAAATATGTTATCTTAAATGGTGAGAGATTGCAGGGCTCTGAAATATAGAGTGCTCCGAGTATCCCAGTTCATCAATTGCAAAAAACAAATCTTATATCCATCTGTAATCAATGCTTACTGTTCAAGAAAAAGGTGGAAGTTTAATTTCCTTGATCAGTATGCTGCAATGACCTTCCTTAAGGTGCAGGGAGGAAAAACAGCAGCTCCAGAAAGAAAAACACAGCTTCCTATGTACTCTTCAAGAATAGGGGATGCTGGCATTAGTCCTTTTTGCCCTCCGTCCTGGGTATATCTACTCTGTCTCTGACACCTGTTCCTGCACCTGTTCATGCAGAACATTAGGGCGGCACAATGGCGCAGTGGGAGAATTGCTGTCTGTGTAAAGTTTGTATGTTCTCCCTGTGACCGCATGGGTTTTCTCCAGGCGTTCTGGTTTCCTCCCACAAGTTTGTAGGTTAATTCATTTATGTAAGATTGTCCCTGGTGTGTAAGATAGAACTAGTGTATGGGTGTTGGTCAGCTCAGACATGATGGGCCGAAGTGCATGTTTCCACGCAGCATCTCCAAACTAAATTAAAATTAGAGTTATCAGCATTGAAGTACCCAAAGCAACCGGTAATACTGGAGATATAATTGTGTATTTCATCAAAAGTCATTTTACAAGTTTACAGCCCACTCCCAAGGACCCCGTCAGCCTTCAAACTCCTGTGCAGCATATGTCATACCAAGAGAAAATGTCTGTGGAGGACTTTAAACAGCACAGTTGCCATGATGGGGCAAAAGTTGGTTCCATGTAAATGTTCCCAATTTTTTCTAAACCAATAAACCTGATGCAATTTCAGTTGGAAATGAAGCCACAAAATTCCAAATCAAATGATGGTGAGGACTCTATAGGCCACAGGTTTTACTGCACTAATATTCAAAGCACACGGCAATGCCTGGTATAATTTTGTGAGTTCTTGGCATTGTCCATAATGGTATGATTTTAACACAACTTTGAAATGCATTAAAAATGTTGTGCAAATGAATAAGCATTCTAGTCCCACTTGTGATGTCATCATGGGCAAATGCTTATAAAGTTATAGCAACTATCCTTATTTCTGTTTTAACTTTTCATTGAAAATAGCAGACAAAATAAATTCACCAAAACATTAATATTATAAAGGATAATTTCTCTGCTCACTTAATTTGAAACTTTTAATGTAAATATATATTTAGCTATTCTGCATAAAATCTTTCAAAATGATCAAAATACAGTTGGAGTATAATGGGGATAATGAAAAAATGTAGTCATAAATTAAATGGTTGAGCACTGTAAAAATAAACACAGATGTATTCATGTAGCTAAAGCAAAACTCTTCATTCCACAATATAATATTCCTAACTACAGTGTATCTAAATATTATGAGCAAAACCATTGGGCATGTACTAACAAATGACAATATTTGAAACCCACTTTAATGCCAGAGGTTGTGTACACATTTAATAAAAGCCCATGATTCATTGGATTAAATAGTAATATACCAAATATCAAACAAATCAACAGCACAAACAGGAAATAGCCATCCAAATGTAAAAACAAAACTATCTGAAAATTGTTACAAAAAATGGAATTGGCATCTCAATAAATGTGGTTGAATCCTTAGGTGTCCTTCAAACTAGTCGAACAAGCACTCATATGTATTATAACCACTATATCTCCCCTGATATACATTTTTTTTTAAATTTATTGAACTTATTTTATTTGTTTGTTTATTAAGTTATCTATTGAGTTTACAAACCTTGTTTACAAACCTGTTGTGCTGCTGCCTCTGCTGCAAGTTAGAATGTCATTGTTCCGTTTCAGATCAGATGACAATAAAACATTCTTGACTCTTGAGTAAGAAACTACTACTTAGGCAGTCCCTTGAGATTGAAGAGGATTTGCTTGTACAGGTTCTGAGGTGACCTATGTTGGGATTGCATAGATTCCACAGTTCCACAGTTGGTTCCTGGCAGAAGGATGGATGGTTAATGCTTGAGGTGTGTTCTTCGGTTACTTATGTAGGACTTCTGTGTGCCCCTGATGTATGAACTCAAGGTTCTGAATAACATGTCAAATGCTCCTTCTCCACTTTCGGTCGAGTAGGTCCCAGAATTACCCATGGTCAGTGGAGATTTGGCACTTTTTATGAAGGGTTTGAACATATCCTTGAACCATTTCCTCTGTAGTTTATATCCATGACAGAATAGAGTTAAAAAATAGAAGAATCCTAGGCCCTGAATGTGTGTAACAAATTTCTGATTGACTTGATGTGTGTAACAAATTTCTGATTGACTTTTCAAAGACCTCCCTATAAACAGTACCTACTCTTCTCGTCCAATGGTATTGGCAGAGCCAAATCCTTCATCACATCTTGGAGGTAAGGGAGGTGGGGGTGGGGGGGTTAAGATGTTGACCACTGACTAGAACCCCAACCAAACCAACCACTTTAACACCATTGCTGCGGAGGCTGGCTCTCCACCAGCAATTAAGTTGACTTTAGTTTAGTTTAGTTTAGAGATACAGCAATTCGTTCTTCCCACGTACAATTAAAGCATGGAATAATCTCCACCCAACTATAGTTACCCAACCAGATGCAACTAAATTTAAAGTAGCACGTTCTTCCCAATAACCCTTTCTGGCTTAATCCCTCCCTTCACCACCTCCAGTTTAAATTCCAGTTGGAATATTTTGGAGGACCAAGTAACCAAATAACCAAGATACAGTGCGGAAACAGGCCCTTCAGCTCACCAAGTCCGCACCGACCAGTGATCCCCGCACATTAACACTATCCTGCACACACTAGGGACAATTTGCACTTATACCAAGCCAATGAACCTACAAAACTGTACGTCTTTGAATGTGGAAAGAAACCGAAGATCTCGGAAAAATCCACATGGTCATGGGGAGAATGTACAAACTCCGTACATACTGCACCCATAGTCAGGATCTAACCCGGGTCACCGGTGCTGCAAGCGCGTAAGGCAGCAACACTACCACTGAGTCACTCTCATCTGAAACTCTAAAGTCTTCCCACCATCCACAAGGTACAAGTCAGAAGTGTACTGGAATATCCTCCAACAACTCTCAAGAAGTTCAACTCAATCCAGGGCAAAGTAGTCTGTTTCTTTACCCCACCCACCATCCTGAACATTGATTTCCTCCACAATCAGTACAGAGTGGCTGCAGTGCGCCATTACAAAATGCACAGTGGATACTTGCTACTCCAACAAAACCTCTCAAACTTGCAGCTTCTACCTCCAAGATGAACAACGATAGCAGGTGCATGGGAACACAATCATGTGCAAGTTCCCTTCCGGGTTGCATAAATATATTCATTGTCAATGGGCTTAAATTCAACAACACCCTATAAGAGCACTTGGGTGTCCCTTCATCAGAAGGACTGCAGCAGTTCTTAAAATTGAAGTATCTCTACCTTGGAGTCAATGACATTTGTTACACAGAGTCTGAAAATCATATAGACATTTATTGAAGTAAACCAGGACTATAAAGATGACATTTATGTTAATAAATATAAGGGCCAAATGGTAGAGATTTTCAAAATGTAAAGAAAATTGTAAAAAGATAAACGACATATTGGATTTTAGATTATGCCAGTCACTGAGGAATTGAAAATCACAAGTTTCACCGTAGAGAGTAGTTTTTTTCTTCATGTGTTTGCACAACTTGGGCGATGCTGGCAAGTTCAACATTAATTTTCCTCTCCAAACTCTCCTCTGAATGATAAGGCATGTTAAGCCTTTTTCAGAGGGTCGAACAAAACAGTTTCCACTGCATCATGGGCAACAAATAAATAAAAACATTAAAGGTTGAACATCTTTACTTAAAAAAAAGGTATCATCGTTTACTTCCCTTCAAGAAATATAAAATCTGACCTGCACATTCCAGCCACTGTTGCTTGCTTGGCTTGCAGCAGCATTTGCATTCCAAAGCAAACTGGGTCAGCACAGTTAAAGAGATCTCTCTTTTGCAGCCAGAAACTGACACTGAGAGAAGATGAATTAGCTGGGGAGATGTGGAGAAATATATTGAGAGGGTGGGAAATTAAGCTGGAGAAAGAAGAAATCAAGTTGAGGGTAAGTGGGGGACTGGGCAATCTATGAGAGGTCTGGAATTAATGGCACATGCCCCCAAAGCTATCAAACATTCTGTGGACAGACTGGTAGGATGGATGGGTGGAGCAAAGTGGGATTGGCAAATGTCTGGAATGGGGGTAAAGATGATTCAGGGGCAGGAATAATGTCCACTGTATTCACAGAGGAAGCAGTGCAGCTGATTTATAGAACACAATACCAGAGTGATGTCACTTTAAATCATGCATTGTCACCCTTGTTACATCGGAGTAAATTATAAAGGTCGAATTGCAATATATCGATCCATTTTTTGTGATTAAATAATTAAAGTGAGCTATGCATACAGATGATGATCTATCATGTGATGTATACAACAGACAGATAAAAACTGCATTAAGGCGAATCACAACAGGAAATGCCCAGTTATTTTCCAGTGGGAAAGAATTCCAGCAGAAAAGGAGTTTAAATATTTTAAAACAAGCACAATGTTTATTTTGATACACAATTTAGGCATAAAACAGATTCAAATGGATTGAATTTCAAACAATTACAATATTGTACAAAAATACAGCATCAGTTAGACTTCAAAACAGTCGTGATTAATCTATTAAGGGAATTAAGATTCACAGACATGTAACTCCAAGCTGAAATTGCACCAAAATAGCTGATCTAACTTTTAGTACAAAATGTGGTATTAGATAACATGCATTAATACAACTGGACATGGAACATCATCCATTACAGTCAGATAGTTTCCAAAGAAGATTTACATACAAATTTTATACAACTGGTGTGGAGGGATTTTATCTAATTAAGGGACACCAATGCCAACATTCATGTTTTGGTCACTGCAATTTCATGAGATCAGACAGATGAATTGAGAATTAAACCTGGGATTCTTGGTGAACATGGTTCAGCTATTCTTCAAATGACCTTGTTGGTAAATAAGGAAAGCCTCATGTCAGAATGGAACTGCTTATCACTTAGACTATCTACTCTTCCATATACTTAACTGCATGCTTATACTTATACTTAAATACTGCTTTAGATATTAATTCTTAAGATATTAATTCATCCTAGTGGCACCTGGATGCTACTGATTTCCAGAGGCCGTCCTTCTCAGAACAATGCCATTCTTCTCACGCTCTCCAAGGAGGGCCATCGGAGATCAAGGAGGATCATCAAAGAGCAAGGAGAGCCACCAAGAATGTGGGGGGAGGGGGGGAGGGGGGACCCAGTAGTGGGGGGCTGGGGGGAGGGGGTGGGTGCAGAAAATGAAAGGTAGCACACAGTATATACGACTGTTCGGTGAACTTATGTAACTTTGTGGCGACATGTGTAGTGTCTAGTTGAGGTCTGTAATATGATTTTACCGGGTTGTACACAAAACAAAGCGTTTCACTGTACCTGTGAATGTGTGCCAATAAAGTCTCATTGAATTATATTGTTGAATATTGAAAGCTAATCCAACACCTAATAACATCTATGTGTGTACACTTTCTAGCAAGAGCAGCAGCTGCAATCAGAACACGAGTTTGTAAAATTCATAAAACTCTTCACAAGTATCCAAGAACAGAGCGTACTTGCTGATCTTAGTACAGACAAGGAACTGGATCCAGATATTTTTGCCTGGGTATAGCTAATTTGCAAATTAACCAATAGATGATAAATTCAGGAAAATCTCACAATACACTTTTTCTGATCAAATGTCGTAGAAAATCCTCTCGTGGGTCTCAAGGTCAACACTCAACCAGATTTGAAGAGTGACTCAAGTTTGCTATAAATTTATGGGAATTAATACATTGTTTTCATGACATTCATACAGAATGTGGAACAATCCTGGTCAAATTAGAAAGCCTTATGTTGGTTTAGTGAAGATGTGATGACCATTGTCCTGTACAGTATCTGTAGTTAACCTGCAGCTATGGAATACAAAATTCATTAGCAAAATGTTCTCACCTTTCTGCTAAATTGCTAGCATTAGTTAGCATCACTCTAGTTTTCCTGGCAATCTGACACTCCTGTCAGCTTTTTTAAATAGAGGAACTGAAACTTAGCAGCTCTTATCAGAATTAATTATAGAAATTCCAACCATTGTGCAATTGCACACAAATTGATGCTACAACAAGTCTTTTCAATCTTCATATATTTCCTTTGTACAGAACTTCAATTAATGTATACTAGGGAAATATACACTCACAGTTGTATGGTTTCAATTAAAAAAAATGTTTTGGTGGTATAATTCAAGTACATTGTGAAAGTAACTCTATTCACTTTTGTTTCTGTATAGGTGGACATTTATTAGTTAGGACATTTAGCCCTATTTGTTAGGACAATCGGCCCTATTCACGAAGCCTCCCTGCCTGACATTTACAGAACCGGAAAAGGCTCCACCCACCTCTGATGCATCAGTTTTACAAAGATATTACAGCAAAAGAAAGAGAATGTCTTAAAATTCTACAAGAAATTACATCAAGCTAAAGTTTGGGTTAAGCAAAGCTCTTAACACTCAAAGTGAAAGGTACATCCTGGTTCCCAGGCACATCCTGGTTCATATGCCTCTCATCACTGTGCCACTAGGAACATATTTCTATTTGACATTGGTCTTCCCTGACACATTCAGAATTATTCTTATTGTCTACATCACAGGTAGACCATCCCTGTAGACAGATGATCACGGGCATTTGGCTCGTGAACATTTCGTTTGGGCATCTAACTTTTGCAACTGATACCTCTGAACTTTGTCCAACTTTTAAAACTGATGTTGCAGTTGGAAATCCCTGTTACAATTCACTAGTTTTAAAAATGCAATGGATGGTGCCACTTACATACCTTTGTTATTTGTTCTCCTCTTCCTGACTTTAATGATCTCCTGCACTGCAGTGATGGCCCTTCACCTATATTCTGAATAAAGTTGGCCAAAATGTAACATTTAAGCCAAAGTCAGCAAGGGGAGATGTGAAGGGGAGATCTTACCTGACAAAATTGTTGGAATTCTTTGAGGAAGTAAATAGCAGGACAGACAAAGGAGAGTTAGTGAACGTTGTTTACCTGGATTTTCAGAAGGCTTTGGTGAGGTGCCACCAATGAGGCTGCTAAAGATCAAAGCCCACAGAATTAGAGGGAAGATATTAGCATGGATAGAAGGTATGGGATATAGATTAGAATGGCAGAAGGAATAAAGGGGACTTTTTCTGGTTGACTGCCAGTGACTAGTGTTGTGCCACAGTGGTCGGTGTTGGAGCCATGACTCCACATGGTATATCAATGATAAAGATGAGGGAATTGAAGAATTTTTGGCGAAGTTTGTAGGTAATAGGAAGATAGGTGGAGGGGCGGGTAGCGAGAAGAAGCAGGGACTATGTAGAAGGACTTGGATAGGTTAGGAGAGTGGGCAAAGAAGTGGCAGATGAAATGCAGCAAAGTAATGTGTGCAGTCTTGCACTTTGGTAGTAGAAATACAGGTGTGGACAATTTTCTAAATCGGAAGATGATTCAGAAATCAGTGTTGCAAAGGGACTTGGAAGAGTTGTGCAGGATTCCCAAATGGTTAATTTGCAAGTTGAATTGGTAATAAGGAAGGCAATTGCAATGTTAGCAATTATTTTGAGAGGACTACAATATAACAATAGGGGTGTAATACAGAGGTTTTATAAAGCACTGATCAGACAGCATTTAGAGTATTGTGAGCAGTTTTGAGCTCCATATCAGAGGAGGGATGTGCTGCCATTGGAGAGGGTCCAGGGGAGGTTTACAAGAATGATCGGGGGATGATTGGGTTAACATATGGTGAACATTTGATGGCACTGGGCCTATATGCACTGGAATTTAGAAGGATGCGGGGGGACCTCATTGAAACTAACCGATTCGTGAAAGGCTTGGATAGAGTGGATGTGGAGAGGATGTTTTCACTAGTGGGTCTAGGATCAGAGAGCACAACCTCAGGATAACAGTAAGTACTACTAGAAAGATGAGAAGGAATTTCTTTAGTCAGAGGGTGGTGAATATGTGGAATTAAGGATGTTGTGGGTATTTGTAAAGCAGAGATTGATAGATTCTTCATTAGTAAGTGTTTTAAAGGTTTAGAGTGGGAGAAAACAGGAGAATGGGGTCGGGAGGGAATGATAGACCAGCCATGATTGTATGGCGGAGTAGATTAGAAGGGCCAAATGGCCTAATTATGCTCCTATGACATGAACTTGAAACAGCATGGTAATAATACCTTGAAACCCATAAATTCCTCCCTGATCTCAGCAACCCAACTACCCAAGGATAATGCAAGCGAAGCATCAATTCATTATTGGACATAGGTTCAAACAAATGTTTCGGCTGCCGGCTGGTATTGTTAAATCTATTTTTGTATCACAAACAAGATAAACTAATTTTATGAGTACTTTGTAGTTTAACACCCAAAATTCAACTAGAACATGATGAAATGTTTTTTTTCTGAGTTTCAAAGTACTTCAGTACGTTTATCTCCAATGTATTTATTTAAAGGATTAGGTTTAATATTGTCACATGATTCAATTATTCAATTCAATGATACTTTATTGTCACGTGTATCTGGGTACAGTGAAATTCATTGTTTTTGCGAACACAAAGTACAGAAAGAGAATCTGGTGCCGACAAAGTTACAAAGTACCCATTAGAGTCCCGATGGTCCCTCTTTGTTTTTGGCGGTCCTGACACCCCCCCCCCCCCCCCCCCCCTCTCCCACTCCCCCCCACCCCCATCCACTGCTGCTGGAGCCTTCCATGTTCTCAGCCCCCCCCCCCCCCCCCATCCCACCGGGTCCCACTTTCTTTTCGGTGGTCCCCTCCCCACCTCCCGCTGGGACCCTCCTTGTTTTAGGTGGCCTCCCCAGCCACTGGGTCCCTCCTTATTTTCATTCACCCTCCCCGCACGGTCCCTTTTAGTTCTTGGCGACCCGACTGCCACTCCACAGGCCATCCTTGGTCTACCCTCTCCAGGGCTCATGCTCGGCCCTCACACAGTTCGCCAGCGTGCCATCCCTCTCCTCTCCGGACTTTTAGCCTTTGTGCACTGGTGGGCACCTCTTGCTGCCAACCTTCAAGGAGCAGGAGGTAAGACCCCACCACCCCCCACCCTAGACCTCCTCCTACTGGCCCTTTGCCCTGAGTCCACCGGTGTCGCCAACTCTCTCCTCTTTCCAGTTCTCGGTCTTCAGGGACAGGCGAGCAGGAAATGAGACTTGACCCAGTTCAGGTGAGTTCTGTGACCAGCTGCCTGCCGAGGTTTGGCTACCGCCCATGCGGCCCTGTGTCCATCGAACGGGATCAAGTTCAGAGGCGGCTCCCGTCGACACTGATGGCCCGGGATCGAATTTGGAAGCTGCTCCCCTCGACTGGCCGCACCCCAGTGGTCCTTTGTTATCTGGCCGCACAGCCCGATGATCCCTGGTCACCCAGCCCGATGGTACATGTATCGAGGTACAGTGAAAAGCTTTGTTTTGCATGCTATCCAATCAAATCTGATATTACTATACATAACTTAATCAGATAATACTATACATAAATATAATCAAGCAAAACTCGAATACAAACTTAAGAGCAAAGAGGAAAACACAGAGTGCAGAATATAGTTCTTAGCATTGTAATGCATCAGTTCCAAAGGCCACAATGAGGTTGTGGCGATTTGGACAGTACCCCTGCTTATGCAAGAAGACTGATAACGGAGCGGAATAAGTCATTCCTGAGTATGGAAAGCACAGAAGTTGTTTCTTTCCGAGGTAGCATGAAGAGTAGATGGAGTCAATGGTGGGGTATCTGGTTTGTGTGATGGATTGGACAACATCCACAACTCTCTGGAATTTCTGTAATCAGCTATGCCAACATTTATAAACCAAATCAAAACTAAGTTTTGTTGTTTTTGCAAAGATGTTTCAAAGAGTCCAGTTTGTAAGGCAGCCATGCATACCAACATGAAATGCTTACCAATCCACAGTGTTGCCAAATGTTACATCAAACTTTGCAATAGAAGGTTATAACTGTAGATTATCATCAAATTCATCATTTTCTATGAACCAGTCAGAAGAATGTGGGGCATCCTAGACCTTGGTCATTTGGGGATATTTCAAATATGTGCACAGAAATACTTGGACTTGATAACCCATATATTATATTAATTCACCCCATACATTTGTAATAGTTAGAACATAGAACAGCAGAGCACAGGAACAGGCCCTTCAACCCACAATATCTGCACCGAACATGATGCCAAGACAAACTCTTACCTGCCTGCATATATTCCATATCCCTCCATTCTCTGCATATCCCCCATGTGCCTATCCCCCAGTCCCTTAAATGCCATTATTGAGTCTGCCTCCACCTCCTCCACCCCCGCCCCCCACACCCCCCACACCCCCCCCCCCCCCCCCCCCTCACCAAACTCTAGCAGCATGTTTAAGACACTCACCACTCTGTGTAAAAATCATGCCACACACATGTCCTTTAAATTTTGTCCCTCTCACGTGAAAGCTATGCCCTCTAGTATTTGATATTTCCATCCTGGAAAAAAAGTTCTGACCTTCTATACTGTCCATGCCTCTTATAATTTTACATACTTCTATCAGGTCTCCCCAAACTCCGGCATTCAGAGGAAACAATACAGGTCTGTCCAACATCTCCCTGTAGCCAAATCCCAGCATGATTCTGGTAGACATCCTCTGCACCCTTTCCAAAGCCCCCACATCCTTCCTGTAATAGGGTGACCACAATACTCCAAATGTGACCTAACCGTAGTCCCATAAAGTTGCGCAATGACTTTTTGACTCTTATACTCAATGCCTCAACCAATAAAGGCAAGCATACCATTATGCAATATGCCTTCTTTATCACTCGTCTACTTGTGTTTTCACTTTCAAGGAGTTATGGACTTGAATCCCAAGATCCAAGTTAGGGATTAAGTCATTAATTGTATATTCCCAAAGTGCAACACCTCACACAAGCTCAAATTGAATTCCATCTGCCATTTCTCTGCCTATTTCTGTAGCTAATCTACATCCCATTGTATACTTAGACAGCCTTCCTCACAGTCCATGATTCCAGCAATCTTGGTGTCTTCCGTAAACTTACTGAACAACCCATCTATATATCACAAAAAAACACAGGGGGTGGGGCAGCATAGATCCCTGCAGAACTCTCATCACAGGCCTCCAGCCTGAATATTGTCCTTCCATTACAACCCTCTGTCTTCTATCAACGAGTCAGTTTTGAATCCATACAAACAAATCGCTGTTAATCCTATGCATCTTAATCTTCTGGTTCAGCCTACCACGGGGGACTTTATCAAATGCCTGACTAAAATACAGGTAGACACCTTCCATTGCCTTACTCTCATTGATCACATTTGTTCATGTTCATAAGCGATAGGAGCAGTATTAAACATTCGGCCCATCAAGTCTATTCCACCATTCAATCTTGGCTCATCCACCCTTCCTTCTCAACCCCATTCTCCTGCCATCTCCCCATAACCATTGGCATCCTTACACATCAAGAATCGGTTAATCTCCTTGACCAATATCACGATATATGATAGCAAATTGATAACATTAATCTTTATATCTAACTCTGAAAGTCCTCTACTATTCTTCACATTTACATTGATTCACAATCCTGGGTGCTAATTGCAATATTCAAGCATTGTTAAGCAAATCTCTAATTCTATAAGTAGTCTATCCTCGACATGAATACAAATCTAAAATTTAACTGGGAATAAGCATTAAGATTCAACTATACATAAAATACAAAGATGGGGATGGTTCTGCAACCCAGAACTGTCCCATCTACTTTTAAGATAGCTTCTAAAAATGACTTGGATGATGATCTACAGCATCCTTTTGCAGCATTATGTAAATGTTGGTAACTGTTAGGGATTATTTTATATTGTGGGGTGAGAACTGCTATTTGGGAAAGGTTTGTGGCTATGAAGATAAATGTTATGTGAGATAGATAAATTGATCAAAGTAGATAAATACAGCAAGTTTCTTTCAGAATGTTGATGTACAAATACATTCCAAACAATTAATGGGATAACTTTCCCAAAAAATAAGGTTCATTATATTTAATGCATTACTTTTTTTTAATCCTTCCATCACGTTGAACTGTAGTACATTTGAAATGTTGGGAGTTTTGTTGACCCAATTGTGGTAATCATTTTGTTAAATACGTTTAACTAGCCTGCTTTCAGTTTTAACGCCTGCGCATGAAGTTGTCGCAGGAGGTTTCTGACCCAGCGCACTTGACTTTGGGCATTGTAGGAATAATGAACAATAGACAAGCAGGGGGAACACGAGCGTGCAAACCCTCAGATCCAAACCACAAAACATAGCGGTCTTTGAATAATTAAGATCTAAATATTTGAACGTGCAAATATATATTAAGTAAGCGATCAGCTTGAGTCCAATTATTACGCGAAAGAAAAACTATTTACAGAACCCTTCTCTCTAAATGGCAACTGTTCCTTTACTTTTCTGACTATTTCTGCGATTGTTGTTTTGAGTTTAAATAGGGAGATTAAGTAATTAAAAATAATGACAGAGAACAGGCTCAGTTGCTCGTCACAACGAAAGGATGCCTAATTATTTAACCAAATAAACATTTCCGCAACTTTGCTACGCGGGGTAAAATGAAATGCGCGCCGGAGACGTTTTGTTTTGCCTTAACAAAAATAACCTTAGCGTTGAGTAGGAAAAAAAAGAATAATCTAGAGAGAACGCGAAGAAATAAAGATGCATCTGCACTCGTTATACAACGCGAACAAAATGCATGCATTCGTGCAATGTCTTACATCAATATATATGACAAGATATAGTTCAAGAAAGATCCTATATAAATAAATTAAAAATTCAGAATATGACATGAATAGGATTCATTGAGCGGATATGTGAAGAGAAATAGACACACACAACACATGACTCATTTAGTTGGTAGTATCCTGAATTGATCTTGCACATTTGACATCAAAAGCCATCGAGAACCGGTACAGACATCAAAGGCCAGGTACCGAATGACAACAGCCCAGGTGTTTAGTAGAGGAAATCAAGAAACGCTTAGTGATGAGATGACTTCGATCTTCACATGGAGGTGCGATTTAACACCGTCTAACTATATTTCTGTAGTCGAGGCTTTGCAAGAAACACATTTATGTACTCTTGGCGTTTCATAGAGAAACACACGTTTTAGATAAAGTAAATACATATCAGGTGCATTTTAAAGATACTTCCAATGCATTCACTGAAATGCCACAATCTCTATGGAGATCAGTGCGCTACTTTCACCCAAATTGATTGAAACATAGTGCAAATGCGGTGGTTCAATTGGTGATTTGTTGGGAGGGAGAAATCACAACATATTTGTGGAGTTTAAATTTAAAGGAGGGGGGCGTAAACAATGAGTTTCTATTTTGTTTATCTATCCCATGCAACACATATAACACTGACAGAATTGTTCTGATTGACAGACACTCGAAGTGTGCAATGAAAGCTGTAATTAAGGAACGTATGCCCTACACCAACCAAATGAATTAAGCAGAATTCCAGGATATTTGCTTAAATGTTCCACTGTTTCCAGTTGATGTGATTTAAAAAAAGCGGACTTTCTTGATTTCGAGGTTTATCGGGTTTTATAAATGTAAAATTAAATTAGAAAACTATGTAAATATTAATGAAAATGAAACGCGGAGGACGAGGTGGTCAGTACAACGACGAGTTTTTAACGTTGTTTGTTGTTTTAAGAAAATATCAAGCACATTTTTTCCAGCTCAGCCGAGGAAGCTCTTTGTGTTTCTCAATGAAGAAATGAAACGGTGCCACCATACCTGCAGCGCTGAAAGTACAACTTAGAAATTACTCCCAATTTTAAATTCGTATTTCTCAACCTCCACCATTTCTATTTTCTATCGAGATTTGTGCTGTAATTTTTTATAACCAGGTTTATGGTAACCTCCAGCATCTGAAATACATATAATATGCGTAATGTTATACAGTCAATCCGGAAGTTGCAAATGTTATTTCATAGAAAAAGTTCTGTTTTATGTTTCCGAGTTTGGTGCAAGGAAAAGTTGGGTGTGTAACAGCAACTCGCTTCCATGCTCCAAGAAATTCAATCTTCGCAAATTCTCGGAACTCAAAAGACACTTGACTACACTTCGAAGTGTGTTAGCTGTGTAAGCGTCAGTGCGGTGCACGATTTTGGACCGACTGAGAGTTTGAATGTAGGGAGTGAATAAAATAATTGACATGTACGTACATAGTGCTCCATGGCTACACGTTGTGACTGAGTCAGCGATTGAGCATTCTTGTGTGGCCCCGCGAATAAACGTGCCCCTATATTTGTGCAAGTGTGTGTTTGTGCTGGATTGTGACAGTGTGCGTGCGGAGACTATTTATCATTTCCAGTTGAATGCCAATGCATGGTTCTGCGTTGGGTTGGCTGTGCCACAAATCGCACCGAAATTATACTGATTGTCTTTGATGGCATCTGTGTTATTTGCGTCCTTCATTGAGAAGAAAAATATAACAAGCTGAAATAATTGTAAACTTGCAATTTCGCCCCTGCCCCACCATATTTTTGATTGTGTCCGACAGATTATGATCTAATATTAAATATTGCAAGATTCAACGTGGAGACGATGGGTGAAAGTTATCATATTGCTGTTGTGATATGTGCTACGGGTGGTGAAACGTTTTTTTCTGTTTCAGATGATGAAAAGGGCAAATCAAATACTACCAATGATAAGGCATGGACAGAGATGGGGCATGTGTGAAAAAATAATCAAAATAGATAATCAAAATAATAATATAAGAACGGAGAGGAAATTGACGCACTTGAAAATGCGACCCCCGATTAAGGGGGTGGGGGATTGGAAAGAAGTGAGAAATACTGAGATTGACAGAGAAAAACTAGAGGAAACTGCAAGAAGCTGTGTGAGATGGAGGACACGTTGTGAGCAAATGCTATGTTTGAGTCTGTGTTCGAGAGCGAGAGAGAAAGCTCCGAATTCAACCTATTTCCCCTGCACTCTGACCCGATTGCGATAGCACCATATTTCCCATCTTGTAATTCGGAAAAGTGCCCGATGCCGAGTTAGGTTATATTAAGGAAATTAAACAGGGGGGTTGAAGGGAGGAGTCAAAATATTAGTAGGACAAAACAAACGCGTTTTTTTAATGTATCCCCAAGTTAGTTCTTTCTCCTCTTAACCAGACTTTACCATCCTCCAAACATGTTTCTAATCATTTTTTTTAATTCTGAGTCTTGTGCCCCTGTGAGTTCTATTAGGACTGAACTTGTAATATTTTGAAATAATTACTATTATACAAACGGGGATTGAATTTACCAAGAAATTAAAGGCCTAAACATATGCAGCCGTTTACAGAACGTTGTCATGGTATGGATTTTTTTGCATTCTGCAAAAGTATGCGCGTGTGCATTAAGTGAATGATTTTTGAATCAGCCTGGTTAATATACATTGGCGTATCTAAATATAAACGGCAGTCATTTCCTTCATATCCGAATATCTTCAAATAATAATACAAAAATCTCCACAATGTATAAATAATTCTTCTAGTCGGTGGTGGGATACCTTTGAATAGTTTGTAAGTATACAAGAAACTGGTTCTCTATAAATTAAGATATTGACATCACACAGCGTCTTAAAATCCGCTACAAACTTTTCGATAACTTTTATTGAAACGGTCAGTTTCACATTGATCAGAGGCACCATCGCAATATACTTTAATTATTCAGAACTATTTCCCACTCCCCTTCTATTTTGTCAGATTTTCTCCGTGTGACAAATAACTCGATTTCAAGTTAAGAGCATTCTAATCATTGGTTCCCCTCCCTTGTATATGAATCCTGTCCTGTCCGCATTGATTCTGGCCTCTCAGCCCCCGGGTGCAGTAATTGCTTTATTGAAAACCCATTACCCTGACCACTTTCCCCCCGCGCAGCAGTTAAACATCTTTCACAACTTTTGTTTACTGTTTCAATTAGTTGGTCTTAACAAACAATCCATTACCTTCTAAACATCTAATCATAAAACGCAAGCAATTAGCACTCCGATCTGGTATTTAAAAATGCGCCTGAACCTGTCGATACAAATTTACCAGGGTCTGTTTGGTGTACTGCAGTCACCATTTCTGGAGATTTACGATATAATCTGTTATAAAACAGTGGCGATGTGTAATTGCACTCCCCTATTCCTGAATTGTTTCACTTGATTCTTAAAATAAGTTGCACAAATACCTTCACAGATTTGTTAGACTATAGCTGATCCCGTTTTTAATCATCCAGAAACCACAAAAGGATCCAAAGCTTTTTTCTCTCTCTCTCCAAAGAAACCTTTATGAAATGACCGTCGACAGTTGAAGTTAGACTAGTGCAACGTTAAATAACCAGGCTGATCTTTGAAATCACATTAAAACGGCAAAGATCTCCTTGTAAATCTTCCAGGTGTGCAAGGTTTCGACTGTGAACACTTTAAATACGTGGTACTAGACCATGCAAAATAACTAATCTATCCTTGAGGTGCCTCAGCTCAGACCTACCGAATGGAAATGTTTACAGCTGTTCGTTCAGCTAAGCATTAAAATATTTGCTTAAATAAAACGTAAGTGAATTTCTCAAATGATAGCTAGAGCGACTATCGATTCCCCACCACCACCCCCTGCCCTTCAATCCATATCATCCGGTTCCATGTTCATCTCTTATTTCTCATTCAAATATTCTATCATATGATAATACAACTCCAAATCTTTTGCTGTGAGGTATATCAAAAATTCGCAATAAGCTGCAGAGAATATCTATACCTGTGTGTGCGTGTATATGTATATATATATATGCACACACACATATACATACACATATATACATATACATATATATATATACATACACACACACATATATATATCTATATATATATAGATATATATATATACACACACACACACACACACACACACACACACACACACACACACACATATATATATATATAATGCCCTCCATAATGTCTGGGCCAAAGACCAATGATTTATTTATTTGCCTCTTTACTCCACAATTTGTGATTTGTAATAGGAAAAAAATCACATGTGGTTAAAGTGCACATTGTCAGATTTTATTAAAGGGTATTTTTATACATTTTTGCTTTCACCATGTAGAAATTACAACTGTGTTTATACATAGTCCCCCCCCCCCCCCATGTAGCATAATGTTTGGGACACATGGCTTCCCATGTGTGTTTGTAATTGCTCAGGTGTGTTTAAATGCCTCCTTAATGCAGGTATAAGAGAGGTTGCAGCACCTAGTCTTTCCTCCAGTATTTCCATCACCTTTGGAAACTTTTATTGCTGTTTATCAACATGAGGACCAAAGTCGTGCCAATGAAAGTCAAAGAGGCCATTATGAGACTGAGAAACAAGAATAAATCTGTTAGAGACATCAGGCAAACCTTAGGCTTACCAAAATCAACTATTTGCAACATCATTAAGAAGAAAGAGAGCACTGGTGAGCTTACTATTCGCAAAGGGACTGGCAGGCCAAGGAGGACCTCCACATCTGATGACAGAAGAATTATCTCTATAATAAAGAAAAAATCCCCAACTATCTGTCTGACTGATCAGAAACACTCTTCGGGAGTGGATTTGTCAATGACCACTGTCTGCAGAAGACTTCATGAACATAAATACAGAGGCTACACTGCAAGATGCAAACCACTGGTTAGCCACAAAAATAGGATAGCCAGGTTACAATTTGCCAAGAAGTATTTAAAAGAGCAACCACAGTTCTGAAAAAAGGTATTGTGGACAGATGAGACAAAGATTAACTTATATCAGAGTGATGGCAAGAGCAAAGTATGGAGGTGAGATGGAACTGCCCAAGATCCAAAGCATACCACATCATCTGTGAAACACGGTGGTGGAGATGTCATGGCTGCTGAAGGTACTGGCTCACATCATCATTGATGGTACAACTGCTGTTGGTAGTAGCATAATGAATTCTGAAGTGTATAGACACATCCTATCTGCTCAAGTTTAAACAAATGCCTCAAAACTCGTTGGCCAGCAGTTCAATCTACTGCAAAACATCCTGCTAATGCAACAAAGGTGTTTTTCAAAGCTAAAAAATAGTCAATTCATGAGTCGCCAAGTCAATCACCTGATCTGAACCCCATTGAGCATGCCTTTTTTTATGCGGAAGAGGAAACTGAAGGGGACTAGCCCCCAAAACAAGCACAAGCTAAAGATGGCTGCAATACAGGTCTGGAAGAGCATCACCAGAGAAGATGCCCAGCAACTGGTGATGTCCATTAATCGCAGACCTCAAGCAGTCATTGCATGCGAAGGATATGCAACAAAATACTAAACATAACTACTTTCATTTACATGACATTGCTATGTTCCAAACATTATTTGCCCTGAAATGGGGGGACTGTGTATAAACAAAATACTGCTATAATTTCTGCATGGTGAAATCAAATTGTGTAAAAATACCCTTTATTAAAATCTGACAATGTGCACTTTAACTACATGTGATTTTTTTTTATTACAAATCTCAAATTGTGGAGTACAGAGGCAAATAAATAAATGATAGATCCTTGTCCCAAACATTATGGAGGGCACTGTGTATACACTCATAAATATGTATGTAAGCACAAATAACAGCTTTCTGTGTGGCCACACACAATTACACATGCTGAGTGCTATTGCAGCAGTGTCTAGCTATTTTATTTATTTATTTTTAGCTATGTTCTTCCCCCACCTCCCGCCACCCCACGCACCGCCTCGCCTCTCACCAATGCAACCCCCTCATGAAAACCATATTGGAAGAGAGTTAGAGTTAGTAGCGCGGAGGCACGTTTTATCACTTCCAAGTCTAATTTGGGGAGCAAGTAATGTTCTACACGTGTTGTACTACATACTTCCACTGAAAAACGCTCGACTAGATCCCCCGTTTAATACTCTGGTTCGGCCGGAGGTTTCCTTTTTCTCTTTTTTCATCCTACATGTACAACCACTACCTTTAGAAAACAAAATGACAATCAGTCAATTTCTTATTGCGTGCCCTATATACAAACCAGCTGCCTCAATTAAAGACATTTTTATCCATGCCACAATCCTACATGTAATACACACAATTTTGATGGTAATAATCTGTCATCCGACCTCAGCGGGGACAACATCGCGCAGACTTAACACACACTAACAAACAAAACTTAGACAAATACTGGGATGCAGCCATTTATCACCATTTCCCCCACTTGTTCAATATAAATAGATGGTGCTCTAATCACATTGTTGTCAAATTCTTGAAAATTCAGTTAAACAGTTAAACCAATTATCCAATGTTAATTAATGCAATTAACAGCGATCATTAAATATTTAAATCAATTCTATCATACTTGTGTCCAAATATGTATACCGATACCTAGAGAACTATTTGTGTTAGAATACAGTCATTCGTATGAATAAGCTATTTTAAAAATGCCTCAGCAAATACATTTTCCTCATTAGGGCTTTAAAACCAGAGACTACGAAACCTCTCCAGAGAATAATTTAACACAAATGGTAATCTGCTCATGTAGCATAAACTTGAATTTAATCCATATATTTTGCAAATTACTTGTCAAATCAATTAATCGGGTGCCAATAATACAAAATATTAACGTATCCATATAGACATACTAATGTTACGAGGTTCAGACTTGTGTCTGTGAATGGAAACTTTTTTTTTTGCATACAGAGGTCACTTAATTTCACCGACGTTTCAAACTTAAATATTTTACGTCCATTATTTTTCAAAAGGTTTCTGTTAACTTAAGGTGCCCAGTATTCCGCACGTTTCAGGAAAATTACCAGCGACTCTTAAATTGAAAGTAACAGCAGCGCAAATGCAGACACATTCACGCTGAACAACGCGGTCATGTCAGAGGCGGAAACTAAACATATGGATCGTTGGAAATCTTTTTAAAAGACGAATAAAAAGTATCTCCCTTGAAGGTAAAAAAATCAACAAATAACCGAAGCTCGCACAGATCTAACAAGCATTCAACCTCAGAGAAACGTCTAAACTCATGGCACGTGAGTATAATTTCATGTAAAACATACACGGATATCTTTCTTTCGGCTGTGGGTTAAAGATTAATGTTCACAACAACTCCAACATCTAACACCGCGAACCAAAATATAACGTAGTTATAAATTAAAACAAATAAGACTTTGTAAAACTTCGAAGATCCGAGAGCGTCTTCCTATTAAACCCCGTCTAGCGATCTGGCAAGATTAAATTGGAAGTTTAAAGTTGTCATTTGTGTTATTCCAAATGGATTCCCTACAAATATTATGCGATTCTTTTTCGCACTAAATTTACAATTCCCCGAAGCAGCCCCGAAAACATTACTCCCCCGAAACCCCGGCACGGCTCGGCTACTGATCGAGCTTAGTATATTAAACCGACTCCCCCAAGATATTTTGCCCCCTTTCAACCAGAGACAAGCAGTTGGCCAGCAACTTCCAGCTCTCCAACGGTGCTCTAGCGCCCACTATTTAAGAATCCGCAAAACTGTTTGTACTTGCAATGGTTCGATATATGTTTTTTTTTTAAGTTGTATATCTTTTCGTCAACTGTAACAACTTCATTTTTATTTTTTTGCTATTCCTCTCCAACTTCTCAACCTCTCGGGTCGACACGCGGGGGGCATGGAAGTTTCTCTTGAATGAGAGAAATAAACAAGGTCTGAAAACTTGTGCAAAAACACAGATCTCCGCGCCGCTCTTGTGGCCAGAGCGTTCAACTCTTAAGTTCTTGCGCCCGAGCCTTTTTGCAAGCCCATGGTACACATCATTCTAATCGTCCCCGCCGCACCGACATCATCTGGAGGAGAAAATACATTCCTGATCGCTTCTTCACAAAGACCATGTGTGTAAAGCGGACCGTCTGGAGCTGTTTTTTGGAAGCTCATTTTTGGAAGCCTAAACAGAGGATCTAAAAAAAAAGTGCGGAGAGATAGGAGAAGAAAATAGGGACCTACTTTTGGCCAGTTTTCTCGCCCTTGCCTTGGATCTCATGTTGTCTGTCGGCGTTGGTAGTGATTTCAGAGAATCGCACACGCTATCTCCCTGGCATTGTCAGTTTGGACACCTTCGCACATGCGCACAGAGCCTTCAATCTGACACCATCACGCAGGGAAAAGTTTGAATATATTCATCATTTGGCCGCGATCTGTCCTCAACTCCATCAGACCAATTATCTCTGCCGCCCTAACGCCATTTCACACTTTTTCCCTCTCCCACTTGTTCGAATCCCGCTTCTAAGCCTTGAGATGTGCCTGCACGGTAAAAGGAGTTTGCCTTAAAACAAACTTTTCAAAAAAATGTGTGTGTTTTAAAATTCATGAACAGATATTTGTCGTGGAATTTTATTTTAAATCTACAAGTAATTTACTTCGGTGCACGTTATTGGTGTTAAGATTGCGTTAAGCTAATTGACAGCAGTGGAGAGATTTACAGTATATAGTTTTAGCACAGCTGATAGTGGCAAGGGAACAGATTGGCATGCTAGCCTCACTCAATAATGCGCCCCATCACTTATGACAGTATTAATTAAAGCTATCGATAGCTTCGGTCGAATGAATAGTCCCGGATAACAACAGTGACTTAACACCAGGTGCTAGAACTATGGAATATAATAAACGTGGGTTCGGGGCTGCAGAGTCACTGGATCTAATTGGCGCTGAGAACCCGACATTTAAACGGTTATTTTCTTCCTGTAATACCGAAGCCCAAGCAACCCCTCACGACCTTTATGTTATTTTAATGAAGGAATAAAATAACCGGCTACGTTGCCATGTCTTCTCAGACTTTCCTCTGTAGGTTCTTCCTTTAAAATAATGGACCGTGTAGCTTGAGACAGAAAGTGTTCAGAAGGAGGAAAGAAGCTATGTTTGAACGCCCTATGTTAGGCACGGTGTGGTTTTTAACTAATTAATTAAGGCAGATTTTATTGCGGTGGCCGAATTTCAACGCCTTTTAAAATGTAGTAAGGGTCGGAGGGGGGAATTGTTTTCAAAAAGCATCGCCTGCCAATAGAAAACACTTGCAATTTGCGTCTCACACAGAGTTATTTTAAAATGTAGCTGCATAATGTCAGCTTAATACAAATAGTTTTATTATCAACAATCATATGGGCTTTGATGAATGCAAACAAACTGAATTTGATTAACTGCGATTTAATAATTCCTGGACTTTTGTGTAAAGGTGATGAAGTTATTTCATGTCATGCTTATATTCATATCAGACTCCTTGAACTTGGGGGGGTTAGAGACACATTGCAGGCGCCACGTTTCAGACTTACAAGCAGTTCAGGTTCTTTGGAAGATTATCAGTGTGTGCCTCGTAACTGGTAGTGTGGTGCGCACTTCACGGAGTAAAACAATTTACAAGTTAATTTCACATTTATTTACCAAGAACCGTTAAAGTTACTTGCATTTCCCGTACTTGTGGCCAATTAGCTTTATTAATTCATGATAAATCTAGATGGCATAACATTGGACGCATACACACAACGCCAAGGTTGAGCTGCAGAGACGCGTCTGAGGTGATGGTTAGATGATGGAGTTCTCAAAGCTGTCCAGGAGGCATTTCAAATGCTTTATTAAATTACCCGGGCTTCTCTTGGAGAAATGTACTGTTACTATATACTGATGATTTGTTTAGACAGTTAGAAATATGTAATTCCGAACAATTTTATAGAAACCTGTACGCCGTTCGAGTATAAATCCAGAGAGGGAAATAGTCAGATTTTTAAAAGAAAAAACACAAAATATTACTAACCGAAAAGGTATTCGGACAATCTATACACCCTTAATGGTGAGAAGATAAAATAAAATCAGTGTTTTGGTAAAAGTAAAATGCGTCATGACCATTTTTTCAGGGTGGGTGGGGGGTGGGGGCTGGAATGCCTGCTTTGTTGATGAAATGTATCTATAAAACACAACTAAAGACGAGGGGCTGATTGCACCTTTTATAAAAGCACGCAACGTATCTTTCTACCCCTTCCTTATAAATCCATTTTGTAGTACAATACATTTTATGCGTGAAATTGCAGAGTTAGTCAGAACTGCTGGATTTAGTGTACTCTTTAGTGTGCATTTAAAGGCGGAACTGCACCTTATCGTTAATAGTATATTGCAAACAGCAGTTTCCAGCAATCGAAACAGGGTACAAAATAGACGGGCATCTACGTGTTCTCGGCTATAACATGTAATGAACTATCTTTTGCACAGTGACATAGTTAAGCAAAGGAGCCCACATTGAGATCCATTGTCTGTGCACGGGAAAGATAACACCTGTTAATTCATTTTTTTGCACAATAAATAAAATATCAGTTGCCAATGTCCCCAAATAAAATAACTTGTATAAAGCTATTCCGTGGGCTGATAGACAGAATGTAATACCTGCATGCAAAGGAACATGTTAAAAAAAAAAAAAATACCAAGGCCGAGAACAAATAGTAGTTGGAAATTAAGTAAACAATTTTATATTATTGATTGAAGGGACTCTTCAGGCCGAAGATCTGTTTAAAATGTGTTTGTTTCAAGACTGTGCTTTTAGTTTCCTTTCTATTCCGCTTCATTCAATTAATTTTTCTTAATACTTTGGATCACGGTTGTATGCAAGAAATGTAGACGAAATATATCGTTTTGTTTAGCAATGTATCCTTGCCGTGTACGCGGGTGTGTATAATTTAATGATCATACCTCGCATTAATACCATATTAAGATATAAAGGAATTCGGACAATTAAGTGCGTAAAATCGTCTTTAAGTAACTACGGACAATTAAGTGCGTAAAATTTCTAACGAAATAGGTTATAAAACTCATGTGTGGATGGAGCTATTCATTTTAAAGACAAATATTTCAGTATACAATCAATATATAAAATATTTATGGTGCATTGCTCCCTCGCGTGACTCCATATCCTGATTGTCGTCTCTCGTTCAATATAACCATACAGCCTGCTTCAACCAGGTTATGGTTTAATTATGCAAAATTATCTGGATGCAATATGACACGCTACCTGCCGACGCCACTGATAATATTATGTAAATATTTATTATACTTAGTGAATAAACAACCATGCGTGTGGTAGTGAACGTTATTAAAACAAAAACAATTTCTATTTTTATATTGTTAAAAGGTGGGAATTTTCAGTATTAGTATTGCAATTATCCTCCACCCTCCTACACACACCACAACTATCCCAACACACCACCTCTCTCGCGAACTGCCGTATCCTGCTTTATCCACAGAATGAAAATCCAATTGGGAATCAAACGCTACAGCAAAAATAAAATGGACTAAACAGAATCTAAGACCAAACTGCACTGCTTTCAAATCATGCATTCACTTCATCCACAAATATATTTCGCAGCCTCGCTTGAAAATTAAACAAAATATGGCGTATGAAAGAACATTGATTGAGATTATGATTTTTGTAACAAGAATTAGTTACACATGATAATCGGGTTAGAATTACTAATTGGAAAACGAGTGTGACATTTAGAAATCTATCTTGCAATCCCTAATTGTGTCAATCAGTAACTACATTCCGTTGAAGGACTTCCAATTAAGATCTTCCGGGAATATTGTTTTTGTTCCTGTTAAACAGATACATTTTCCTGAATCAGGGAAATAAATAAACTATTTGTAGGCATTACTGCCCGGTCCTTGTGAGCGGCGGACGAGGTGAGTTGCTTGTACGTGGCGTTGCTCTAACAAATACTTTATCAGTTTGACCATGAAAATGCGGCTCATATCATAATTTGCCGTCCAACATTTCTATTTGTTTCATTAATTGTTTTTACTATCTTGAACGTTAAATGTTTAGCAAAAATCAAACTTAAATTTAAATTTTAAATTTTAAGTATTCTCCCAATACTATGAGTATATTTATAATATAAATATTTTTGAATCATTATTGTACAGATCAACCGATGGTTAGAAGAGGTCAGATAGAAAACTGACCTTACTGCAAAAGCCAGATACCAGTAGTGTCAATGAGTGCCCACCCCGACACAAATCGTTTCAATGTCAGCCAATTTAAATCACATTTTTGATGAAACGTCAAGAAGCTGAAATGGGAACTCAGTTTCTTCCTTCACGGGTGCTACTTGGTCTGCTGAATATTATTTTCAATATTTTCTATTTGTATTCCAGATTACCAATATCCGCAACATTTTATGATGTAAACATAAATAATACTGAATTTCCCTCCCCCACTCATTTCCATGCCGTTAGCTTCTCTTTCTGGTACACCTGTGATCCCGGCAAGACCATACTTGTGTCTGTTTGTTTGTTGTGTAGTTGACTTGACTGCCTCCTCAATTCATGGACAATTGAGAATGAACAGGGAATGCCATTAAAGTGTCCGCGATGTCGATTCCTCAAATTATTTTTTAAACTGCGAACAGTAGACCATTCAGCCCCTCTTTCCATTCTACCATGTGTTAGTCTGTACCTCTGTATCATTTGTATGCGTTCTTAGTTTCTTAATATCCATACCAAAGAGAAATATGGCAAACCTGGGTCTTTAATTGGGACAATTCCAAATTTCCGGGCATAAATATGTGCTTTCGGCCGTTACCCCCCGAATGTCAACTCCTTAAATCACACTATATACTTTAAATAGACCATCTAATTGTCAGTATTCATGGCTGTACAAGCATAGTTGATGCACATATCCTCATAATTTACCTTTGTATATGGAATTATGTTGGTGCGTCTACCTTGTACGAATTCCAAGATTTCCACCCCTTCTATTTCGGTCTCTTAAAGATAACGGTTCATAAGCTTTCATCCTTTAAAATTATGTTTTTATGTTTCCACCAACGCTTGCCATTTTTGCTTTTTCCGCATTATAGTTTATCCTGTTCCTTCATGAATTCTAATTCGTCGTCAATTAGAAAATATAAAACAATGCATATCCACATTGAATTCCGTTTGTCTCGGTTTTGGTTCTTTCAATATCCCTTTGCAACTTTCTCTTCATATTTACATTTTAGAAGGACCATTGCATTTCATTGGTTTTACACAGAGATCTTAACTCACTTACTTGTGAGGTAACTGTTCTAACTATTCTTTAGGATTTATATGCATTTTAAACCAGGATTACAAAACGATGCCTTCTATCTGCTAGCGTTGCTATAAACAAAATATACGGAATCGGTACAAAACGTTGGAAGAAATACGATATTTAGTTTTTGTAGGGAAAGTGACTGTATGTGTATAAACTGTCGGCAACATGCCCAGAATATGTACGTTACCTCGGTGGTCGTGAATGAAGAGATGCTGAGCAAGCTTAATATTTCTGAAAGGTTAATAATGATGAGTTGGTCAGTAGCTGCTGAGTTTATGATCTTCATTAATAATGAGATTGTAGGATGGTCGGTAGATACGAGTTTTCCGGATAAACTTTAATGATATAAATAATAGGGACGAGGTTTCTGTATCTTTAGTATTAATAATAATGATAATAATAATCATAACTAGCTTCTGCTTTGCCGTCAATTAATACCACATCGTCTTGGTTTTCGTAAAGCCAATAACAGTGGGACGATCAATAGATGCAGAGTTGTTGGATGACTATTAATGAAAAGATAGGCAATAGACACAAGCTTGCTCAATAGTTAATGATAACGAGTAGTCATCGGGTCGGTTACTAGATGGCCACTAGATAAACATTAATGATGAGATTGTTTGTAGAAGTGGCATATCTGGATAGTCAATAAGCCAGGCACTCTGCGTGATCAGTTAAGGCGATGTAACCAATATATACAGGTGTCATGTGTGGTCATTAATGGGGAGATAAGCAGGCAGTCTTTCTCGGCAATGTTCATGGATAGTCGTAATAATAGTAAATAATCAGGCCGAAGAAGTCTGCCGACCCCAATAGTCGTCTATCCGTTTCCCTCCTCAGAAGTTGTCAGATCCAGTGAGTTCCTCCAGCAGTTTTTTTTTTGCTCAACATTCTAGCATCTGCAGTCTCTTGTACCTCCAATAGCCAATTGATTGGTTAAGAATTATACCCAAAATAGAAGAATTGTCGGTATACACACTGTTTTATATAATGTTTAGAAAGGGAGTATATAAAAGATCGGTTTTTTAAACAAAGTTAAGGCCAAGCAAAGGATCACGATAAGCCTTGTTGATGATCAGAGCTGGAAATTCTCCAGATGATCCAGATGATATTTGAACATACCGCTATCCTAAACATTGACACATCCAAATGAGACCGCAGCAATATGGCCGAAATAATAATTAATTCAATATTGTTCGCAGTTTGATTCTTCCCCCAAGCTTTAGTAACATTCTGCATTGCTGAGGTTCACATAATCTATTCGTCACATACTTGGGGATCATTGGTCTTTCGAGAAAGCAGAAAATTACAGGTAAAAGCAGTTGCTGAAGCTAATAACTAATATTCTCTTGTTAGCAGGCGAAGCACGTTTCCTCATTAACTGGTAGCTGTCAAACCGACATTTGTTTTTAAAAATGTAGGACACGTCAAATATTCTATAGTCATAAAAAGGGGCTTTTATACTTCGAAGATTTTCTTCGATTCTGAATATTTCTGGTCTTTGCATTTTTAGGATATCACTCAATCATATTGAATAGTGGCCGTTCATCTTTATATATAGGGTCACTATGTATTGTATTCTGTAATAATTAAACCGGTAGTTCGTTTTTCCGCCTTCACGTGTGAATTCTACCATTCCACGTGGCTCTTTGAATTTAAAATCAACTCAAATATTACACTGGTGATATCTCCAGAGAATTCACAGTGATGAAATTGCGTCCAGTTAAAAAAAACCGAAGAGCTTTCTTCGAAGATCATGTCTCTTAAGAGCTTGATCATGGTGGATCATTTTTATTTCCGGAACTCCGACTAATGATGCAGAGAGGGGCTGTAGCAGTTTGGACTGTAATTATTAGCCATTAATTGGGTTCAGGACCTTTGTGGTTGTGGTAATTGAGAAGTTTGACCGCTAATCCCAATCAGGGAATAGCTGGGGGGCTAGGGAGAAGCAGGACAGACTGGACTCCGCCTGCAAAACTCCAGGGATCAACACGCATAGATGCTGAGCTAAATCAAGCCGTAAACTAGAACAAAACGGCAAAGAGGGCATGGGAAAACACATCTAGACCGCTTATCAGACCCCAACACGAGAACAAGCCTTTCATGTAGGAAAACGTCACCATTCGATGTCTCTTTATAGTCGAGATGGGTAGCAGATGGCAAAATGTATGCGGCTCATCTCTGAGTCATGGGGTTACCAGGATTCATGTTTTGCTCATTCACGGCATATGAGCTGAACCTTGTCCAGTCTCTAGTAGAAAGAATCAACTATATCGGTGGGTCCGGTGTTACATATCCGCCAACTACAATGCTACAATGCATTCATTTTATTTCATCGAGGACATTAGTGAATTAGAAACGTTTTTTTTCTCCAAATAATTCGCTAGTATCATAGATATCAGTATTGTACTGCATTATTTAACTATTTAACTCGTTTTATAGATCTCAAGACTCGAGCCTCGTCTCTTAACCATTAGGCCATCGTGCACTATGGCTTGTTTTATTTTTGCACAATTCGGAATAAGAGAACAAAATTATTGCCTTTGAAGAGGAAAGGGTAGACAGTTTTGACTTACTTGAAAGCACCGATGATCCATATGGAATTCCTAAATTATTCCCAATAAATATTAACGTCAAATTACAGAAATATTAAATGGCTTTAAAAATGATTTATTGATGAGCAGGTTTGTTCTTTAGATGTTCTAATCGCCCTTGTCTTAAAAGTGGCAGCTATCCCATTTTCCTTAGTCTTGAATATTCCAAAAGAACACTCAATGTAAAACCTAACTCAAGATTTAGGAGCTCATAATTTAAACCATTGTTAGTTATAATGAAAGATATAATTCGCTCAATTTGCAGAAAGTAGTTTTTAAATTACACAATTATTGCACAAATAGTTTTAAGCCAGCAAAAAATAATGAAATACACCATGCTCCAACAATACTGGTCAACATGCAATTAACTAAGTTCATGGTAGAATACAACACTGGCTCAAGATTCATTTTCACTATAAATAGTAAAGGTTTTGCCTACACTGGACTTCATTGTTTGCACTCGAGAAATTAACCCAGTACAAGGTGCACCATGAGGGTATGCATAGAAGGATTCCCAAGTACAACATCAAAGGATAAGTTCTCAAATGGAGAGTAATAGCAGATTAACACCAAAACAATTTTATTTTCAAATATTGTTTTCAAAACTTAATTTTGATTATGCAAACATAAAATCCCACTTCAAAATAGAGATGACTGTTCTCACTGGAGCTAATGTTTGTCCCCAACATACATCTCCATTATGTCTTGATAATTCTAATGAAATTTATCAAAACTAACAGCACGAGATAAGCAGAAGACCAGTTAAATGCTAATTATCCACCACCAAATGGACAAGCATTTGCAAAATAATGAAGTGTTTAAAGTATTGAAGTTCCTAAAGTATTGAAACTAAATAGTAGTTATTGATAATGAACAAATGGATAATGGACCAAAAGAAAGACTGCTACGCATTTTGTGTATGAAAAATACTAAAAGTAGATGGACATATTATATATATATATGTGTGTGTGTATATATATGTGTGTGTGTGTGTGTATATATATGTGTGTGTGTGTATATATATATATGTGTATATATATATATGTATATGTATATGTGTGTATATATATATGTATATGTGTGTATATATATATATATATATATATATATATATATGTATGTGTGCATATATATATATATATATTTATATACATATATATATATACATATATATATGTGTATATATATATGTATATATATACATATATATATATACATACATATATATATACATATATATATACACATATATATACACATATATATATACATACATATATATATATATATATATATATATATATATATATATATATATATATATATATATATACACACACAAGCATTAAGAAGGGAAATGATATGTTGGGCTTTATTGCAAGAATGTTTGAATTTATGAATAAAGATCCTTACTGAAATTATACAAGGGGCATGAGAGCTGCATTCTGGAACAATATGGTCTACCTACCGATTGTTCCAGTGCCATACAAGATCCTAAATGGTTTACCAGAGAGATTCGTGGGATGCGGAATTGGGAAGGGAATTGGTGGCAGAGAATTATTTTATGATGAGAGGTTAAACAGATTGGATTGATATGCTCTAGAGTTCAGAAGAAACGTGAAATAGATAAGATTCTTAACATAATAGTTTTACAGAGTATATGCAGGGGAGGTTACCAATTGTTGACCCATGGGTTACAGTTTCAGCAGAAGTGGTCAGGCATTCAGAATGAGAAAAGTAAAAATAAATCAGATATTAGCAAATCTTAGGAATTCTCTATTCCAGAGAGTTATGGAGACTCAGTCGTTGGGCATATTGATGACCGAGATAGATTTGGGATGTTAAAAGAATCAAAGTATTGGGTGATTAATATATGAACGTGGCATTGCGGTTAAAGATCAGGCATGAGCTTAATTGAGAGCTAGGCTTAATGAGAGTTATGCCCATTTCTATTCTTCATCATCATAGAAAATAGGTGCAGGAGGAGGCCATTCGGTCCTTCGAGCCAGCACCGCTATTCATTATGATCATGGCTGATCGTCCCAATCAATAACCCGTGTCTGCCTTCTCCCCATGTCCCTTGATTCCACTGGCCCCTAGAGCTCTATCTAACTCTCTCTTAAATCCATCCAGTGTTTTGGCCTCCACTGCCCTCTGTGGCAGGGAATTCCACAAATTCACAACTCTCTGGGTGAAAATGTTTTTTCTCACCTCAGTCTTAAATGGCCTCCCCTTTATTCTAAAATTGTGGCCCCTGGTTCTGGACTCGCCCAACATTGGGAACATTTTTCCTGCATCTAGCTTGTCCAGTCCTTTTATTATTTTATATGTTTCTCTAAGATCCCCCTCATCCTTCTAAACTCCAGTGAATACAGTGAATCTTTTGATCATCATCATCATCATTGAAAACATTAGCGACGCAGTGGTGCTGGTTTCCAATGGGAACGATGACGGACGCACCACACATCTCTGTCCTCCAGTTCCTGCGGATTTCCGCCGTTGGAAGTGTAGGATTTTGGTGTGTGTGTGCTTTATCATCATTCCTTGCAGTGCTATGTACGACAGAGTTCACAACTTCTTCTGAAGTGTGAATGGCCATTGGTTCGCTAGAAGCTCATCTGCCCTTTGACAGATCATGTTTTTGGTCCTGCTGGGGGTCCACAGCCCCCTCCTCACTTGGCAAACCAGGTGGGGGAGACGGTTTAGTCGCGGACTATCTGACCATGGAGCACGGGATTATATGGTACCGGTGGCGGGGGGAACCCCCCCGACCTGACCTGTTTCTATTCCTTAGCTTTTATATCTATATTATAAAATAAAAAGTTTCCAAAAAATAAATATATTCCAAATACTTTGATTAACAGCATAGCTTACAATTTTGAGGGAGCACTTAATGTTGCCAAAAAATAAGTGTACTCGTTTCCCAATTTTAGCATAGTCTCCCCACCACTGGCATCCCTACCCCACTAATCTCTTAAAGAGTTTGTCAATTTTTTTAATTTCACCGTCTGAGACAATAAATCTCAGTTAGTGCAGTGCATTGCCATGCCAGCATATCTCAACTAACAAAGAGTATAAGTAAAACTCTTAAGCAAATTAATTACACTGTATTCAAAATCTGATGCATAAAGACACGAGAGCCTTCCTAGCTCGAAGAAGATTGCCTCTAGCCCAAAGTGTGGCCGGGGTTCTGCTTGTTTCAGCGCCACCTTTGAATGCACTTCCTTAGGCCTCTCAATGAAATGTGCCTCTACATCCATTATTTTCATCAGCCTTATCACGTAATTTCACCTTGGACCGCATCAGACTTCAAAGCGCGGTCATTGTTATTATTTTAACCACTGCCTATTGCGACAACAGCGCCTGTTTTCTTTTATTATTTTATGTAGTTGAGGAGAGGTTGAAGTGGCACTCAAAGAAAGCCTGGATATGCGCAAATAATTAGATAGATATAGAATGGATATTAGAAAATTATAGTGATGGCAGAGGCATTCAGAGGAAGGCAATCAAATAAGTAACATCAGATGCCTATCAGCGAGGTTTATTATCAATTTGTCTTTAGAAGGTGCTCGTGTCTGGAATTCTAGCAGATTCAAATTTATCTGCCAGAAATCATGCAAGCACCCCCTGCAATGCTTTCCAATTTGACAATTGCTTTTGGCATTCTGTTATTATATTCTAGAGAAGAAAATCCTGAAAGGAATAGATCAGGTAGATGCACAGATTCTCTGGCCCATAGTAGGGGAATCGAGGACCAGAGGACATAGGTTCAAGGTGAAGGGGAAAAGATTTAATAGGAATCCGAGTGGCAGCTTTTTCACACAAAGGATGGTGGGTGTACGGAACAAGCTGCCAGAGGAGGTAGTTGAGGCTGGAACTATCCCATCATGAAAGGGACTGTTAGACAGGTACATGGATAAGACAACTTTGGAGGGATATGGACCAAGCGCAGGCAAGTGGGACTAGTGTGGCTTAGACATTGTTGGCCGGTGTGGGCAAGTTGGGCCGAAGGGCCTGTTTCCACACTTTATGAACTCTATGACTCTAAAATGTCCCTGAAATGTTATTTTGCTTAGAATGGAGATAAGTTTCCTTCTCTGAGCTAAGTGGTCAAACACTCTGACATTTCCTCAATACTTGACTGAAACATATCAGCTTTAAACAGGTAGACAAAAATGCTGGAGAAACTCAGCGGATGAGGCAGCATCTATGGAGCAAAGGAATAGGTGATATTTCAGGTTGAAGAAGGGTCTCGACCTGAAACGTCACCAATTCCTTCGCTCCATAGATGCTGCCTCACCCGCTGAGTTTCTCCAGCATATTTGTCTACCTTCGATTTTTCCAGCATCTGCAGTTCTTTCTTAAGCTTTAAACAGGTGATAACTGTGAAATGTTTTCATATCACGATTTTCGTGACAATATTACTCCCTTTGAATAAATACATTCAGATACAGAAAATATAAATTGGCATGTTGTCTCTTCTTCCTTGGACTTACACAGTATCTTTACAATAAATGCGTCAAACTTGGAACCTCTTCATACCCGGTATGTATCAATATCTGTAATGTTGAGTTGACCTTCACTGAAATTAACTTTTATTTTGTATTTGGAGTAAACTGTCTCTAGTCATTTTTTTAGGAGCTCAAAACAAATTTGAGACAAAGATTTTGGATGTTGGGAATGAAGTTTGTTGTTTGGATGGACCTGGGAACCAACATCAAAATCTTGAACTTGACAGACTCTGAGTGCCCCCTTTGGTAGGTGTTTACAAACAACCAGGCCGCATCTCCTGTACCACTTTTCTCCAGCTACTGGGACCATGTTACAAATATTACAACAGTAAGTGATTTGTTTAGAAATGCATTGCTGTTATTTTGCATATATGTATCTGCATTCTGCTCAAACCTGTACAGGACTTGTCAGCTTTTTTTTCTTTTAGTTTCACTGCTAACACATAAACATTTGGGGGGGGGGGGGGGGGGGGGTTCAGCAAAGGGCGAGCATTTTCTTAAAGATACAACGGCAGCCAATCAAGGAATATTTGGATTTAAGGGCTCATTAATTGTACTATTCCGATAAATATCCAGACCATTAATAATGTCATTGTTTTACTGCAATTTGCGATTTGAGGTCACGAACACTGAAGCCTAGAAATGAAGCAACTATTTAAATAGACATGGCACGTTATAAGATCTCGCGATATATTGTGTAAACTTATTTGAAATAATGTCTGATCGAATGTCACCATTTGGCCGTGTTGCTGTGGGCATTAACATGCATTAGTTGTTCAACCTTTATATTCTGTGCGCGGGGCATTTCGGTCATAGTTAAAATGAATAGTCTCGGCTTCTACTCAAGGCGGAATTAGTATTTAATGTGGAAAGCGAACAAAGAACCACAAGGATGTGTTCAAAACGTTGGTGATTTGTTTAAAAAAAGTTATTTCCGTCGTTACTAATAGTGTAGATCTAGACGGAGAAAGTTGTTAGTTGTTGCCACTTTAAGACCTGACTGTATAGGCAGCTAGCTCATCATTGCAAATTCTGTTTCACTTCATTGCCGTCAAGTCATTAATCCATACGACTAAAACAACGAAGCTGCACGTCTCCAAAGTGTGCAATAAAAATGCGTGAATGCAGAGCCCCGGGGCAAAGAGAAAATTACCAGAAGTAGAAGTGACCTTAGGATGATGTAATCAATCAAACGACCCGTAGGGACACATATCACAGTCTTAATCTTTCAAGGGAGGTTAGATGAGAGAGTCGTGTGAGTTTTTTTAAATAAATATATATAAACACCCATTTTTACCCATTTAAAATGTTGTTACCTCAGGCGGGAGAGATAGGGAATATCATAGAAGGAAAGCATAAATCTTTGTATGAAAAAATAACATCAGAGCGAATAGAGTTCTTTAGACAGGAATGCTGGACGTTAGGTCATCTTCTATGTTTTTTAAACTGTAAGCGAGATGACAAATATATAACGTACTCTAATATGCCCATGGTGATGTAATGTGTTATTTAAAACATTCATAGTGTTTTAAGATGCGGCTTTATTCCAGGGTTACAATGCAAAGTGGCGCCTGGTTCAAAAGGAGAAAATCATTTGCTTGAGATGTATAGAAATGGCATATGCAAAGCACTATTACAATATCAGAGGTGATCGGAGCTAATCGTTTATTTTTTAATATTCCAACAGATTCAAATTCATACATTCTGTAAACAGCTATCCAACTGGAAACCGTTGAGATTACGAGTCTGTGATGCTTCAGTTAAAGAGGAAAATGTCTTCTGATGGATTGCCTTGTAATCGCAACATGTTCTATAACAATAATTCTTAGCCCTTTCCTTAGGGGACTCAAGGTAGGTGTAGCAAGTTAATGTCAGGATCTAGTCGGGTCAATGCTTTTGCTTTATGGGAACTGAATAAATCAAATTCATTTTTGAGTCATGGGGAGGGGGTGGGGTGGGGTGGGGTGTGTGTGGGGGGGGGGGGGCATTAATGGAGATTATGTTCTGGTTTTGAAAGTTAGGCCATCAGGTTTATGGGATTGAATAAGTCCCTATCTGCTATTATGTAAATGAGATTGGGCAACATTCAATGCACATCCACTGATTCGGTACATTCTGCTGTTTTGGCAGTTACTTTGAAGGAAAAATAATGATACTAGAGAAAAAAAAGAAGTTTGTATGCGGACCGATATCTTCCAGCTCCCTCTAGTTCACACATTGTTGATCCATTTCCCGTGATGTGATGAATGAGATCCGCAACTCATTCTCCTCATTCAAATCATCACTGGAACATAATTCAATCATGCCACATGGAGAACGGGGCAATTTTACACAACACGCAAGGAAAAGTTCTAAAGAGTAAAAAGGGGAGACAGCAGAACATCACTCAATAATAAAGGTCACATCAATCAGTATATTCTTCGATAAAAGGATAATATCCTAGTCCAAAGCCACATTGACAGTGACTGCAAGAAATAAAGCTCAACTTGAAGTTTAGCATGTTCCAAAGTATTGACCATTCTGCAACTTTTTAGATAAATGGCAATGCGATTGTAATATTCTTTGAATATAAATAATTATATTCTCATTAATATTATGACTTAATTATATTTTTATCGACTTCTGAATGATTTTATTCGGTTTGATAATGATATGTTTAATCATTTAAACAATTTGTCGATATTCAATTAAATGTTGTATTAACATTTGTTTGTCTGGAAGCTGGAATGAATGTTGAGTTTCGTGCGATAACCTCAATAGACAATAGATGAGGGGTAAGCCATTCGGCCCTTCGAGCCAGCACCGCCATTCACTGTGATCATGGCTGATCATCCACAATCAGTACCCCGTTCCTGCCTTCTCCCCATATCCCTTGACTCCGCTATCTTTAAGAGCTCTGTCTATTCTCATCTTGAATTGGTTCAAAAACTTTCCAGGAGCTATTTTGTTAGCAGCACAAGTTAATAATATCTGTGACAGAAGTGCGGATATACTTTCCGACTGTCATTTTAAAGTATCATGGATGCCAGTCTTTAACTCTAAGGGGAAGTTTAATATACGTGATAGTGGTTATCAGCCGATGCCAAAATGGGTGACGTAGAGATATCATCGAGAATTACCAGTGACAGTGTTAAGCTGACATGCCCGAATATACAAGAGAATCCATCATTATTTGTGCTAAGGATGTTACCAACGTTGTTCGGTGGAGATCTGGGGAGCAACGTTCATAGAATCAGGCGATTTGTGGATAAATCGAGTTACTTCCATTTCTAACAAAGTGCAGACAAGTTATTCTTCAGTTATCAAAGGTTACACTTGTCAGTGAGCTAATGCGACCGGACCGTAATGATTTCGTAACACCCAAATTGCCTCCAATACTGTGTGAATAGTTTAAATGTCAGCTAGAGTCCTTGGTCTTCCTAGTTTTAAATAACATGTTTCTATCTCTTCGAAAAGGGGAATGCTGAAGACGTAAGTAAGCAGGGACATTCTGCAATTTCTCAAAATCAGTTGATTTCAATCGGTGTCGTTTCTTGCTATTGTTGCATTCTGGAATTGTATTCTCCCATAACATAATTATGTTTGATCTAAATACCGAATATCATTTTACTTCAAGTGTGATATATTTCAGGCATTAAAACACACGTACTAAAAACCCAATGTATTTGTGTACCCTTTTCTCCATTGCCATTTTAAACTGATTTAAAAAAAAATATTTAACGCAAATTGATTCAGTGGTTTTAGAATAGCCATACTTCTATTTCTGAAATTTAAATTGTTTCTCAAGGATATCCTAAATTGCTCCAGACGCAGTTATTTCAATATTAATGTATGTTTTACTCTAATATGTCCAAGTTCATTTCGCTAACTTTATTTTATGCGATTACACGATATTAATGGCTAAAATGAACATGCACTCGAGTTTCGGGTCGAGACCCTTCTTCAGACTGGTCAACGTCACCCGTTCCTTCTCTCCAGAGATGCTGCCTGTCCCGCTGAGTTACTCCCGCATTTTGTGTTTAAACCAGCATCTGCAGTTCCTTCCTACACAATTTGATATATTCTCAAGTGGTTTATTAATTAATGCACGAACATAGAACATACAACACAAAACATAAAAGGAGTAAAGAGTCACCTCACGTTGTTTTGTACTTTTAACCAATACAACTTTAATATTAAATCTTGAATTAACCATGGAAATAGGGTGGCCTATAAATTGAAAATTACTGTAATAATCAAATAAGTATCGAACATATGTATCATTAATGTTGTGCTTATTTCGAGAGAAGTAATTATTATTTTCAGAACATGTAATTCTGGGCTCGATAATATTCTCACACTTTTGAACAACTGATGCGTTGTTTTTGCAGCAGATGTCTATAATGGGGCACATACGTTGCATGCATATACAAGCACACACGGAGAGCACATAACCAGGCTTACAACGCATACTTAAAACATTGCATATGTATCACATTATACAATGCGAAGTTTAAAATGCTTAAACACGTATGTATAGGCATAATATACCGCATGTGCCCACAGAGGCTCAGCTTTCAGCTAAACAAATATCACGTGCACCTGCAAGTTTGTGCTATTTACATATTATACATTTCACTATACCTTTTCTGATTTAATAAAGAAACGTGAACACAATAGGCAACTTTTTGGTTTATTATTTTCCCGTCTATTTGAAAAGTTAAAATTTGTTTTAATTGCACGCAGACCAACTGCTAAGACATAATTAACATTCTAACGTTTTAAAGTTACTTAAAACGTCAAGGCCATTAAAATAAACTGTAGAAATTCGTTGTCCGCTTCTCTTGGAAATTCTAAATAGAATGTCCTTAAAATTACATCTAATTAGAAATTTATAACTATAGCATTTCGTTTAACAAATGACTAATTATGAACTGGGTAATTGAATATTTTTTGGGAGATGTCTGGCGCAGCATTTATGTAATTATTCCAACACATTTTTCTCATCAAAAATGAACCTTCCTGTTTATTTCTATTAACGTGGTAAATGAAGATTGTAAAATTATCGTGACATTACTGAATCTTATGTCGACTTCAACCGTATCGATATGTACAACATGTTGAGTGTTAATTCGAAACGTTTAGGCGTTTTAATAATTTATAACGGCGTTATATTTTGTTTGTGGGAGATTAGATGCAATGCAATGCGTATATGCAATTAGATGCAATTAGATGCAATGCGAGTTTGGTATAATACTAGATACCGCACCCGTGTCGTGTCCGATTCGAACTGATTATTGATATTTGGTGAAGTTTTTCTATATTAATGTAGTTTTCGAACTGTGAGGTTTGATAATGGAGATCGGTGGCTGCTTTGCTAAAATCGACCGCTAGTAACATCTGTCTTTGCTCTTAGGCCAGATGCGGTACCTATTTTATTTAGCAGCCTATTAGATTGGTTAAACTGCATTCTTAATTAGCGAATGCATTTAAAACTGTAGAATTATAAGAAATAATAGAAAACGCACCAGGAAAATTATTATATAGGGAAAAGTCATTTTACAAATACATGTTTAAGATAGAACACTGCTGCTTCGAGGTTAAACATTAGTTAGGAACCAAAGAACAATCCAGCCGTGGTTGACCCATTAGTGTCAATGTTTAAACAAGAGCTGCAGATGCTGGAAAAATCGAAGGTAGATAAAAATGCTGGGGAAACTCAGCGGGTGAGGCAGCATCTATGGAGAGAAGGAATAGGCGACGTTTCGGGCCGAGACCCTTCTTCAGACTGATGATTTTCGGGTGAATGTAGATGATTCTTGTAGGACCGATTGTGCTCGGAGGGGGATGAATGGCAACTGCTTAAATGAAAAAAAATCGGTGTTTTTCCTCCTATGATAGTTGAGGAAAGGAAATGGAAGTCAACATCTAAATGAACATTTGTGGTTACGGCAGGGAATTCTACATCTACCTCGAAACGTGAGAACTTGAGCACAAGCACTTGAATGCATTGTGTGTAGGAAAGAATGCTGGTTTAAATCGAAGGTAGACACAAAATGCTGGAGTAACTCAGCGGGACAGGCAGCATCTCTGGAGAGAAGGAATGGGTGACGTTTCGGGTCGAGACCCGAAGAAGTGTCTGGAGCCGAAACGTCTCCCACACCTTCTCTCCAGAGATGCTGCCTGTCCCGCTGAGTTACTCCACCATTTTGTGTCTATACTTGAATACATTTTTTTTTGGTAAAGAAATCTATGATAAAACATACTTGTCAGACAGCTGAGCGAATCACCTCCTGCTGCCCCCCCCCCCCCCCCCCCCCCCCCCCCACCCCCACCCCCTCTATACCCAAATCGTACACCCATGAAGGGATATTGATTAACTGACCGAGACACATTTGTGTACAATAAGAATATTATTCACAAGAAGCTGGACTAAGTCAGCAGATCAGGCAGCATCTCAGGAGAAGAGGAAGTAATGACGTTTCGGGTCGAGACCCTTCACCTGACCCTGATGAAGGGTCTAGACCCTAAACGTCGCCTGTTCCTTTTATCCAGAGATGCTGCCTGACCCGCTGACTTACTCCAGCTTTTTGTGTCTTTCTTGGGTATAAACCAGTATCTACAGTTCCTTCTTACACGAGAATATTATTCATTTACATCCAGCGAATATATTGTTACTTGCCTATTACCGATGTCATTTTGGAAAATGTAAAACCAACTCTTGTTTTACTTTCACTCAAATAATAATTAAACTTCTAACGATGCAAAGGTTCACATGAGCCACGTGCACAATGTGTTTGAAATGTTTAAGAAGGAACTGCAGATGCTGGAAAATCGAAGGTAGACAAAAATGCTGGAGAAACTCAGCGGGTGCAGCAGCATCTATGGACGAAGGAAATAGGCAACGTTCGGGCCGAAGACGGGCTTTTGAAATGTTGGTTGGCTCCGTAAATGGGAACAAAATAGGGAACGGAACAAATCAAAAATGACTACTAGTAGTAGGTTCACACCTAGTGATCGGCTAAGGGTTGTCTAAGGCAATTCTACTTTTATCATTCGATACAAAGTCAAGTAGGAAACTAATGAATTTAATTTCGTGGCGCACGGCTTTCAAATTTATAGTGACCTAGATTTCTATCAGATCACTTTTTTAAAGAAATTAATTATAATTTGAGAAATATGGGAAAAGAAAAGCAAAGAAAGAGAGAGTACAAGGGGAAATGGGAAACATGGAATAGTGGCATTACTAGGCAAGAAAGTTAGGACCCCAAAATAACACCTGCGAACACTGACGAACAATGAAAGGAGGTGTTTACAAAATAAACAAAGGTCTAGACCATAACAATGCAATCAGCTTCCACTATTTCAAATTATATTCCGAGACACATGATTCCAGAGGGTGTTTAATGTTCCACCAATGTGACAGGAAAATCGGCATTGAACCAAGAAACCTGGTACCACAGGAGGCCGTTGGCCCGTCTTGTGCGTGTCCTTCAAAAAAGCCTAACACTCTCCAGCCAAACCCATCTACCCCTGCAGGCTCAAATCTACATCCAAATCCTGTTGCGAGTTTCTGCATCGGCTACTCTTTCAAGCAAAAAGTTCTCGGTCCCTTCTTGCCTCTGGGTGAAAAACTTTTTACTTATCTCCCGCTTGGTCTTTGCGGGAAATATACTCGTATTTTCTCTATTTAAACCCACGTTATTTTATATATCTGATCCCTTTGCCTTCATCATCCCATGTTCTAAAGGCAACAGCCCTAGTTTATCCAATGTTCACATAGCTGTTTTTTGTTCTAGTCTTGGCCACACTTTCGTAATCCTGTTCCTTCTCTAATACAATCTTGCATGTCTTGTACTGCAGTGACCAGACATGTGCCCAGCAATTAACATATGGTCAAGTTGGTGTTTCAACATTATTTCCCTGACCTTGCACTATACGCTTCAAGCAGTTGAGTACCCCACATGCTTCATAAAGCATTTTATTACTTTCAAGGGTTCATGAGCATCCACTCCAAGGTCTCTCAGTTCCACCGGGACTATCCCCTGTACTCTGTTTCCTTGCCTTGTTGTATCTCCGGAAATACACTGCCTCATCTTTCCCCGTACTGAATTCCATTTGCCATTTCTCAATTCTAGACCATCTACATTTTCTGCAGTCCACACCTTTCGTCCTTCTGTGTTTTCTGCAGGATTGACAAGTAGACATGAACCCTATTACCAGTTGAAATGTTGCTAGTTCAAACGTTACTGATTTACTATTGAGTTTCCTCAGCATTATAATCCTTTAGTCCAAGTCTTATTGATGAGTTTTCCAAAAAATTACATCTTAGCACCCAGATTATTATATGAAATAAACCCCAGTAACAATAAAAAAAGGAAATGAATAGAGGTTGTAACGTTTCAAATCGCCCCATGACTAACATTAATGTAACAGTCTGTGAATACTGGCACTCGTTTGGAAACGTTGGCGAACACATTAATTTCAGTCAATGGGCACGCGTGTGGGATGCATGTGGCGGGGAATGTAGTTGGGGTTAGTGATTTTAATCAGCCAAAGCAGATTGATCCTAACACTTTTCCAAAGTGGGTTACATCTTTCCACACAACAAAAACGTTGTGGAGGATATATATCCTGGATCTTTTAAAGTCTACTTGGAAGGTAGAAGTTAAAATAGAAGTTAAAAATTAAAACCAGTTCGAAAAGGGTACCCTTAATTATCATACACTCGAAATTTCTGCATTACAAGAAACGTGTAATCCGATTCCATTTTTAATAATAAATTAATCAGATTTACATTAAACTCAAACGTCAAGATACAGCGGTTCAAAAAACTTTAACGGAGAGTGAGTAAAATTGTAAACAGATCGTAAACAGTTTGGCAAGTAACAAAAGGCTGGTGGAACTCAGCAGGTCAGGCAGCATCTCTGGAGGAAATAGACAGAGAGAAGGTCGGGATCGTTTTTAAAACTGGCCTTGTACGGTCAGAGTTTTAAAACGCAATACAGCAACAGGATTTGCAATGTCTCATTTTTACTCTTGGTGACTTTTGTTTGTAATACAACATAATAATTTCGGGGCGATAGGACATTAACATCTTGGGCAAATCTCATATATTAAACAGTTTCTTTCCTCGGGGCACAATATCTAGCCAACACAATAAAGACAAATAATTTGGGTCGACCGACACATTTGGGTGCGACAGTTATAGTTACAAAAATCAAGGCTCTTGTGTTTATTGTATTTTACTTTTTCGGTATAATTCGGGATTTGAACAAGCAACGATGTATTGCATATTTGACACGTTTCTTTATGAACTATTTTCGAATAATATATTATTTTTTTAATACGATTTTATTCCTTCTGAAAAATGTGATCCCAAAGAAAGGAATTGTTTAATATTTCAGAATTTTGATTGTGAATATTCCCTCGCCCCAACAAATCATAGTCATTGAGTCATCGTCTTACAGCGTGGAAACAGGCCCTTCAGCCCAATGTGCCCACACGGCCGACGTTCCATCTACGCTAGTCCCACCTACCTGCGTTTGATCCAACCAAGCCTGTTCTATCCACGTACCTGTCTAAATGTTTCTTAAACGTTGCGATAGTACCTGCATCAACTACCTTCCCTGGCAGCCCGTTCCTTACATCTACCACCCTTTGAGTAAAAAAGTTACCCCTCAGATTCTTATAACCCCCCCCCCCCCCCCCCCCCCCCCCCCCCGCGCTTAAACCTATGACTGCTTGTCTATTAGCGCACTCGGCAAGATAATGATTAATATGTTGGGGTTAATTCTCGTTATTTAAAAGTTGTTCGATTTTTAGCTATTAATTTTAGGCACTTTACACAAAAAAGTGAGAATGATTTTGTGGGGTTTAACAAATCACACGTTATATGTTCAATTCTGGTGCACAATGATTCTAAAAAAACGTTCGCTTTGCTTAAAAAACATAAATAGAATCAATGAGATGAAAACATACTAAACCGTGTTATTGGCTGTCGTTTGTACCGGACAAGACTGGAAAGTTTAATTTGGCCTTTGCTGAGCGAACGTGGAATGGTACTGTGAACTTGCACGTCTAAACCTGCTGGAGTGTGAAGCCCTCCGGTGTTCATTTCCTGGCTCCTCGCTAGGTCCGCCACGGTTAACATTAATTGCCTTCACTGTTGTATGGAAACCTATATTTTCTTAAGGAGTCAAAGGGCTCTCTGCCGCTTCTTCATACTTTTTGAATTATCCTGTTTCTTCTAGTAACTCCCATGTTATGGAGACTGGCTTCATGCATGAAAGTGCCGGATGAAATGTATAATAATATGCTGCTAAATAATATGCTTCTGTCTGTAGTGCCTTTTTAACTTTGTACATTATTTTAATCAAATTAGGCATCTCCTTGTCTTCATTAACTTCACCACCAATTTCCATCCTGCACTCAAATTCATTTGGACATCTCCGACACCTTCCTCCCCTTTCTTGATCTCACTGTCTCCATTACAGGAGATAGACTATCGACTGACATCTATTACAAACCCACTGACTCCCACAACTATCTAGAATACACTTCTTCCCATCCAGCTTCCTACAAAGATTCTATCCCCGACTCCCAATTCCTCCTTCTACGCCGCATCTGCACCCAAGATGAGGTGTTCTATAGGGAATGGGGATTCCCCTCTTCCATCATAGATGAGGCCCTCACATGTGTCTCCTCAGTACCCCGCTGCTCCGTCCTTGCTCCCCCTCCCCCGAGTCTTAACAGGGACAGTACCCCCCCCCTAGTCTTTATCTTTCACTCTATCATCCGTCGCATACAACACATAATCCAACATTTTCATCACCTCCAATGGGATCTCACCACTAGTCACATCTTCCCATCTCCATCCTTTTCCACCTTCCGCAGAGATCTTTCTGTCCAAGGCCTCCTTCGTTGTCAGAGTGAGGCTAAATGCAAATTGGAGGAACAACATCTCATATTTTGCCTGGGTAGCTTACAACCTAGGGGTATGAACTTTGATTTCTCTAACTTCGTAACCCCTGCATTCCCTCTCTCTCCATCCCTCCCCCACCCGTCACACCAGCTTTTTGTTCTCACCTAGCAAACAGCTAACAATGGCCTATTTCCTTTATCTTAGTTACTTTTTTGCATATTTATCATTCATTTATTCTATGTCTTTCTAGATCATCATCTATATCTCTCATTTCCCTTTCCCGTGACTTTTAGTCTGAAGAAGGGTCTCGACCAAAAACGCATATGTGTACCCTTTCCTCCCCTGCCATTTTAAACTGAATTTAAACTGAATTTTTTCCCCTTTTCCTAACTTGACGCCATTTAGAAAGTAATCTGCCTACCTGATTTTGATACCAAAGTGGATAACCTCACATTTATCCACATTAAACTTCATCTGCCATGCATCTGCCACTCCCCCAACCTGTCCAAGTCACCCTGCATTCTCATAGCATCCTCCTCACTAACTAACCCTGCTTTGTGTTATCTGCAAATTTGCAAGATTGTTTGCGTCCTCCTTAGTGAAGACAGATCCAACGTGCCTGTTCAACTCATCTGCCATTTCCTGGTTCCCCATAATAAATTCACCTTTTTCGGTCTTCAAGGGTCCAACTTTGGTCTTAATTAATTTTTTTCTCTTCACATACATAGAAGCTTTTACTATCCTCCTTTATAATCTTGGCTAGCTTACCTTCGTACCACATCTGTTCTCCCTGTATTGTCTTTTTAGTTATCTTCTGTTGTTCTTTAAACATTACCAAATCCTTTTGCTTCCCACTCATCTTTGCTACGTTGTACTTCTCTTTTATTTTTATACTGTTCCTGACGTCCCTTGTCAGCCACGGTCGCCCCTTACTCCCCTTGGAATCTTTCTTCCTCCTAGGAATGAACTGATCCTGCACCTTCTGTATTAATCCTAGAAATACCTGCCATTTTTGTTCACCTGTCATCCCTGCTAGTGCATCTTTCCAGTCAACTTTGGCCAGCTCCTCCCTCGTGGCCCCATAGTCCCCCTACCTGCATGTTGAAATCTCCCATAACAACCACAGCATTATCTTGGCTACCTGCCAATTTTAACTCCTGATTCAACTTGTACCCTATGTCCAGGCTACTGTTTGGGGGCCTGGAGATAAGTCCAATTAGGGTCTTTTTACCCTTACAATTCCTTAATTCTACCCATACTGACTCCACATCTCCTGTTTCAATGTCACCCCTTGCAAGGGACTGAATTTCATTCCTCACCAACAGAGCAACCCCACCCCCTCTGCCCACCTGTCTGTCTTTTTGATAGGTATATCCTTGAATATTCAGTTCCCAGCCCTGGCCCTCTTGCAGCCATGTCTCTGTAATTCCCACAACATCATAGTTGCCAATTTCTAACTGAGCCTCAAGCTCGTCCACTTTATTCCTTATACTTCGCGCATTCATATACATCACTTTGACCTCCATATTCACTTCCCCCCTCGCACCGCTCGCAATTGGCCCTGACCTTACACTTTTATCCCTTCTCGAACTTTTCTTCCCATTAATTCGAGAATCTTTTGTAATTTTTCCTGTCGTCATTCCCTTTCAACTCCATCTTTATATTCCCAATTTGTCAATCTCTCCCCCCCATTATTTAATTTAAACCCACACGTGTAGCCTTAGCTAACCTGCCTGCCAGAATGTCGGTCCCCCTCCAGTTAAGGTGTAACCCATCCCTTTTGTACAGGTGACCCCTACCCCAGAAGAAATCCCAGAGGTCTATAAATCTAAATCCTTGCTCCCTGCACCAGCCCCTCAGCCACACATTCAGATCCCCTATCTCCCTGTTCCTGTCCTCACTAGCACGTGGTACTGGAAGCAATCCAGAGATAACCACCCTAGAGGTCTGGCATTTCCGTCTTCTTCCCAACTCTCTGAACTCATGTTGGAGAACCTCCTTCCTCTTCTTCCCGATGTCATTTGTGCCGATGTGCACAACTACTGCTGTTCACCTTCTCTCTCGAGGATGTTCTGGATTTGGCTCGTGACATCCTGAACCCTGGCACCAGGGAGACAATAGACCACCCTTGCTGCTCTTCTGCCGCCACAGAATCTCCTGTCTGCTCCTCGGACAATGGAGTCACCCACCAGTAGGGCTCTGCCCGACGTCAGTCTCACCCGTCGAGTCCCATCTCTAGGATTGGAGCCACCGACGTGTCCGCCGCTCGGACTGGAAACATGGTCCCCCCGGACAGTTCCCAAGAGGGCGTACATGTTTTCATTAGGCACAGCCACCTGGGTCCCCTGCACTCCACGATTACCACCCTTTCTCTCAGTCACACACATTCGTTCTTCCCGTATCCTCGGCGTGACTACCTCACTGTAGACCCTGTCCAGGAAACTATCGTTTTCCCGGATGGCCCTGAGGTCATCCAGCTGCTTCTCCAGTGCCCCAACACGGTCCTTCAGGAGCTGAACTTGGATGCACTTGCCACAGTTGTAGCAGCCAGAGGCTCCATCCATGGGCTCCCATATTCTGCAAGCCTCACACTGTCTTACCTGTCCTGTCATGTGTTCACCGCATCCCATCCTCTCAACCTTTTTGCGGATGAAATCAAGGTATGCGGAGAAGAGTTCAGTGGGACAGGAGCAAGTAGAAACAATGGATCTGCCAGGGCAGTTTGTTCTGTTTGTGGATTTTGGGGCGGAGGTAGAAGCGGGCTTTGCGAGACTGGCGAACGATAACTTTGGAGGCTGTGGAGGCAGATTGCCAGAGGTGATGAAATCAGATACAGCCTGGGAGATAATGGCCTGGTGTTTATTTGTGGGGTCATGGTCAAGGGGTGGCTATGAGAAGGTGTCCGAGAGCTGGCGCCTGGCCTCACCATGGTGCAGATCAGCCCACCAGTCTAACCCAGCACCTCACTTGCCAGTGCGTTTAATGATGTCAGGGTTGTTGTAAAGTGAGCAGAGGGCTGTACGTTCAGAGGCAGATATTGAAGTGGCAGTAGAAAGGTCAAGACAGTTGATGTCTCACCAGCAGTTATAAATAAAAGGGTCCAAGACATCTCATACACCCCACAAACTCTTCAATAACTTACCGTTTCGAGGCCCCCCTTCACATATCTGTATTATCTATATTACTAAAAGTCTGATCTTGACCACTTCCTGTTGTTCTGTATATTAACGCACTCGGCAAGATAATGATTAATATGTTGGGGTTAATTCTCGTTATTTAAAAGTTGTTCGATTTTTAGCTATTAATTTTAGGCACTTTACACAAAAAAGTGAGAATGATTTTGTGGGGTTTAACAAATCACACGTTATATGTTCAATTCTGGTGCACAATGATTCTAAAAAAACGTTCGCTTTGCTTAAAAAACATAAATAGAATCAATGAGATGAAAACATACTAAACCGTGTTATTGGCTGTCGTTTGTACCGGACAAGACTGGAAAGTTTAATTTGGCCTTTGCTGAGCGAACGTGGAATGGTACTGTGAACTTGCACGTCTAAACCTGCTGGAGTGTGAAGCCCTCCGGTGTTCATTTCCTGGCTCCTCGCTAGGTCCGCCACGGTTAACATTAATTGCCTTCACTGTTGTATGGAAACCTATATTTTCTTAAGGAGTCAAAGGGCTCTCTGCCGCTTCTTCATACTTTTTGAATTATCCTGTTTCTTCTAGTAACTCCCATGTTATGGAGACTGGCTTCATGCATGAAAGTGCCGGATGAAATGTATAATAATATGCTGCTAAATAATATGCTTCTGTCTGTAGTGCCTTTTTAACTTTGTACATTATTTTAATCAAATTAGGCATCTCCTTGTCTTCATTAACTTCACCACCAATTTCCATCCTGCACTCAAATTCATTTGGACATCTCCGACACCTTCCTCCCCTTTCTTGATCTCACTGTCTCCATTACAGGAGATAGACTATCGACTGACATCTATTACAAACCCACTGACTCCCACAACTATCTAGAATACACTTCTTCCCATCCAGCTTCCTACAAAGATTCTATCCCCGACTCCCAATTCCTCCTTCTACGCCGCATCTGCACCCAAGATGAGGTGTTCTATAGGGAATGGGGATTCCCCTCTTCCATCATAGATGAGGCCCTCACATGTGTCTCCTCAGTACCCCGCTGCTCCGTCCTTGCTCCCCCTCCCCCGAGTCTTAACAGGGACAGTACCCCCCCCCTAGTCTTTATCTTTCACTCTATCATCCGTCGCATACAACACATAATCCAACATTTTCATCACCTCCAATGGGATCTCACCACTAGTCACATCTTCCCATCTCCATCCTTTTCCACCTTCCGCAGAGATCTTTCTGTCCAAGGCCTCCTTCGTTGTCAGAGTGAGGCTAAATGCAAATTGGAGGAACAACATCTCATATTTTGCCTGGGTAGCTTACAACCTAGGGGTATGAACTTTGATTTCTCTAACTTCGTAACCCCTGCATTCCCTCTCTCTCCATCCCTCCCCCACCCGTCACACCAGCTTTTTGTTCTCACCTAGCAAACAGCTAACAATGGCCTATTTCCTTTATCTTAGTTACTTTTTTGCATATTTATCATTCATTTATTCTATGTCTTTCTAGATCATCATCTATATCTCTCATTTCCCTTTCCCGTGACTTTTAGTCTGAAGAAGGGTCTCGACCAAAAACGCATATGTGTACCCTTTCCTCCCCTGCCATTTTAAACTGAATTTAAACTGAATTTTTTCCCCTTTTCCTAACTTGACGCCATTTAGAAAGTAATCTGCCTACCTGATTTTGATACCAAAGTGGATAACCTCACATTTATCCACATTAAACTTCATCTGCCATGCATCTGCCACTCCCCCAACCTGTCCAAGTCACCCTGCATTCTCATAGCATCCTCCTCACTAACTAACCCTGCTTTGTGTTATCTGCAAATTTGCTAATGTTACTTTGAATCCCTGCATCCAAATCAAGGATGTATTTTGTAAATAGCTGCGGGCGCAGCACCAAGCCTTGCGGCACCCCACTAGTCACTGCCTGCCATTCTGAAAGGGACCCGTTAATCCCTACTCTTTGTTTCCTGTCTGCCAAACAATTTTCTATCCATGTCAGCACTCTACCCCCATACCATGTGCCCTAATTTTGCCCACTAATCTCCTATGTGGGACCTTATCAAATGCTTTCTGAAAGTCCAGGTACACTACATCCACTGGCTCTCCCTTGTCCATTTTCCTAGTTACATCTTCAAAAAATTCCAGAAGATTAGTAAAGCATGATTTCCTCTTCGTAAATCCATGCTGATTCGAACCGATCCTGTTACTGCTACCCAAATGTGTGGCTATTTCAACTTTTATAATTGACTCCAGCATCTTCCCCACCACCGATGTCAGGCTAACTGGTCTATAATTCTCTGTTTTCTCTCTCCCACCTTTCTTAAAAAATGGGACCCTTAAAAATTAGCTACCCTCCAATCCACAGGAACTGATCCCGAGTCTATAGAACATTGGAAAATCACCCCAGATCCTCTGGCCACTATTATATCAGGAAGATTGTTTGCGTCCTCCTTAGTGAAGACAGATCCAACGTGCCTGTTCAACTCATCTGCCATTTCCTGGTTCCCCATAATAAATTCACCTTTTTCGGTCTTCAAGGGTCCAACTTTGGTCTTAATTAATTTTTTTCTCTTCACATACATAGAAGCTTTTACTATCCTCCTTTATAATCTTGGCTAGCTTACCTTCGTACCACATCTGTTCTCCCTGTATTGTCTTTTTAGTTATCTTCTGTTGTTCTTTAAACATTACCAAATCCTTTTGCTTCCCACTCATCTTTGCTACGTTGTACTTCTCTTTTATTTTTATACTGTTCCTGACGTCCCTTGTCAGCCACGGTCGCCCCTTACTCCCCTTGGAATCTTTCTTCCTCCTAGGAATGAACTGATCCTGCACCTTCTGTATTAATCCTAGAAATACCTGCCATTTTTGTTCACCTGTCATCCCTGCTAGTGCATCTTTCCAGTCAACTTTGGCCAGCTCCTCCCTCGTGGCCCCATAGTCCCCCTACCTGCATGTTGAAATCTCCCATAACAACCACAGCATTATCTTGGCTACCTGCCAATTTTAACTCCTGATTCAACTTGTACCCTATGTCCAGGCTACTGTTTGGGGGCCTGGAGATAAGTCCAATTAGGGTCTTTTTACCCTTACAATTCCTTAATTCTACCCATACTGACTCCACATCTCCTGTTTCAATGTCACCCCTTGCAAGGGACTGAATTTCATTCCTCACCAACAGAGCAACCCCACCCCCTCTGCCCACCTGTCTGTCTTTTTGATAGGTATATCCTTGAATATTCAGTTCCCAGCCCTGGCCCTCTTGCAGCCATGTCTCTGTAATTCCCACAACATCATAGTTGCCAATTTCTAACTGAGCCTCAAGCTCGTCCACTTTATTCCTTATACTTCGCGCATTCATATACATCACTTTGACCTCCATATTCACTTCCCCCCTCGCACCGCTCGCAATTGGCCCTGACCTTACACTTTTATCCCTTCTCGAACTTTTCTTCCCATTAATTCGAGAATCTTTTGTAATTTTTCCTGTCGTCATTCCCTTTCAACTCCATCTTTATATTCCCAATTTGTCAATCTCTCCCCCCCATTATTTAATTTAAACCCACACGTGTAGCCTTAGCTAACCTGCCTGCCAGAATGTCGGTCCCCCTCCAGTTAAGGTGTAACCCATCCCTTTTGTACAGGTGACCCCTACCCCAGAAGAAATCCCAGAGGTCTATAAATCTAAATCCTTGCTCCCTGCACCAGCCCCTCAGCCACACATTCAGATCCCCTATCTCCCTGTTCCTGTCCTCACTAGCACGTGGTACTGGAAGCAATCCAGAGATAACCACCCTAGAGGTCTGGCATTTCCGTCTTCTTCCCAACTCTCTGAACTCATGTTGGAGAACCTCCTTCCTCTTCTTCCCGATGTCATTTGTGCCGATGTGCACAACTACTGCTGTTCACCTTCTCTCTCGAGGATGTTCTGGATTTGGCTCGTGACATCCTGAACCCTGGCACCAGGGAGACAATAGACCACCCTTGCTGCTCTTCTGCCGCCACAGAATCTCCTGTCTGCTCCTCGGACAATGGAGTCACCCACCAGTAGGGCTCTGCCCGACGTCAGTCTCACCCGTCGAGTCCCATCTCTAGGATTGGAGCCACCGACGTGTCCGCCGCTCGGACTGGAAACATGGTCCCCCCGGACAGTTCCCAAGAGGGCGTACATGTTTTCATTAGGCACAGCCACCTGGGTCCCCTGCACTCCACGATTACCACCCTTTCTCTCAGTCACACACATTCGTTCTTCCCGTATCCTCGGCGTGACTACCTCACTGTAGACCCTGTCCAGGAAACTATCGTTTTCCCGGATGGCCCTGAGGTCATCCAGCTGCTTCTCCAGTGCCCCAACACGGTCCTTCAGGAGCTGAACTTGGATGCACTTGCCACAGTTGTAGCAGCCAGAGGCTCCATCCATGGGCTCCCATATTCTGCAAGCCTCACACTGTCTTACCTGTCCTGTCATGTGTTCACCGCATCCCATCCTCTCAACCTTTTTGCGGATGAAATCAAGGTATGCGGAGAAGAGTTCAGTGGGACAGGAGCAAGTAGAAACAATGGATCTGCCAGGGCAGTTTGTTCTGTTTGTGGATTTTGGGGCGGAGGTAGAAGCGGGCTTTGCGAGACTGGCGAACGATAACTTTGGAGGCTGTGGAGGCAGATTGCCAGAGGTGATGAAATCAGATACAGCCTGGGAGATAATGGCCTGGTGTTTATTTGTGGGGTCATGGTCAAGGGGTGGCTATGAGAAGGTGTCCGAGAGCTGGCGCCTGGCCTCACCATGGTGCAGATCAGCCCACCAGTCTAACCCAGCACCTCACTTGCCAGTGCGTTTAATGATGTCAGGGTTGTTGTAAAGTGAGCAGAGGGCTGTACGTTCAGAGGCAGATATTGAAGTGGCAGTAGAAAGGTCAAGACAGTTGATGTCTCACCAGCAGTTATAAATAAAAGGGTCCAAGACATCTCATACACCCCACAAACTCTTCAATAACTTACCGTTTCGAGGCCCCCCTTCACATATCTGTATTATCTATATTACTAAAAGTCTGATCTTGACCACTTCCTGTTGTTCTGTATATTAATTTTAGAAAAAACACTGCCACTTACGGCTGTGATTTTTGGCCATGATACTCCCACTCCACTGCGCAGGACAAGAGGATTTTTCCCATCGATGAAAAATAGTAAGATTAAACGAGAACTTACCAGTTCGAAGTTTGATCGTTATTTTATGAGGAGTACGTTGAGGGAATACGTGAAGAACCCCGCGAGAACGCATGCGTGTCATTCTTCAAAGCAGCGGTGTGAAATCACAGATAACTGTAATGACTTAAACATAGTAAGATTAGAGAAAGAAATACCAGTTGAGTATATGATCATGGGTGGGAGCGGAGGGCACGTATTCCCTCAACGTTACTCCTCATAAAATAACGATCAAACTTCGAACTGGTAAGTTCTCGTTTAATCTTACTATTTTACTTCGGAGTCACGTGAGTGACTACGTGAAGATTTCAAAGCTCTGTGATTTCATGCCGTGGAAATGAGTCCATGCATCACATCTGCCTTAATGACTGTAGGAGGAATTGTGTCAACATAATTTAGACATGAATCCGACATTGAAATCCATGAAATTTATTAACACAAAATTATAGCCCCTATTTATGGGGTAAATTAAATTACAGAACTTAAAACTGTTTCTGCAAATGTTCCAGGTTTCATGACTGGTTTATGATAAAATAGTTGGAATGTATTCAGGGATATACAGTTACCCGGTGCCAGGTGTCTTGACGTGGTGTCCAATACAGCCTGTTCTTGTAGCTGGTTAAAGGACATATAATCTATACTGGCAGCTAGCTTTTGCTCCAGGTTTTGGTCTGGCTGTATGAAGTTGGACACCATTTCCAGTAGATTCTCACGTTCCTGCACCCCCTGCACACTTGATTTCTCTTCTGCGAACCCCTCTTCAGGATCAGCCCAGTACTGACCCCCAGTGCTCCCCTCTGATGAGGGAGAAGCACTGTGCAGCCCTACAAGAGGTGCTGCTGTGGGTTTTACATAGACCCCACAGTGACTCGAGTCCATCTCCCGGAGCCTGTCACGTTGGAGCAAATGCTCCACACACCGCTCCATCCGGCTCCAGCGCTCACGGTCGCTGGCCGCCCGCGGCTGCTCAAAGTCGGACTCATCTGAGTCCACGACTTTGTTAGTTTTCTGTTTTGCCTTACCGCCCGGCTGCGGAGTGGATCTGGCCGGTGCGGAGGGGACATCGGGCACAGCTGATCCCATTATCGGTGATTCAAGTGCCGCTGGCCGCTGCTGACTGCCCGCTACTCCGCGGTCCTCCCCCGCCAGCTTTGTCGCAGCCCTCTTTGCTTTCTTTGACTTGTCCATGCTCCCCACCTGTAAATCGGTATGGGAAACACAAAAAGACCGCAGAGTAACTCTTACCTGCAGGTACCGGCTTTTAAACTGCCGCTGCGGGGGAACGTCGTTCCACCCCGCCTGACTGTTTCGCAATGCATGTAGCGATATGACACGCATGCGTCCTGGCGGGGTTCTTCACGTAGTCACTCACGTGACTCCGAAGTAAAATAAAAGAGTTATTAGTGTTAAAAAATGTTGAGATTCTCTCTCCTGTCAATCATGCCATGAAGGCCACGCCCCTTCTTGTAGGAGGGGGGGAGGGACTATAAAACCCAGAAGTGTGGGCGATGCTCAGTCTCTGCAAGATGGAGGAGGGAGAGGTCACGACTCGCTGTTTTTAGTGGCCTTGCACCCTGCTTGAAGTGGTAAGAAACTGCACTTGAATTTGGTGGCCTTGCACCCTGCTTGAAATGGAATTTCAAGGAATAGCCGTGAGTCAACTGCCAGCCCACAAGCCGTGAGTGAGTGAGCCGCCAGCCCAAGAATCCATTCGGCCCACAATGTCCATACTAGCCCTCTGGAAACCAGTCCCTTCAGCCAATAAACCCCCCACACTAGAGCTCCAGAAAGCACCCCCCACTGGCCACCAATATTGGAATTGGTGGAGAGGTGGAATATTGCATTAGGGGACCAGCCCTTCCGTGTGATGCTGGGACCCAACGGGTCCCACTTAATCTAGTAAATGTCCAGTCTCTCTACATCTCCATCCCCCATCAGGAAGTTCTCAAGGCCCTCCATTTCTTCATTGAACAAAGAGCCCACCAATTTCCACTTTTAACACTCTACCCCGTCTAGTGGAACTTATACTCACCCACAAACAACTTATTTCTTAACTTCTGTCACTTTCTCCAAGCTAATGGTGTAGCCAGGGGTGCTTGCATGGGCCCCAGTGATGCCTGCCTTTTTGTTGGTTACATTGAACAGTCCTTGTTCCTGGCGTACTATGTTACCATCCCGCAGCTTGGGAGAGAAGCAGTAGACTGGAAAATATAGGCTGGTTACCCTAACTTCAGTGGTAGGTCAGATTTTAGTGTCCATTATAAAGGAAGAGGATAGACACAAAAAGCTGAGTTACTCCAAACTCAAGGGGACAGGCAGCTTCTCTGGAGAGAAGGAATGGGTGATGTATCAGGTCGAGACCCTTCTTCAGACTGGTTAGGGATAAGGGAAACGAGAGATATAGAGGGTGAATGGAGAGATATAGAACAATGAATTGAAGATATGCAAAAAAGTAATGATGATAAAGGAAACAGGCCTTTGTAAGCTGTTGTAGGGTGAAAATGAGGCTAGTGGACTTGGGTGGGGGAGGGATATAGAGAGTGAGGGAATGCCGGGGCTACCTGGTGAGAGAAATCAATATTCATACCACTGGGCTGTAAGCTGCCCAAGCGAAATATGAGATGCTGTTCCTAAAAAAGCAATTTGCGTTTAGCCTCACTCTTGACAATGGAGGAGACCGAGGACAGAAGGGTCTGTGTGGGAATGGGAAGGGGAATTAAAGTGTCCAGCAACCATGAGATCAGGTTGGTTCAGGCAGGCTGAGTGAACGTGTTCCGCGAAATGATCGCCCAGTCTGCATTTGGTCTTGTCGATGTATAAGAGTCCACATCTTTCAAAGGATGAGCTTTCTGAGTACTTTGCTCATGATAGGTCAGGTCAGCATGGTTTTATGAAAGGGAGATCTTGCCTGACGAACCTGTTGGACTTTGAGGAAGTAAATAGCAGGTTGAACAAAGGAGAGTCAAATGAGATTGAGGCAGTGCAGCGTATGTTCTCGAGATTGATCCCTATGATGGTGGGACTGTCATATGAGGAAAGATTGAAAAGACTAGGCTTGTATTCACTGGAGTTTAGAAGGATGAGGGGGATCTTATAGAAACATATAAAATTATAAAAGGACTGGACAAGCTACATGCAGGAAAAATGTTACCAATGTTGGGCGAGTCCAGAACCAGGGGCCACAGTCTTAGAATAAAGGGGAGGTCATTTAAGACTGAGGTGAGAAGAAACGTTTTCACCCAGAGAGTTGTGAATTTGTGGAATTCCCTGCCACAGAGGGCAGTGGAGGCCAAATCACTGGATGGATTTAAGAGAGTTAGATAGAGCTCTGGGGACTAGTGGAGTCAAGGGATATGGGGAGAAGGCAGGCACGGGTTATTGATAGGGGACGAGCAACCATGATCACAATGAATGGCGGTGCTGGCTCGAAGGGCCGAATGGCCTCCTCCTGCACCTATTTTCTATGTTTCTATGTTTCTATGAGGTGGTTTACCTGGATTTTCAGAAAGCCTTAGATAAGGCTGCTAAAGAAGAGGAGAGCCCATTGTATCAGAGGGCAGATACTAGCATGGATAGCATGTTGGCTGGATGGCCGAAGGCAAATAGCGGCAATAAAAGGGGCTTTCTCTGGCTGGCTGCCAGTAACTAGTGGTGTTCCGCAGGGGTCGGTGCTGCGGCTGCTACTGTTCACGTTGTATATAAATGAGTTGGATGAGGGAATTGAAGGCTTTGTGTCCAGGTTTGTAGATGATAAAAAGATAGGTGGAGGAGCAGACAGTGTAGAGACAGCAGGGACTCTGCAGAAGTACTTGGACAGGTTGGGAAAGTAGGCTGAGAAGTGGAAGGTGGAATACAGTGGCGCAAAGTGTGGAGTCATGCATATTGGTAGTAGGAATAAAGACATTGACTATTTTCTAAACAGGGAGAGGTTTTAAAAATCAGAGGTACATAGGGACTTGGGAGTGCTAGTGCAGGATACCCAAAAAGTTAATTTGCAAGCCAAATTGGCAATAAGGAAGCCAAATCCAAGGCTAGCATTTATTTCAAGAGGGCTAGAATACTAAAACAGGGATTGAATGCTGAGGTTTTTTTAAGGCACCGGTCAGACTGCATTTGGACTACTTTGAGCAGTTTTGGTTTCCATATCTGAGGAAGCATTTGCTGGTGTTGGAGAGAGTGCAGAGGAGGATTGCAAGAATGATCCCACGGATGATTGGGTTAACATATGGTGAGCGTTTTTCTGCACTGGACCTATACTTGCTAGAGCTTAGAAGGATGGGGGGGGGGGGAGGGTAATGGGGGGGGGGGGGGAGGGTAATGGGGGGGGAGACCTCAATAAACCTTACTGAATAGTAAAAGGCCTGGATACATTGGATATGGAGAGGATGTTTCCACTAGAGGGAGAGCCTTGGACCAGAGGCCATAGCCTCAGAATAAAAGAACATACCTTTAGAAAGGAGATGAGGAGGAATTTCTTTAGTCAGAGGGTGTCGGATCTGTGGAATTCATTGCCACCGATGACGGCTGTGGAGGCCAAGTCAATGGGTATTTTTAAAGAGTAGATTGATAAGTTCTTGATTCGCACGGGTCAAAGGTTATGGGGAGAAGGCGGGAGAATGGGTTGAGAGGGAAAGATAGATCAGCCATGGTTGAATGGCGGAGGAGTAGACTTGATGGGTCGAATGGCTTAATTCTGCTTCTACAACTTATGAACCTTTTCTCTGCAGCAACGACGACTACATTGGGGCTACCTCCTGCACTCGTGCAGAATTCTGGACTTCACCACTTACTTCCACCCTGCCCTTAAATTCACCTGGACTATCTCTGACACCTCTCTCCCCTTTTATGATCTCTCTATGTCCATCACAGGATACCGACTATTGAATGATGTCTGCTACAAACCTCCCGACTTCCAGTTATATCGACTACACTTCTTCCCACCCACCCTGCTTCTTGCAAAGATGCTCTCCACTACTCTCAATTCTCCTGTTTCTGTTGCATATGCTCCCAATAGTTCTACTAGGGGCGCTGCACTGGCAGCAGCCTCTACCTACAGCCTGTCTGTTATTTCAATCTTTTATTTTATTTTTAGTTAGTCTAAAGTCTTGTGTTGGGGGAAACTAACGTTTCTATGTGGGGGAGGGGGGCAGGGTAAGGGGGAAACCGTTTCTCAGTCTCTTCCTGGCGGGGACGTGACTATTTCTCCGAGTCGCGTCCTCGCCCCCCACCTCGCGGCCTACCAGCTGGATCGGAGCGGCCTTTCCTGCCGGGGACCGAATACCGAACCAGAGCTGCAACAGTGGTGGCGCAGCGCTGGAGTCACCGCGGAGCGGGAGATGCCAACCTGGGCCGCCGTTTGGAGCTCCGGAGCATTGGGCCGCTGCTCCAACATCGTGGAGCTCTGGTGCGGAGAGCTTCCAACGCGGGTGGCGCTGACCGTCATCCTGGAGACCTGGGGCGCCTTGCAGAGGGTCTCCAGCGGCAGCCTCCACCCGGCGCGGCCTGCGGACTTTGGGAGCCGCCGACTCCGGTAGGAGGGGGCCGACTCTGTGTCCACGCCGCTGAGGACGTCCCGCAGCCCCGACGTCGGACTTGTATCACCCCGGCGAGCGGGCTTGAACATCGGGCCGCCTGTAGCGGCAACTGCGGAGGGCACGGGAGGCCCTGACCACGGGGAACAATGGAGGAAGAGACTGACTTTGGTGCCTTCCCACACAGTGGGGAACTTTGATTCTGCTGTGTGGGGATGTTTTATGTTAAATTCTATCGTGTGTTTCCTTTATTTTTATTGTATGGCTGTATGGGAATTTCATTTGTAAGATGTTTTCAAAACAAGTACATCTGAGATGTCCTCAAGCTTTAGCACATGTGGTTTCTCACCTTCTGTCAGAGATGGGTCGCTCATAAATGTCTTCCATGTGTCCTATAGTTCTTCTCTTACTCGCCCTCCCTGCAGACATAACAAGGACAGAATTCCCCTGGTCCTCACCTTTCACCCCTCCATCCCTCGCATCCAACACATCACCCTTTGACATTTCTGTCGCCTTCAATGTGATCCCACCACTAATCACATCTTCCCATCTCCACATCTTTCCAGAAACTGCTCCTTCCACAACTCCTTGGTTCACTCATCCCTTCGCACCACAACCATCCCTCCCTGGGTACTTTCCCCTGCAACACCTGGCCTTGTACCTTCTCTCACAACTCCACCCAGGGAACCCAACAGTCCTTCCAAGTGAGACAGAAGTTCACGTGTATCTCCTCTAACCTCACCTACTGCATTCACTGTTTCTGATATAGGCACCTGTACATCGGTGAGAGCAAGCATAGACTGGGTAATCATTTTGCTGAACACTTGCTCATGTCTGCCAACGTCTATTCGATTTCCCGATTATTAACCATTAAAACTTCCCTTCTCATTCTGTCCTTTCTGTCCTGGACCTCCTCCATTGCCAGGGTGAAGCTACGTGCAAATTGAAGGAACAGCACCTCATATTTCGCTTGGGTAGCCTACAACCCAGCAGTATAAACGTTTAATTCTCTAATTTTAGGTAACTTCTACAAACACTCCCCTCCCCCTCCCTTTGCTCTTACCCACCCCCCTCACCCTCCCCTCCTCCAATTAATGTTGGTTAATCTGTTCCACAGTCACAACGATGAATCCAAACCTGGCCAAGATCGGCCTGAGGTCATCTGTCTCCTCCCTGCCTGAGGTCATCTGTCTCCTCCCTGCCTGAGGTCATCTGTTACCAACCCTGATTTGTCCTGGTCTTTTCTTGCTTCTAGTTCTCCCCCCTACACTCAATGGTCCTGACCCATAATGTCACCAATCCATTTTCACATAGCTATTCGGAGCAACTGTGTTGGGAGAGAGGCTATGTAGAGGTGAAGTGCTGTAGAGAGGTAGAGTGTGAGTATTTGGTTCAAGTTTTTGTCGAGGAGTCAGAGGCAAAGTGCCTATCAGCAGTAGCAGATAAGAGAATAAGGCTCAATCAGCTCTGTGAGTGAGTCTCGTTATGTAATGATTGATTTGGCTGTAGTGGTAATGGCAGGCAAGTTGTTCCAGTGTGTCTCTTGCAGGATGAGGGAAGTCAGGGAAACTACTGGTACTCCTGATGATTAAACCTGGGGGAATTGTGTCCAGGTGCAGCTCCTGAAGGACCGCGTTAGGGAACTGGAGCAGCAGTGAGAAAATGAGAGCTTCTTGGACAGGACCTACAGCAAGGTCGTCATACCAAACATCCAGGAAGAGAGAAGGTGGGTGACCAAAAGGATGGGAATTAAATGTGGAGTGCAGGAGACCCCAGTGGCTGTACCTCTCCAAAACTGGTACACCCTCACCTTCAAGGTTGAGTAGCAGGCAGGGCTGTGACACCAACCCTGGCACTGCGACTCAGGCAGAGCCATAGTGGTGGGCGACTCGATAGTTAGGGGTGCAGACAGGAGATTCTGCGGCAGACGTCGAGACTCCAGGATGGTGTGCTGCCTCCCTGGTGCCTGAGTCCAGGATGTCTCAGGGCAGCTGTATGACATCCTCAAGAGGGAGGGGGAGCAGCTGGAAGTTGTCCTGCATGTTGGCACAAACAATATAGTTAGGAGGAGGAAGGAGGTTCTGCAACGTTAGAGTAAAAGGCTGAAAAGCAGGACCTCCAGGATCGTTATTTCTGGATTGGTTCCTGCCACATGCTAGTGAGGGTAAGAACAAAAAGATAGGGGAGATGAAGATGTGGCTGAGGAGCTGGTGCAGGGAGCAGGGATTCAGAATTATAGATCCTAATTATATTGGGATCTCTTCTTGGGAGAGAGTTAAGGGGCCGGAAGACTGGAGGGAGACAAATGTTGTGCCTCTATTCAAGAAGTGCTGCAGGAGAAAGCCAGCCGAGGTGACCAACACAAGAGGAATGGGCTGCACTGCAACTGAATGGGTGCCAATAAACTGGCAGGCAGGTTTGCTAGTGCTACATGGGTGGGTTTAAAATTGATTGGGAAGCGGGTGGGATCTCATACAGGACCGAGGCAGGTGGGAGGTTAGAAGTTGATGTGGAGGATATGAGAGAAGGTATAGAGGACAGAATAGGCAGGAGAAAGGCCGGGTGCGAGGAAGGAATGTCAGTTAAAAATTGCACGTATTTTAATACAAGATGCCTGAAGGGTGAGGTGATGGATAGGCACGGGCGATTGGGACATTGTAGCCATTACGGAAACCTGGTTAAGAGAGGGGCAGGATTGGCAGCTCAATATTCCAGCGTACTGGTGTTTCAGGAGAGACAGAGGTGAGGGTAAAAGAGGAGGGGGAGTTGCGTTATTGGTTAAGGAGGATGTCACAGCAGTGGTCTGGGGTGACATTCCGGCCGGTTCGTCTAGTGAGGCTATATGGGTGAAGCAGCGGAACAAGAAAGGGATGATCACCTTGTTGGGGGTGTATGACAGGCCCCCGAATAGTCCACGGAAAGTAGAAGATGTGCCAGGAGATTGCAGGCAGCTGCAAGTCCAGTAAGGTTGTCGTAGAAGACAATTTAAAAATGTTTCCAACATTGACTGGGAATATCGTAGTGTGAAAGGTTTAGACGGGGTGGTATTTGTCAGATGTGTTCAGGAAAGTTTCCCCCAGGAATATGTTGAAGGCCCTACATGGGAGAGGACAACGCTTGATTTAGTCTTGGGAAACTGGGAGGGGCAAGTGAATGAAGTGTTTGTGGATGAGCCTTTTGGGACCAGCGACCACTGTTCTATTAGGTTTAAGATATTATGGATAGGGACAGAGCAGACCCACAAGTTAAAATGCTAAATTGGGACAAGTCCAATTTTGAGGGTATGAGATAGGAACTCACTCGAGTTGAGTGGAGTAGGTTGTTTGATGCTAAAGGAATGTCAGGAAAGTGGGATGTTTTTAGAAGTGTTCAGGACATGCACAGCCCTTCATACAGAATGAAGGGCAAGGCAGGTAAATAAGCCCGAATGACGACGGACATTGAGGCTTTGGTTGGGTAAGAAGGAGGCATGTGACAGGTATAGGCAGCTGGGATCAAGTGCATCCCTGGAGGACTTTCAGGGACTAAGGACTAGTAAGCTAAAAAATGAAATCAGAAGGGCATAAAGGGAACAGGAGATAGCTCTGGCATATAGCATTCAGGGTAATCCCAAGAGACTCTATAAATACATAAAGGGGGAAGGGGTGACCAGAGAGTTGGTGGGACCCCTCAGGAATCAAAGCGGTCAAGTCTGTGTAGAACCACAGGAGATGGGCGAGATCCTCAACGAGTATTTCAACGCTGTTTTTAACCATGGAGAAGAAAGGACAAGGGATCTTGAGGTGATCACTGGAAGTGTCTTGAGAGCAGTTAGTTTTACACTTGCAGTGGTCCTGAGGCATATGAAGACAGACAAATCTCCCGGGCCTGATCACATATATCCGAGGACACTGTGGGAAGCTAGAGTGAAAATTGCGGGTGCCCTCACGGAGATTTAGGGGTCGTCATTGAATACAGGCAAGGTGTCGGAAGACAAGAGGGAGACAAATGTTGTGCCTCTATTCAAGCAATGCTGCAGGGAAAAAGCTGGGAATTCCAGGCCAGTGAGCTTAACATCTGTGGTTGGAAAGTTACTAGAGAGTATTCTGAGGGATAGGATATACCTGCATTTAGATGGTCAAGGGCTGATTAGGGATTGTCAACATGGTTTTGTACGTAGGAGGTCATGTCTCACAAAACTAAATGAGTTTTTTGAGGATGTGACCAAAAAGGTTGATGAAAAATGAGAACGTTGAGTACATGGATTTTTGTAAGGCAATAAGTGTTCGACACGGACTTGAAGGGCCGAGATGGCCTGTTTCCGTGCTGTAATAATGGTTATTTGACAAAATTCCACATGGTAGGCTGCTCTGGAAAGTGAGATCCCATGGGATTCACGAAGAGATAGCTGAACAGATAGAAAATTGGTTTAATGGAAAGAAGCAGAGGGTGATGGTGGAAGGTTCCTTTTCGGACTGGAAGCTATGACTAGTGGTGTGACTCATGGTTCGGTGTCTTGGTTCATTGCTGTTTGTCATCTATATCAACGATTTGGATGAGAAAGTACATGATGACATGGTAAGCAAGTTTGCAGATCACACAAAAGTGGGTGGTATTGCATATAGTGTAGATGGTTGTCAAAAATTGCAACACGATCTTGATAGGTTGGGCAGGTGGGCTGAGGGATGGTTGTTGGAATTTAATACAGAGAAATGTGAGGTGTCGCATTTTGGGAGCACTAACATGGACAGAACCTACAGGTTGAGCAGTTGGGCTCTGGGGTGTGTTGAAGAGCAGAGGGGTCCAGGAGTACATGTACATGTTTCATTGAAAGTTGCATCTCAGGTAGATAGGGTGGTCAACCGTTAAAATCAGGCCGTTCGCTTGTGGATGATATAAGCCGTCGTTCAAATCCAGTTCGTACCCAAAAGGTCCATTAGTGTTTGAAACAGCGCAGACTCGAATTGCGGTCCTCGGTCTGTTGTGATTGTACTTGGGACCCCAAAGACCGAAATCCATCGGTCAACAAAAGCACGGGCTATTGGCTCTGCTGGAATGTTGATGACTGGGACAGTATTTGCCATCTTGTGAACCGGTCTCCACAAGTGAGCAGATATGCATAGTTTCTTGACAGTGGGAGTGGGTGGACCAAGTCCAGCTTGCACGTGCTGGAAATGGGCTTTCAGCACGGGAAACTTGCCGAAAGGGCCCTAGTGTGCCTGGAGATCTTGGATTGTTGACATTGTAGACATGTTTTTGCCCATAATCCCACGTCCCTCTTGATGAAAGACCAGATGAAACGTTCAGAGATTACCTTCATCGTAGCCCTTGCCCTGATGTGATAAATTATGCAGTGCGCTGAAAACGTCTCGAAACATCCTCCTAGGCACAAACGGCCAGTGGAAGTGTCACAAATGATGGCTTCTCTCGTGCCACCAATCAGTACATCTTCCAATTTTAGGGCTGTATGCTGTATGTAGGGATAATGGATAAGATCAGGATCAGTATGCTGCGCGTGAGCCATGGCCTAAAAATCGATGAGTGTGGCCGCATTCAGAGCATCCACCTTCAGTCTTGATAGAGGTTCGGCAACTGGGTTTGACTTTCCTTGAATGTGCCTGATGTCACTGGAGAATTGCAGCGAGAAATCCAAGTGGCGGATTTCCCGTGGTGAATAGTTCCCCGCACTTGTACGAGCAGTGTATGTCAACGGTTGGTGATCCGTATAAATAGTGAAGGGACGGCCTGCCAACAGATGGCGGAAATGCTTGACAGCGAGGTACATAGCCAAAGGTTCTCGCTCGAACGTACTGTACCTCACCTGAGTGGGTGATAATTTTGCCGAAAAGAAAGCCAGCGGCTCCCACCTGCCGTTGACTCGCTGCTCTACGACGGCTCCCATGGCGTTGATGAAGATATCAGTGGTGAGTGAAAATAAGGCATTGGGCCTCTGATGGGCCAGTGTAGTTGAGTCAGCGAGAGTCCTCTTGGCGGCGTTGAATGCTTCCTCTGCATCCTCGGTTAAACTTAACAGTTTCTTTGAAGATGATTTGTCCGAACCTTTGAGTAAGTTGGTCAAGGGTAATAGGGAGCCTGCGGTGTTCGGTGGAAAGCGGCAGTAGAAATTCATCATCCCCAAAAATCACCGTAATTAGTTTAACAAATTTGGCACTGGGTAATTTTGGATTTTCTGCACCTTTGATTCACTGGGCAGGATGCCGTTTTCTGTCACGCTACGCCCGAGGAAAGTGAGTTCGCGAGCGGCAAACACGTATTTGTTCGTGTTAATGACAGCACCATATTCGTCAAGATGCCAGAACAGTAATCCAAAGTGTTCCTTGTGTTCGTCTTCGCTGGAGCTCGCTACCAACACGTCGTCGATGTATGCGTAGACGAAATAGAGGCCGGAGAGTACATATACGTGGTCCATGAAACGCTGGAGCGATTGTGCTGCGTTCCGAAAAACAAACGTCATCCATAGATATATGAATGTCCCTAATGGAGTGACCACGGCTGTCATGGGAATGTCAGCAGGCTCAACCGGAATTTGATAATAGGCGCGCATGAGATCGAATCTTGTGAACATCCGCTTACACTGTAGGCTTGCAGAGAAATCCTGCAAATGTGGAATGCTGTATCGATCTGGCACTGTTTAGTGAATGGTAGTCGCTGCAGGGTCGCCAATCTCCGAGAGACTTCTTCGGGACCATGTGAAGAGGTGATACCCAGCAGCTCCTAGACCTATGGATGATTCCGAGCTCCAACATATGGTCAAATTCCGCCTTTGCCACCTTGAGGCGATCCACAGGTAACCTGCGTGCTCTTGCCGAAACTGGAGGGCCGCGGGTCTGAATATGATGTGTGACAGAGTGTTTGATATAATTGTGCCGGTAAAACTGAGTTATTAGTCGCAGAAATTGTTTCAGTAATTCCTGATATGGCCGGTGCTGGGTTGGAGGCTGGTAAGGTGAGAGATAGTCATTGCTGGATGGCAGATGCAGTTCACCTGTGCACGAGTGCAGCAATCACTCAAGCGGCAATTTCTTAAATCCACCACAAAGAAAAGTGTGAACAGGAACAAGCTGTATCTAAAAACCACGTGGGCTTGAAGTCGCCACAGTAGCACAGTGGTCCAGCTGGTACTGTTGCAGTCACATAGCTCCAGTGACCAAGTAAACTGTGTTCTCCGTGTGACCACATGAGATTCCTCTGGGTGCTCCAGTTGCCTCCCGCATCCCAAAGACTGTGGGCTGGTATGCTAATTGGCCTCTGCAAATTGTCCCTCGTGTGAATGATAGAACCCAAGGGGGCTTGATTTGAATGTGCAGAGAATAAAATGGGATTTGTGCAGGGTCAGTTACTAGATGATCAGTGTAGATTCAGTGGGTTAAAGTGCTATATCCATGAACTTAATGAACCAACGCTATTACAAATATTTGTGGTCAAGGATACAAATAATATCCCTGGACATTATCAAAGAAACTTCAAAAAGGGAACAGGAATTCTACAAAATTCGTTCAAGGTGACTTGGGTGCTCTTTGTTTAAAAAAAAGTATTGTTTGAGTAAAGGTTACATTAATTCATTAGTCTTTTCACCAAAAATTTATGAAAATAATGTACAGAAAATTTTATCCACATATTATCAGAGATACATTTAAAAACTCCCCTGTGAAATGAAAAATAGTAATAGATCTTCAGACAGATCCTTTTCAGAGACAAGCCTCCCCTTCCACATTTTCATCCTTTTCTAAACCAAACTGCAGCATTCAAAATTTAAAATGCAGCAAAATGCTGGAAATCTGAAATAAAAGAAAATGCTGGAGAGGTTATTTGATTAAAACATGAATTATGATTCTCAATTCACGGATGCTCCCTGGTCTGCTGAATTTCTGGCTTTATTTCACCACACTACTGTTTAAAAGCCCTTAACCTAGAGCTCTTCTGCAGTCAGATTCATGTTACATTTTCATTATACTATTTGAAAATGTCTTTAATATTTGTCCTTCAACCAATATCACTAAAAGTCAATTGCCTGATTATTTACACCAGGGTATAATTTTCTAATACACAGATTGCCTTTACATTACACTTACATTTGTTGCTGGTTTTGCTGGCTACAAAATCCTTTGCGAACTATTATGTAACTGCAATTATATTCCTTATTTTCTCTAGAAATGCATCTGCTGCCACATGAGGGAAATACATGAGGACAGTCATACTGATTTTACTTCGGAGTCACGTGAGTGACTACGTGAAGACCCCGTCCAGCACGCATGTGCGACATAGCGTCTCACGCAGTGCAACAGCGACGAACGGGAGTACAGGCGCTCCCGCTAGAAGTTTAAAAAACGGGACCTCCAGGTAAGTAACTTACTCTGAAGTCGTGCTTTTCGAAACCCATGTTCTGGTTTGTTCACTCACAGGATGAACAAGGGAAAACAAGCAAGAAAGGTCGTTCCCCGTTCGACTCCGACGGAACAGGAGAGTTCCATCAGTGGGGGGCGACCGGCGGCACCTGGACTGCACACGCTGCGGTCCACAGTCACAGACAACATTTCCGAGCTGAGCCCAGCGCCGCTAGCAAAGGCTGAACAACAGCAGTGGGCTGGAGGTAAGGTAAAACGGAAGTCGGACCAGCTGGTTTACTCGGACGAGTCCGGTGCGGAAGACTCACCGCCCGAGAGTGGCAAAGGTGGCCGTTTGAGCCGAATGGAGAGGCTCATGGAGCAAATGCTCCAGCGAGACTTACTCCGGGAGATGGGGCAAGCTCGCCAAGGGAGCACCGGCACTCCTGCTCCAGTGCACTACCACGCACTGGCCATCGCATCTCCCTCAGCAGAGGGGAGCGTTGGCGACCAGGACTGGGTTGGTCAAGAACAGGGGTCACTGGCCGAAGATACCGGGAGTATGAACGGGGTACAGGAACAGGAAGAGCTGCTGGGAGTGGTGAACCGTTACGTGGCAACACCGTGAGCGGAGCAGCGGTTACAGCCTAAACTGGCGGCCCGCATTGAGTACCTGTCCTTTAAACCATTGCAAGAACAGGTAATCAATGAGGCGTTGGACCTCTACACGCCTCCTGAAAACTGCATTTCGCTCAATGTACCTGCCGTCAACAGTCAAATCTGGGGGTACATTGGGCAGGGTATCAGAACCCAAGAATTGAAACTGCAGCGAATATTGAAGCTCCTGACGTCAGCTATCACCTCCTATGCTCGTTCCGTGGACGGGGTAGACATGACAACTAACCAACAAGATACCCTGGCTCTACTGTGTAACACACAGTACGAGATTAACAACCTCTGTAAGGAAGCAAAAAGACCTGCCCTCAATCCGAAATTTGCAGGACTGTGCAGAACACCGGCCTCTGAACCACAGATCCTGCTATTTGGCAAGGACTTGCCCAAACAAGTCAAAGACCTGGATGAGGAATCCAAAGCATTTGGCCTCATGAGGGCAGGACCCGGAACGAGCAGAACCACTCAACCCAGACGGCAGTACCCCATCGCATCCACCAGTCGACGTCAACTTCATGGGACTGGTGAAAGCTCGAGGCCCGCACACCATCCCCGGAAGCCTTTTTTAGGCCAGGGCCCAGAGCGGGCCCCATGGAAAATGCGCCACCCCCACACAGCACCACCCCGACAGACAAGGAACCAGAAACAGAAGAAATGAATACACCAATAACAATGGAGGTAGGTGGGTCTGGTTCCTACCAGTACATAAAAGGTGGGGGAATTGTGCTAACAGGGGGGAGACTACACCTGTCCATATTCGAGGATACAAAATTGAATTTATTCAAGAAAACATGCCACCAGTTCAGCATGCACCCCAAAGGGGTTTTACCCTCTCACTAAAAGAAAAACTGGAGGGACAAGCAGAACTGGTGAGGTTACTTACAAAGGGTATCATTGAGAAATCTGAACATGAACCTTTCGAATTTGTTTCAAATATATTTACCATAACCAAAAAAGATGGTGGATGTTGCATCATCATTGACTTAACTACATTGAATACTTTCGTTATGTATATACACTTTAAAATGGAAACATTTGTGACTGCCAAACAACTGATTTCCAAAGGATACTTTATGGCAAGCATCGATTTAAAAGATGCCTACTATTCAGTACCTATTCATAAGGATCATCGTAGATACCTAAAATTTACCTGGATGGGGCAACAATGGCAGTTCAAATCGTTGCCTAATGTGCTAACATCAGCCCCAAGACTGTTTACCAGGATATTAAAACCAGCCTTGGCAATATTAAGAAAACAAAAACATATTGTCATGGCATATCTTGATGATATTTTGATAATAGGCAAAACCATGGAATTAGCTAATTCAGCTGTATTAGCTACTAAACATTTATTTGAAACCTTGGGTTTTGTCATACATCCAGATAAATCTAAGTTGACGCCATCCACAACTATGGACTATCTGGGATTCACAATTAACTCAGTCCACATGTCTGTAACGTTACCAAAAGAGAAATCAGCAGAATTGGCACAAACGTGTAACAAATTAATGGTTAACAATCGACCAACCATCCGACAAGTGGCAAGAGTAATTGGGAAAATAGTAGCACCATTTCCAGCTACCCAGTTTGGACCTTTGCACTATCAAAACTTACAAAGAGCAAAGGTGCAAGCGTTAAAACGACATGCAGGTCATTTTGACCGAACCATGAAATTGCCCATTGAAGCAATATCAGAGTTACAATGGTGGATAGTGAACATTTGGCATAGTTCCAGTTCTATCATCATCAATAACCCAACGTTAACTATACAAACAGATGCCAGTGCTCAAGGCTGGGGAGCAACTAGCCTCTTTTGGCATCCGGAGGAGGCGCTGTCCTGAACGGCTGCCTGTCCTGCAGCTGTCCGTTTTTTCCCCTTCTTTTTTATTATTTTTAGTTTGTTAAGTGTACAGTCAGGGGGTCTAAATCTTTTATGTGTGGGGGTTAAGGGGGAAACTGCTTTTCTAAGTCCCTACCTGGTCGGAGGGGTTGCCTTCCTCCGAGCAGCGTCTTCGACCTGTCCTCGCGGCCTACCAGCGGGTCCTGGAGCGACGTTTCCCTGAGGGGATCTGGCCAGAACATCGGCTTTGGTGGCGGCGCAGAACGTCGGCGTTGGCGGCGGCGCAGCGCTGGGGCGCTGTCGTGGAGCGGGCGATGCCTTTCCTGGGTCGCCGCGGTGGGACTCCAGTATGCTGGGACCGCCGAGGAAAACATCGTGGAGCCGCGGTTCTGCGGAGCGGCCAGCTGCGACGTTGAACTTACATCTCGCCGAGATCACCAGTGTGCGGAGCTCCGTCTGGCCTGGCCTGTTGGCTTGGAAGCCGCAGGCTCCAGTGGGAAGGCGGCCGTTCCTGGCACCCCAAGCCGCTGGGGGTTCTCCCGACGCTGGAATACCATCACCCGGCGAGAACATCGGGCGCCGTGGCGGCGACTGTGGAGGCCTCAATAGGCCAGACTTTGGGTGGACAAGAGGATGGGGACTGGACTTTGTGCCTTCCCCCACAGTGGGAATCACTGTGGGGGGATGTTTTTATGTTTTGATGTTGAATTTCTTCATGAATACTGTGTTGTATTTTTATTAGTGTGCTGCAAGGACATCAGAATTTCCCCTGAATAAGGGGATTAATAAAGTCAGTCAGTCAGTCAATCAATCAATCAATCAATCAATCAATCAATCAATCAATCAATCAATCAATCAATCAATCAACTAATACCATATCCAGCACAGGTGGTAGATGGACTAATCAAGTATCATCACTACTGCAGACACTGGGCATAAACTATTTGGGAATGTTGAGTGCTTTCTATGGTTTAAAAGCATATTGTACAAATATGCACCATTTGCATGTTCGTTTGCAGATTGATAATACCACAGTGGTGGCCTATATTAACCATATGGGCGGGATAAAAAATCGATATCATGTGACAATTTGGTCAACACAATCTGGCAATGGTGTGTCGATAGACATATTTGGCTATCAGCAACTTACCTACCAGGTAAGCTAAATATAGTGGCAGACACCAGGTCACGCAAGTTTAATGATAACACCGAATGGATGTTAAACCCCAAAGTATTTGCTGAGATTACAAAGCAATATGGCACACCAGATATCGATCTCTTTGCATCCCGACTGAATCACCAGGTACCAATGTATGTCGCTTGGGAACCAGACCCTGAACCAGCGGCGATAGATGCATTCGCGCTGGACTAGGGGAACTATTTTTTCTATGCCTTTCCCCCCTTCTGCCTCATCAGTTGGGTACTACGCAAAATACAGATGGACTCTGCTTCAGGCATCTTGGTAGTACCCGACTGGCCTACACAGCCATGGTTCCCAGTGGTCCTTGACAGGGTCATTGAAACACCAATGACCATTCCCAGTGGACCAGATCTACTGATTCACCCTGTATCAGGCGAAAGTCACCCATGCCATGACAGAATAAACCTACTGGGTTGCAGATTCTAGAAAGACCTTTGCTGGACCTGGGATTGTCAAACAGGACCATGGACACGATGACAGCATCTCACCGGCTTTCCACCAAGAAACAGTACCTCTCGAGCATAAGAAAATGGGAAACATACTGCTCAAGAATAGGGACAACCTACTCATCAACCACCATAACAAATGTACTGGAGTTCCTGGCCAGCCTTCACCATGACGAAGGTCTGAGCTATAGCACTATCAATTGTGCTAGAAGTGCACTGTCAGCCTACCTAAGACAGGCACCAGGACAACAGGCCATAGGATCTCATCCGCTGGTGATCAAATTAATGAGAGGGATCTTCAATTCAAACCCCCCAAGACCTAGGTATACCAAGATCTGGGATGTCAGTGTTGTCCTGACATAAGGGGATGGTCACCAGCCAGATCCCTCACTCTGGAACAGCTAACCCTGAAAACGGTCATGCTGATGGCGCTAGTCTCAGCACAAAGGGTCCAGTCCCTTCACTTACTCAGACTGGACAACATGGTCATAACACCAGACCAAATAACATTCACCATTCAGGAGCTGGTAAAACAGAGCAGACCAGGAACTTCAGGTCTTATTATAGAATTCCGGGCATACCCACCTGACCCCCGTTTATGTGTCATGACTCATTTGCAGTTATACATCAACACAACTAAAGATTCCCGAGGGAGAGAAAAAGCTCTATGGGTCAGCCACAAAAAAACACATGGTTGGGTGTCGAGCCAAACCATCTCTAGATGGCTCAAACAGGTACTGGGAGCTGCTGGAGTGGATACTGACATTTACACATCTCACTCCACCAGGGCAGCATCCACGTCGGCGGCTAAAAGAATGGACGTGCCATTAGACCACATCCCGGCAACAGCGGGGTGGTCCATGGAGAGAACCTTTCAAACGTTCTACGACAAGCCGTTAAAGCGCTTTCTCACGGGGCGACTTGACGCAAGATGTAACCAGAGTGAAGTGGTCGTGGTCTAGCACGATATCACACGATATAACGGGGGGTAGATAAAGAGTTCCCATGGGTACTCGGCATTTCTGTTATTTGTGCGAGTGACTTGTCCGTCTCCTGAGCCTTCCCGTTAAATCTTGAATGAACATTGTGAATCCCCATTCATAAAAGAGAAGGTAATTGCGCGGGAGGGTTAATAATTGACAATCTGCTGCTGCCTGCCCGCTGAGTTAAAAAGTTCCCACGGTCACGATATACAGTGTATCGTGAGTCTTGCGTGGGAACTTTTTAACTCAGCGGGCAGGCAGCAGCAGATTGTTGCTCCCTTCAGTTTCACCCCACCTACACCCCTCTGCTTCCCGGCCATGTGTGTGACCCCTTCCCTCCCCTCTTCAGCTCCCCGCCCATTGCACCGGCGCGGGGGCTTTGCACTGTCTTCACGTCGGCGATGCCAGCAGGTCAGTGCCAGTCACCGGAGACGTCAGGACCAACGGGACACCGACCCCCAGGCCCACTGCAAGCACTGAGATCCCAGAGACCCACAGCCAGCAGCAGCGCAGCCCCGTTCCAACTCCAGAGGAACACGCTCCCCGTAGGGACAGAAGCTGATGGTGTGCAAGGTACGTCTTGTTCTTGGGGTTGCGGATGAGGGGGCGCAGCTCGGGCTGTGACGTCTCCGGCCACCCCCCTGTACAGGAGCTGAGACTGGGAACTGTGGGGTTGTTTGCAGTTGCAGAGGGAGGGGGCAAGGGCAGTACAGTTCACAGTCTCAGCTCCAGTCCAGGGGGGTGGCCGGAGACGTTAGGCCAACGGGACACCGACTGCAAGCATGGAGATCCCAGAGACTCACAGCCAGCAGCAACTCTAGCCCAGCCCCGCTCCAACTGCAGAGGAACCCGGGTTGCGGATGAGGGGGCACGGATTCCTCTGGAGTTGGGAGACACAGCGGCTTTTGAGAATGGTGGGCAATCACTTCCAAAGTTCTGCCCACACAGTCAGTACACCTCTCCTACACTTGTCTCCCGCACTAAGATCATCTCGCAGAGAATGATCCCAGCCTAACAGCATGTTCATTCCAGATTACTCACCTTCTGTCCCCTCTGTCCAGCTTCCGGGTTCACCGTTCGCAGGAGTTCCCACGGTAAACGCAAGAATTATTACGGATATCGCACTGGCCACTATGTGCATATAATGTTGCAATCTTCACATTGTGTTTTTGATTTTCTGTTTTTGGACTGAATTCTGTTTTTAGTTTGTGTCTCTGTGATGTCTTTATTATTTATTTTACTCTGATTATATGTTTATATTCCTGTTAATCTATGTAAGGTGTCCTTGAGATGTCTGAAAGGCGCCCAACAAATAAAATTTATTATTATTATTATTACAAGTCACTCTTGGAGAAATTCAAACTTGCTTGAATTTTCTCCCGAGTCACCAAGTTACACGAGCACCTGCCGTTAGCGCCACGGTGGTCCACGGTGGTCCACGAATGCCATACGGTTATCGCACGGGGTTCCCACGATGTTCAACTCTGGTTAACTCTTGCGTCAAGTCGCCCCGTGAGAAAGCGCTATTAGCAGAACCTGTTTTATTTGCAGAAAGAATTTTGGACTCTGCAAACATATAATTTAAGCCCAGGGGAGCATTATTTTTCTTTGTTATTGTTTTCAAATAAATACCATTATTGTTTTATAAACAGATTCATGGTTAATTACGATAACATACTTCCTCCCTTGGATGACTTCGGCAGCGAGTGAAGTATGAACTGTTACACGGTTTGAAATCACAGAGCTTTAAAATCTTCACGTGACTCCGAAGTAAAATAGTAAGATTAAACGAGCTTACCAGTTTGAAGTTTGATCTGTATTTTATGAGGAGTTACGATGAGGGATTACGTGCCCTCCGCTCCCACCCTCAATTATAGAGATCAACTGGTAACTTAGTTCTCCTTATCTTTACTATGTTTATTTCAATTACTGTGTTGTTTCTGTGATTCCACTTTGATTCGCTTTGAAGTATGTCGCGCATGCGTGCTGGACGGGGTCTTCACGTAATCCCTCATCGTAACTCCTCATAAAATACAGATCAAACTTCAAACTGGTAAGTTCTCATTTAATCTTACTATTAATTAGCTTGTACCCTGCTCCAATCTTGCCATGCACAGTTTTAAATTGTGGATTGGAAAGACACATGACCAAAAGGCTCCTCCACAAACTTCAAGATTTTGCTTTGTTTATTCACCTCACCTGATTTGTCATTAAAATCAAAATCCTAAGTGGTAAGTTGTGGCAGTTCACTGCCAGTGAAAATGTATAGGGCACAGTGGTTCTTGCAAGTTTGTTTTCTTCTCCCTTATTGGAATCTTTTATGGTTTTTGAATGAGATTGTTACTTCTATTCTTGTTTCAGCTCACCCACAGGGCAGCATTACTGGAATTCGATATTGGATAGGTAAAGAATATTCACCAAATGAAATGTTTGTAGGCGAAAGCATACACGTTTAGCAGCTACACCAGACTTGATTCACCTTTTCTGAAGTGTTCTAAAGAAATCCTTATATATCCGTCCATTAAAATGGTTCACACAAAGTTGTCTTCATAACCAAGTTATTCTAATAGTTGGGATTATATATTTTACAAAGGCAATACGTTTGCCTTGATGCACTCACTTTAATATAGAATGATGATATTTCAAGAGAGATTTTATAGAGGTACAAAGTGAAAACCAAGTCAGAAAGGGAAATATCAGCACTAACCAACAGCTTTACCTGAGATATTTCAAAAGAGGTGAAAAGGGAAACGGGTTTCATAATACATTTCTGTCAGGTACAGCCTGTGGTGGTTAAAACCATAACTACCAGCACTGGCAAGGAGGAGTGAAATCAAGTCAGAAGAACCAGTGCAAATCAATCATTTTACTGTTAGTACCCAATGTTGGCACCACAAAAAAAAGTCTCCACTCCTTTCGAACAAGGACCCTTGGTTTGTCCCAAAAACATGCCTCAACTAAATAATTTTACTTTATCAACACAATACATCATCTTTATCTAAAGCCTCTTTTGGAAATTATTAATTAGAAATTAATATTGAAACCTGAATAAATTATATTGCAGATTTGCACTGGGTATGTCATGAAACACTTTGCAGTAGACAAGGGTTTCTTTAATCATTTTGGACGAGGCACAATTCCTAATGTAGGAAAGATAACCAAGGCAAGCACCATTGTTGAACCAAGGACACTGCACAATTGTTTGCATGTTTCCTTGATTATACCAGTGACTACAGTTCAAAATACGAATGGATGTGAAGTTTGGAAGTGAGGTATTGAGGATGTGAAAGACATTGTATACGTGTGGTTGTTTAGTCTTTTCATTATTTCTCAGATGATTTTTGATCTTTCCTTCCTTGAATAATTCATGCGTCAATCCAATCCACGTTAATTACGTGTGTCAGGACACCAGTCCTAAATGTTTGCCCCTATCAATTTGAATCTTTGCTCTTTTGTGAAGACCTACATTGAAATACAGTCATAGAGTTCTACAGCATGTAAACAGGCCCTTTAGCCCACTCACCCATGCCGATCATCATGTTTCATCCAAGCTTGTCTCATTTGCCAGAGTTTGACCCTTTAAACCTTTCCTATCTATGTACCTGTCCAAGTAATCTTTAAGGGCTGTTATAGTACATGCTTCGTCTAGCAGCTCACTCCATCTACCCACAACCGTAAGTGAAAATATTGCTCCTCAAATTCCTGTTAAATTTAGCCCTTGTTACCTTAAACCTGTATCCTCTGGTCCTTGATTCCTCTACCCTGGATAAAAGACTCTGCATTCACCCTATCTATTCCCCTCATGGTCTTATCACCCTTTAGCCTCCTGTGCTCCAAGGAATAATGTCCTAGCTTGCCAACTTTCCCCAATGCCCCCCCCCCCCCCCCCCCCCCCCCCCCCCCCCCCGCGTCCTGGCAACATCCTGATAAATCTCTGCATTTTTCCCAGCTTAATTACATATTTCCTATAACAAGGTGCCCAAAAATGAACAGAAACCACCAATGTCTTGTACAACTGTAACCTAACGTCCCAATGTCTATACCTTGATTAATGAAGGCCACCCTACCCTGATGTACTTATGGATTCTCTTTGAGGATTCTCCTTAATTTTATTTGCCAGAGCTATCTACTGAACCCTCTTTGCTCTCTTGATTTACTTCTTAAGTAAGCTCCTAATAGTTCCCTATATCCTCCAGGCAGGGTCACACTTGATCCCAGCGGCCTCTGCCTGGCCAATGCCTCCCTTTTCCTCACTGGGTTTAATTATTATAGAATAAAGAAATATAAATAAGATTTCCATTTCTATATTAAGTAAATTACCAGCTGGGTTTCCATTGCGTTGCACATGTGGCGTCAAGAGTGTGCATTGGCTTCAGAGGAAGCACGAGTTAAATGGCAGGCCTGATTCAAAGGCATACATCCTTTTTTTATACACATTGCTTTGATTTGAAATTTATCCCGAAATGGCTACTACAAAGCTACTCACAGATATATGAATTCCAGTTGTTTATTATTCATGCAACAATTTGAGATGAGGACCGATTAAAGTATCTGCTATTTTTAGCGGTAGTTCTTAGAAACATTTCCTGTGAACAACACACGCTCCCATCTCCAGGTACTCGGCAGCTGTAATCCACATTTCCTGAAAGGAAGTCAAGCATGTCAGGATGGACGCTCCAATCCAGACAGAATATTTTCTCTCCGGAGGGGCGATGACTTTCACCGGCACTCCAGCAGGAGCCAACGACTGCAACTCCTTTAACATCCTTTCATCCAGACCTGGAAAGAGCGTGGACCCCCCCGAGAGGAGGACGTTTGAATGGAGACACTTCCGCAAGTCGATGTCACATTTTAAGATGCTCTTGAAGACCAGTCTGTGCACACCCGGACATTCGAAACCCACGCAAGCTGGAGAAAAGAGTATCTCCGGGGCTCTGAAAAGCTGGCTTTGGATCTGGATCACATTTCCATCAGGAAGCTTGTATTCCTTCTGGATATCTTCACGCCGTTTCCTCATTTCCATTTGTGGGTCAATGGCCACGTAGCACAACTTCTCCTTCATGTCCTTCACGATCTCCCTCTCTGCCGTAGAGATGAAGGAGTGTCCAACTTCCATCAAAATCCGGACGAAATACTGGGTAATATCTCTGCCAGCTAAATCGAATCTATAGACAGCGTGAGGGAGGCAGTAGCCTTCGTAAATGGGCACTGTGTGAGTCACGCCATCACCACTATCCACCACCAGGCCAGTTGTTCGCCCTGAAGCGTACAGAGCTAGAACCGCCTGGACAGCTACATACATTGCAGGCACCTTGAAACTCTCAAACATCATCTCGGTCATGGTTTCTCGGTTGACCAAGGGGTTCAGAGGGGCTTCGGTCAACAGCACTGGGCGCTCGTGTGATTTTAAACGGAGTTCGCAATCATATACATGTCGCCAGATCTTTTCCATATCGTCCCAGGAAGTTACTATGCCATGTTTTATTGGGTATTTTAAACTCAATATTCCTCTCTTAGCTTGGGCTTCTTCTCCTATATAGTACTCCTTGTGGCCAGCGCCAAGCATGGTCGCCTTGGCTTTGGGACGTCCTACGATGGATGTAATGACTGACCTTGGGGCATTGTCCCCGGCTATCCCCGCCTTGCAGATACCCGAGCCGTTGTCGATTATCACAGCGGAGTTATCCATAATTTTGATTCCTTAAAGCTCGCGATGTGGTTGGCGAGTCAGTTCAGGCTTACAGGGAAGGTTGGAGTGGGTATTAAGAGTTCTCCCGATGAGGTCACAAAGTCCGGCCGTGTTTCACCCCTCTATGCCGCAATAAGAGGTCCTGTCAGCGAGACTCCGACACTCCTCCGCCTTTGGACACATTGTTACATAAGATGACAAGGACCGATGCACACGCAACGCAAATGAACAATTCAAAGCCTCCTGGCTACTGAGTTATGCTCAACACAGAACACATAACCACCCGCTAGATAATAGGAATGATGAAAAAATGTGATTTTGACGAGGACAATGGTAAGCTTTACAAAGTAGAAGAGATTAGGTAACTTATAAACAAAGGCAAATAAAGGATAGGCATTAACTAAATATAAATCACAGACAGATGGTAACACGTTGATGTTCTCTATGGTCTTCTGTCGAAAGGGGCTTCAGAAACAGGGAGTTGCATAAACTTTTACTTCCTGTTTTGACAAGATCGTAATCGTAATTTTGTATCAAAAGCCCATTAACAAAGTTGTTATATTAGAATTGTTTATTGATCAACTTCCTGTGGAGTCAGTTCCTAGAATTCTCCTTGGGTATGTTCAATCATGATGTAATTTTTTCTTAATCTTAGTTCTTGTTAAGTATGTCAGTATGTTTGTTTTATTTCACAGACTATGGATCAACATGAATAAAGTGGGTGGTAGTGCAGATAACGAAGATGGTTATCAAAATTTACAGCAGCATCTTGATCACTTGGGTAAATGGGCTGAGGGATGGTTAATGGCGTGTAATGCAGAGAAGTGTGAGGTGTGGCATTTGAGGGCAGGTCCTTCACCGTGAATGGCAGGGCTCTGAGGAGTATTGCAGAGCAGAGGGATCTAAGGGTGCAGGTACATAATTCCTTGGAAGTGGTATCACCTTTGGCTTTCTTCACTCAGGATATTAAGTTTAGAAGTTGGGATGTTACAATACATTACAGTTGCACAAGATGTTGGTGAAGCCGCATTGTGTTCAGTTTTGGTCACCCTGCCATAGGAAGGATGTTGTTAAGCTTTAAAGAGTGCAGAGAAGATTTACAAGGATGTTGCCAGGACTTTAGTGCGTGGGCTACAGGGAGAGGCTGAGCAGGCTAGGACTTCATTCCTTGGAGCACAGGAGGATGACGGGTGATCTAATAGATCATGATGGGAATAGATACAGGAGATGCACAGTGTTTTATCCAGATTTGGGCAAATCAGGAATCAGGTGAGATTGAATAGGAACCCGATGGCCAATGTTTTCCACAGTGAGGATGGTAGATATATGAAATGACCTGCCCGAGTTGGTAGTTGAAGAACTGATTATAACAACATTTATTTTTAAAAAGTGTGATATGGGCCAAATGTAAGCAGGTTGGACTGGTGCAGATGGGGCAATATGTATAAGTTTGGGCAATGGGCCTGTTTGTATGCTGTATGACGATGACTCAAAGATGAATAAAATGGGCAGTTTACTCAGTCTCAGTCCTTGGGAATGAATTTGGTTTTGAATGTTTTTTAAGAATGAGAATGAGCCAGAAGCTGCAGGAAGCAAACATTAATATCCAGTGCAACTTCTGACCATGCAAACACTTATCAACACAACTAATTCAAGAGAGTCAGGGGGTGGAAGTTTATGAGTGGCTATTACTAAAGAGAAGGTGCTTGGGAAGCTGAAAGGGCTGTAGGTGGATGTCACCTGGAACAGATGGACTGCACCCTAGGGTTCTGAAAGAGGTGGCTTTAGAAATCGTGGAGGCATTAATAGTGATATTTCAAGAATAATTAGAGTCAGAAGTGATTCCAGACGTTTGGAAAATTGCCAATATTACCTCACAGGGCAGATGAGGTTACGGAGTACTTGGAAATTCATGATAAAATAGGCCGAAGTCAGCATAGTTTTGTAAAGGGATGATCTTGCCTGACGAATGTGCTGGAATTCTTTGAGGAAGTAAATAGCAGGACAAAGGAGTCAGTGGATGTTGTTTACCGAGATTTTCAGAAAACCTTTAATAAGATGCCACATGTGAAGCAGCTGAGGAAGATGAGAGCCCACGGTATCAAAGGGCAGGTACTAGCATTGGTAACAGGTTGGCTGGATGGCAAAAGGCAAAGAGTGGCAAAAAGGGGGCTTTTTCTAGTTGGCTGCCAGTTCCTAGTGGATTCCACAGGGGTCTGTGCTGGGGCCGCTACTCTTCATGTTGTATATTAGTGATTTGGATGAGTGGATTGAAGGATTTGTGGCCAAGTTTGCAGGTGATACGGAAATAGGTGGAGGGGCAGATAGTGCAGAGAAAGCAGGGACATAGAAAGACTTGGACAGGTTGGGAGAGTGGGCAGAGAAGTGACAGATGGAATATAGTGTAGCAAAGTGTGGAATATTGGCGTAGACTATTTTCTAAATGGTGAGAGTATCCAGAAATCAGAGGTGCAAAGGGACTTGGGATTGCTGGTGCAGGATTCTCAAAAATTTAATTTGCAAGTGAATCAGTAGTAAGGAAGATAAACACAATGCTAGCATATATTTCAACAGGGCGAGAATACAAAAACAGAGATGTAATGCTGATGCTCTTTAAGGTGCTGGTCAGGCCGCATTTACAGTATTGTGAGCAATTTTGGGCACCATATTTGAGGAAGAATGTGCTGGCTCTGGAAAGGAGGAGGTTTACAAGAATGATCCCAGGTTAACATATGATGAGCAGAGCAGAGGGATCTAAGAGTGCAGGTACATATTTCCGTGAAAGTGGGAACCCAAGTAGATAGGGTGGTCAAAAGGCTTTTGGCACATTGGAGTTCATATGTCATAGTATTGAGTATAAAAGTTGGGAGGTTATTTTACAATTATATAAGATATAACTGCAACATGTGAGGCCACATTAATGTGAGGCCACATTAAGAGTATCATGTTCAGTTTTGGGCACCATGTTACAGGAAAGATGTTGTCAAGCTGGAAAGGGTGTAGAGAAGATTTATGAGGATGTTGCCAGGACTCGAGTGCCTGAGCTATAGGGAGAGGTTGAGCAGGCTAGGACTCTATTCTTGGCACGCTGGAGGACGAGGGATGATCTTATAGAGGTGTACAACATTATGAGAATAGACCGGGTAAATGCACAGTCTCTTGTCTAGACTGGGGGACGTAGGTTTAAGGTGATGGGAGAAAGATTTAATAAGAACCTGAGGGGTAACGTTTTTTACACAAAGTGTGGTGGGTGTGTGTAATGAGTTGCCAGAGGAGATAGTTGAGGCAGGTACTAACATTTAAGAAACATTTAGACAGTTACATGAATAGGATAGGTCTAGAGGGATTGGGTGAAATGCAGTAAGGTGGGATTATTGTAAATGGGACATGTTGATCAGTGTGGGCAAGTTGGAATGAAGGGCCTATTTCTACGCTGTATAGCTCTATGATTACATTAGCTACCTTTGACCTCACTTAAATGAGAATTAGTTGAGGTCCTGTTTGCTTCACGCAGCAGTTGTGTTAAGATCAGACCAGATTAATACGATGCAGTATCTTTCAATAGGCAAATTAAGGCTCTCACCGTTAACTGTGACATGACATTACCTTTGGATGTTGATCAACTATTGTATATTTATAGTATTCTTTCTTTTTATTTCAGATTTACAAAAATACTTTTATTTCTGATTGCCTATGAAGACTTAAGTTCAATTAATGTGGACTTTCTCCCGACTGTCTGCTGTAAATTCACTAGAAGGTCTGCCAAAACATAAGAAAAGGAGTAATCTTCAGGCCAACTCCTACAAGAATACTACTTTTTAATCTATATGCACTTTGTGAAAAAAAGCATTGACATATAAAGATCTATTTAAGACAATTAATACTGATTATTCAACAAATGTCCAAAATAAAGAAGAAAGCAGGTTTTGATTGCAATAGAGACATAGTAACATTAGATTTTACTTCGGAGTCACGTGAGTGACTACGTGAAGACCCCGTCCAGTACGCATGCGTGTCCATATCGTCCATCGCATTGCGTGACGACTGGCAGGGTGAACGTGATTCTCCTGCCAACAACAGACCTGAGGTAAGTTTTTAAAATACTTTCAGGTTAAATCTTCTTGCAGGAACCTCTACTTAGAGGTCCTGCTTAAAGTCCGGGGCTAAGTCGGGACGGAGGGGAAACCCCAGTCTCGAACTTCAGGGAACCCCGGTCACGGGGAATCCTGCCCACGGACCTAGACGCTCGGAACCGTGGAATGCGGGTAGCGAGCGACGGCAAATTCACCATTGAGCCGCTGGCAGCAAACCAACGGCTTCATATGGTGGAGAACCCGCTCGGGAGACCGCGGGGAGCAGACGGCGGGGATTCGCCTTCGAGCCGCTGGCTGTGGAGCCAGCGGCTTCATATTGGTGCCGGGGAGGGCACCTGCATAGCCGCTCCTGAGACCGTGGGGAGCGGACGGCGGCGGATTCGCCTTCGAGCCGCTGGCAGTGGTGCCAGCGGCTTCATATTGCTGCCGGGGACACCGGGACAACCGCTCCGGAGACCGTAGAATACGGGGAGCGACCGAGAACCCGTTCTGTAGACTCTCCCCCCCCCCCACCCGCCGAAGCAGGCTACCCCCCCGCGTTACAATGGGCTAACTCCAGTTTCCAGATTATTTACCAAATCACTACTATCAGTGCTTCGACTGCACAGAGCTAACAAAAAATAAGTAGCATGGCCAATCTGGATGATATTGAACATACTGTATTTTACTAAATTAGCCTTATCAGCCACATAGCTATATTTGAGGAATTGGTTCTCACCCGTCCAGTTAAATTTAAATTAAGTTGATACCAACTGAAACTATTGATTGTTGGGATACAATCATCCATTTATTGGTCTGGGATCAGCTCTGAGATAAAAATTAGACCTCTGCTATTTTTAGCTGAAACAATCAAAGTCACTATGATGGACAGCTTTGCTCCACTAAAACCTCTTATCCGTAAATCTTCAGTCATTTCCAAACTGATGCTATTGCCCAAAGATGGGTAATTTACTAATACCATCTCTAGTTATGGAGGCAGATGGGATTAGCATGAGTTATCAAGTGTTCAGTCATGGTATCAACTGCCAATGGACACCAGGTGCATTCTGTGCATTAAAGGGTGTGTGGATATGCATATACGGCATGCACAAGTCCAAGGTGATACACTTTGGTGGTGGTATATGTTAATCACAAAGGTACAATCAAATCAAAGTATCCGGTGATAGTTTTACCAAACCACATTTAGCACTGGTGTATTATTATGCAAAATCAATGACAACACAGAATGAATGTGTGATCACAAAGTATTTAATGACAATGTGGATTGATAGAACACTAACTATTGAGTTGCTTGCATCCAGGTTCAATCAACAGTGAACGAGGCATACGGTGGCGAAGGGTGCATTCTCGCTACACTAGGAAGGAATGTTCTTTTATGTCTTCCTCCATTTGGCCTCAATAGACGGGTTTTGCAAAAATCAGCAAGATTCCCGCTTCTGGGTTTTCATAGTGCCTGCCTGGGTTATACACCTATGGCTCCTGCTGAGACGAAGAATGAACATAAAACCTTACATGGTTAATTCCGGATAAAAAGATGCTGGTTCAGTTGTGATGTTGAAACCATCCTCTGCATGATATAATCAATCATAGACTCACAGACTCTGAGAGATCGTTCCTGCGGCTTGGGTTGTCAAACCATGAGCGTTAGAGTGCTCACTACAGATTGCAGGGATAGCATCATATAGCAGCAATCTGCATAGGAGATGGGAAGCATTGTTTATGCTTCCTTACGTTTAACACGGCACGGATGACTGACACCTTAAAATTCAGTTTTATGGGATTATAACATTAAGTTACTCTGCCTTAAGTACCTCCTAATCATTTGGCTGATGAGTACATAAACCACTCTGTCCGGTTCTCACCCTCTGATATCCAGAGAATGAAGGTACCGTCAGCTTAAAACCTCCCAGGTTTAGGGACGCAGAGATATGGGTTGTTAACATTGTACTACATCGCTTCACCGATGGGCATCAGCAACATCCCTGCCCATGGTCATACTCACGTACTAGTAATTACGCCATGACACTGAGTACAGGGCTATGGATCCAGTAATTGCAAAACTGGATAGGATGATCATATCTGCGGGCTATTATAACATGTTTGTTTATGATTAATCAAGCAGATTAGACAGGGACATAAGACCAAACTAGAGTTGCATATCCCATGGATCTTGGGTTGCGTGTGATCACGCATTTACACCAGTATGTCAAGGTTCTAAGAGCTTTATAGACTGACAGCAATATTATAAGTTACATAAAATCTTGTTAGAAGGTATCACTACGAACCTTCTCCAGATGGTTATATGTAGCAATGTTACAACATTTTGAGATTTAAAAAATCAAGTCTGTAATTTATCCCATCAGATAAAGCATAAAAAGAAGTTTAATTTGACACCTAATTCACTTTCATATCTCAAGTATTTGAAAAGTTATGGCCATTTTCATACTCGGAAATTAGCATCTTGTTCCCTATTGATTTTCTATGGACATAACAAAAAAGCTGTGATCATGGACAGTCAAAAGCCCATAACTTTCTTAAAAATTAAGAGAACTGAATGAAATTTTCAGTTATCGTAGATTGAACCATTCTGAAACAAATATAAAATAATCTTACTTGGATGACCTGAAATTAAAGCATATAATTAGTTAGTTACCCAAGTGTAGCTAATTTCAAACTTCAATTACTAGATCTAAACATCTATCCATTTCTTAATAAATGATTAACATTTTTAAATAGCCTAAGTGTCCAAATAATATTCATAAATAATTCACAATAAAACATGATTTTTAAATCTCATTTACATTAATTTATAGGCCAAATGGAAGGAATTTAGTGTTCAATTGCTGTAAATTAAAGTCCATTTTAAATCAGCTTTCTAGTGGGATCCTGTGAACGCGCTGGTTTAGAAAGTTCACATTGCGCTAGATTTGTGCCCTCAAATGCCCAGAAAAATACTGCGGGATATAATGGGCCCAAAATGAGCTACTCGCAATATTAAACTTTGTATAAAGGGATCTTAAGAAGCCCTTTTTAATGTAAAAATATGCAGCCTTCCTTCAGTTGTCTGCTTTATGAGACCCTGCGGTTGCTGGTGGTCGCGGGTTTAGAGATTGATTTTTAAACTACTATAACTATTATACGAGGCCTTTAAAACTAATAATAGCTTTTGCGACGGAGTCTTCCAGCGATTTTTCGTTAATAATTAACTAGGCTGAACATCTTCGATTTGAACAGCCTAGAGAAAATCGCGTTTTAAACCCGCCCCCCTCTAAACGGCGCCAAAATCGCGCACACCCGCAGCGACAGATTTTCAGCGACGCTTCAGGTACGCTTTGCAGCATACCTATTATATGGGTCTGGCATATACAGGAGTGTACATTGACATTGAGTCTCACTCCACCAGGACCGCTATACCTCAGCAGCAGGGATGGACCACATCCTAGCAGTTGCAGGATGGTCAAACTATTGATCTATCCAAATATTCAGAATAAACCTATTGCCAGAACAGGGGTATTTGCCAACTCTATGTTAGGTATGGTTCATACTTCCTCCAGGTTGAGGGAGGTTGCTATTGCCACTATTATTCATTTATAGCATCAACATGTCTATATCTATGTCATGTCTGAATGCATTCTTAATGCTCACTCATCATTGGCCTACTGATGCAGTGTATGACACCTGGACTTGGTTCCACGGCATGAAATCACAAAGCTTTAAAATCTTCACGTAGTCACTCACGTGACTCCGAAGTAAACGAGAACTTACCAGTTTGAAGTTTGATCTTTATTTTATGAGGAGTAACGTTGAGGGATTACGTGCCCTCCGCTCCCAGCCCTCTATCATAAAGTTCAACAGGTATTATGGTTCTCTTATCTTACTATGTTCATTTCAACAACTGTTTTCTGTGATTTCACACCGCTGCTTTGAAGATTGACACGCATGCGTACTGGACGGGGTCTTCATGTAATCCCTCAACGTTACTCCTCATAAAATAAAGATCAAACTTCAAACTGGTAAGTTCTCGTTTAATCTTACTATTATAATTCACGGAACTTCACCATCAGGACTATAATAGGGGAAAAAAAGAAATTCAATGGTAAAAAGTGCACATCCCAGAAGAAAACTTTCTCTGTAACAAATAAACCACAATTTATTTCTAATTATCCAGTTACTAGGATCATAGACGGTCAAATAAACTTTAAATCTTTAGCAGTAATAACTTGAATTCATGTAATTCTTTCAATTTAGTAAAGTATCTCATGGCAATTTACAAGTACAATTAACAGCCAAAAGCATTCTCATTGAAGTGGGGAATAGTAAAGAGTCAATCTTTGCATGAGTAAATATAATAATGGTATATACTACTCACTGTCTTTAGTTAATTAGCAGTTATGTCTTAAGGGTCTGCAAGAAAAACAAATAAAATTCATTCTCCACAATTTCAGCCGTCTTCCATGTGATCACTAGTCATATGTGCCCATTCCCCTTTCCGTAGAGACCACTCCCTCCACAACTCCTTGGTTAGAGTCATAGAGTGATACCGTGTAGAAACAGGCTCTTCGGCCCAACTTGCCCACACCGGCCAACAAAGTCCCAGCTACCCTAGTCCCATTTGTCTGCGCTTGGTCCATAACCCTCCAAACCTGTCCTATCCATGTACCTGTCCAACTGTTTCTTAAATGATGGGATAGTCCCAGCCTCAACTACCTCCTCTGGCAGCTTGTTCCATACACTCATCCGCTTCTATTTCTCCCAGCATCTTACCCTGTTCCCCTACTCCGTACGCTCATGTCACATTCCCATAACCTCAATCTCCCTTTAATGGCCCCATTTTTCCAAACCCTTCTACCCACATCCTTCCCTCCAAATTTGCATTTTATGCCTCCTCTCCTTATCTAACATCTTTTTATCTCCATTTCACTTCTAACCTTTATCACGTACTCCACCCATCTGCCAATCATACCCCCCTCACCTGTATCATTTATCACTTGCTAGGCTTTGGCCCATTCCCACCTCTTTGTCAGCTTTCTGCTCCCTACTTCTCTCAGTCTCTAGAAGGGTTCTCATCTGGAACATTATCTCTCCATTCCCTCCCCAAATGCTGCCTGACCTGTTGAGTTCCTCTTGTGATTTAAGCAACATACCAGATCATGCTCTAGCCCCACAATCACCTCATGGGCACCTGTTGATGGTAGCAGCATGTTACACGTCATAACAAGTCACAAAGTCAAGTTGGGAAGTCTTGCTTGCATTCCTCTTGGATGAGCTCAATGCATTCTATGCTCATTTCGAAAAGAAGGGCAATGAAATAATGTCACTTGCCCCCGTAACCTGAGGTACACCTAATACTCACAGTCACTGTCATCAATCCGCCTTCCTGAGAGTGAACCTACAAAAAACCCACAAGAAACTGTGTGGACCTGATGGCAGGAATATATGCAAACATCTTTAACCTCTCCCTATTTTACTCTGATGTGCCAACAGCTCTAAGACCACTATCATCCCATGCCAAATAAAAGGTTGCGTGTCTTAAAGACTACCATCATTAAATGTTTGAACATCCTACCATCATTAAATGTTAAATGTATCAACTACAACCACCCAGCCAACCTTGATCCACTAGTATCTGTTTGGCATGTGGTCATGCCTCCAAAATATTTCAAAGTGCTTCACAACTCATGAGTTATTTAGAAGCCCATCACAATTTATGTAGGGAACCAACACCAATTTTGTGAACAACAAGATTCATTAGCTGTAGGATGCACAGCTAATCTTTTTCGCACAACTGCTCACCAAGGTACCTGGAAAGAACTTTAACGATTTTTTAAACTTACGTTTTGTGGGCGGTACGGTGGCGCAGCGGTAGAATTACTGCTTTAGCAGTGCCAGAGACCTGGGTATGATCCTGACTAAGCACGCTGTCTGTACGGAGTTTGTACGTTCTCCCCGTGACCATGTGGGTTTTCTCTGAGATTTTCGGTTACCTCTCACACTCCAGAGACGTATTGGCTTGGTATAAGTGTAAATTGCCCCAAGTGTGTGTAGGATAGTGTTAATGTATGGGGATTGCTGGGTGGGCCGAAGGGCCTGTTTATCCGCTGCATCTCCAAAGTAAACTAAAACGATCATGTCTAATCTGTTCCATAGGCTCAAATGCATAGAGAAAGTAATGATTTGCAAAAGAGTTAAAATATTAAAATAATACTAAACATTTTCAAGCTATCAATACCACTTTGGATACAACTTTACTTCTATTCATTTTCACCAGAAACGTATTTCCCTGGTTTATTATGGATAATAGCAGATGTTTTAAATCCATACCAGTGTGCTAAGGTATTACAATTATCTTGTAATAAGCAGAATAATTATGCACAAGTTCATACCATTGGAGGGAGCGTTTTAGGATGGAAAAACTGGTTATCAAGTAAAAAATATTGTTTTATTTTTTTAAAAGGAAGGATTTAACCCCAAGGATCAGTACTTGGCCCTCAACTTTTTACTATTTATGTATGAAACCTGGAAGAGAGGGCAGAATATAAAGTATTGAAAATAAGTGGAATATTGCGATGAGGATATTGTGACTGCAATTGGATATATAGATTGAGTGATTTAAACTTGATAGAGTTTAATGTAAGAAAGTATAAGAAACAATTAGGTCTGAGACATCTGGAGAAATGAAACTGGAATCAATAGTGCCCACACCGACACTTGCAGTAGGGCAAACTCACATGGTTTATTCTACTTACAGTGGTAAGAAAGTCCAAGAACATATGCGGTGTACTGTCTGCATGTTGGTGTTCTCGAGCCTTTCCCAGCAGCTTAGTCCTTGTCTTCAACGGAGATGGCATGGCAATTCCAGGCTTCTTCCCATTCATGGATCGTCCCTCCCTCGAGAGGAGTGGCTGATGTACACGTTTCTTCCTGGCAGCTCCGCTTTGGTCTTGGAGAGGCGACACTGGCTGTCTCTGGAATATTATAGCAGCCAGTCTTTGTTTCTATTGTTGTCTGGGGCAGAAAGAGGTTCTGGCATCTCAAGCTTGCCCCGAACACCCAGGCTTGGCCTCAGGTAGAGGTGCTGGCTATCAAGGGCTTCTTTCCTGGCAGTCTAATCTTGACTGCATAGTTGCGATTGTGCTCTCAGATTTGTCCCAGTGGCTCAGTCTTCATCGTACCTGTGACAAGAGAACACAAGTAGGAAGGAGACAGCCCGCTTTATCTCCCTTCTCACTCTCTTTTTCCTTGCTCCTTGTAAACTACGGAGGGATCTATGTGTTCTTGTGAAATATAAAGTCAGCTGTAGCACATTGACTCAGGGTTGGAGCTTCGAAATAAGGAAGTTTTGTTACAATTGTGCAGAGTTGACAAAGCCACATCTGGAGTAAAGCACACAGTTTTGATCCTCTTACCAAAAAAAGATGCAGTAATATTGGAGGCATCCTAAAGATGACACCAGACCAAACCAGGGATGTGAGGATTGCCCAATCAAGCGATGTTTACATAGTTTAAAATCTGTATTCTTTGAGTTTAGAAGAATGTGGGGTAATTTTATTGAAACACTAAAGAAGCATGAGAGTGTAGATCTTGAGATGGTTTCACAAATGGGGGGGGGGGGGGGGGGGGGGGGGGGGGGTCCCAAATGAGGAGACATAGTATTTAGATACTGACGTGCTTAGAGATGTCTTCTCAAAGAAATATAGTGATTTTTTAGAATTGTCCAACCCAGAGAATTCTCCAACCCAGTTGTGGAGGTTAAATCATTAAGAAGTATTTAAGGTGAAGGTAAACACAGTTTTGAAAGATTGAGGAATTAATGGCTATGGGGGCATAGGGGAAGCATAGGGAAAGATTTGATGTCTGGTTCCAGTCTGTCTACCTCCGCTCTTATTTTTTTTGTAATCCTATTATAAAGCCAGGATTCTTTATAATAAAGCTTAGTGCCAGATGATATTCAATTTGCTCACTTTTCAAGACCTTCTAAATGGTATCAAGACTTTCTAAATAACTCTTTTTAAATAGTATCAATAAATATCATACATGGGTTACAAAACCACTTGACACTTCGAATGATCCCAATTTGAGCAAGAGTGCTTAACTCTATGTAGATCTAGCAAAACCGATCTATACTTTGCATCAGTAGTTAATTGGGCAAAGCGAAGTGTGCAAGTGCAAATCTCTGCCACTATCATCTTTTGATGTTAACTAACAATTTTACTTCGGAGTCACGTGAGTGACTACGTGAAGAACCCCGCCAGGACGCATGCGTGTCATATCGCTACACGCATTGCAACGAGTCACAGCAGGGGGAACGACGTTCCCCTAGCGGCAAAATTTGAAAGCCGGGAACAGCAGGGAAGAAGACTCGGGCTTGCGCAGAAGTTCAGCCCTCAGCTTTTCATCACGTAGACCATAAACCAGAATGTCCCGGGTCAGTTCATCGGGGGTCAGCGTGTCAAGGCGGCACCACCTGGCCAGGTGTCGCAGCGCAGCGACATAATTATCAACGGATTCGCCTGGGTTCTGACGCCGCCCGAACATTTTAAAACGCTCTAAGATGCAGTTAGTGGGGATGTCACACATCGCGGTAAACTTAGCCACTAGACATACCGGGTCCCGAGCATCTTCACCCACAGCATACGAGTCAGACCGTTCCAGGGCATCGGGACCAGCCAGGTTGAGGAGCAGAGAAGCCTTGACCTCAGGGATTGCGGCAGGATGAGCGATCGTGACATAGTGGTCGAAGTTACGTCTAAAGACATTCCACCGATGGGCAATGTCGGAATCGAAGACAAGCACATCGGGCTTGCGGCAAGAAGTGGGCATAACGAGGAAATAGAGAAAGGGAGCTGGGTCAAAAGGAAATAAAACAAAACCGATAAACAGGAGGTGCAAGGGAACGATTTATAACACCATGTAAAGACAAGTCACCAACACTCTGTGACTTTACTCCAGTTTATTCATACTGTACATACATTACTGCACTAGCTGTACGTGGTCTGTCACGGGAACTAGAGAGAGATCAGTGGGTGGGGAGGTTGTAATTATACTTGTGATGTGGGGAGTGGTTAGTCGTGGTGAGGTCACTATGTTAAAGGTGCATGCACATATCATCTACAAACCTCCCTGCTCTTATACTCAAATCCTTTTGCTATGAATGCTAACATACCATTCGCTTTCTTCACTGCCTGCTGCACCTGCATTCCTACTTTCAATGACTGGTGTACCATGACACCCAGGTCTCGTTGCATCTCCCCTTTTCCTAATCGGCCACCATTTAGATAATAGTCTACTTTCCTGTTTTTGCCACCAAAGTGGATAACCTCACATTTATCCACATTATACTGCATCTGCCATGCATTTGCCCACTCACCCAGCCTATCCAAGTCACCTTGCAGCCTCCTAGCATCCTCCTCACAGCTAACACATCCCCCCAGCTTCGTGTCATCCACAAACTTGGAGATGTTGCATTCAATTCCCTCGTCCAAATCATTAATATATATTGTAAATAGCTGGGATCCCAGCACTGAGCCTTGCGGTACCCCACTAGTCACTGCCTGCCATTCTGAAAAGGACCCGTTTACTCCTACTCTTTGCTTCCTGTTTGCTAACCAGTTCTCTATCCACATCAATACTGAACCCCCAATACCATGTGCTAAAAGTTTGTATATTAATCGCTTATGTGGGACCTTGTCGAAAGCCTTCTGAAAATCCAGATATTACACATCCACTGGTTCTCCCTTATCCACTCTACTAGTTACATCCTCGAAAAATTCTATAAGATTTGTCAGACATGATTTACCTTTAGTAAATCCATGCTGACTTTGTCCAATGATTTCACCACTTTCCAATTGTGCTGCTATCCCATCTTTAATAACTGACTCTAGCAGTTTCCCCACTACCAATGTTAGACTATAATTCTATAACTATAAGTCTGTAATTCCCCATTTTCTCTCTTCCTCCCTTTTTAAAAAGTGGGGTTACATTAGCTACCCTCCAATCCTCAGGAACTACTCCCGAATCGAAAGAGTTTTGAAAAATTATCACTAATGCATCCACTATTTCTGGGGCTACTTCCTTAAGTACTCTGGGATGCAGCCTATCCGGCCCTGGGGATTTATCGGCCTTTAATCCATTCAATTTACCCAACACCACTTCCCGGCTAACCTGGATTTCACTCAGTTCCTCCATCTCAATTGACTTGCGGTCCCCTGCTATTTCCGGCAGATTATTTATGTCTTCCTTAGTGAAGACGGAACCAAAGTAGTTATTCAATTGGTCTGCCATGTCCTTGTTCCCCATGATCAATTCACCTGTTTCTGACTGCAAGGGACCTACATTTGTTTTAACTGATCTCTTTCTCTTCACATATCTATAAAAACATTTGCAGTACAGTATGTTTTATTTCACACACATGTTCGATGCAATTTCACTACATGGAAAGCAAACAATTCACTATCATTGATAAAAAAAACATCTATTGATGCTCCTGAACACATCATCAGTGATGTAATCTGGGGTCATTGGGTGTTTCGGGTCTTTCAACATCAGACATCCTCACCCAGGCGACCCAGCCGTGGTTGATCAGACCACGACTTGTGTTCAGGTGGCATTCACTCCTCCCCATGGACCTCCTTTCCTGATCAAGAGACATCTCGAGGCTTTCTCCGCTGCCTCTGTGGTGTTCTTGATGGCTCTTCTCCTATCCATTCCGTTGATGCCCAGTGCACTCAAGGCTTTGTCGAGCGATTGCCCTGTAAAACCTCTGCAGCCAACCTCGATGGGCATACACCTTGCCTTATAGCCCTGCTTACAGCAGTCTATGACCAGCTCTTCATACTTGGTCATCTTCCTCTCGTGGGCCTCCTCCAGATGGTCCTCCCACGGCACTGTCAGTTGCAACAAGACGATGCTTTTGGTCGCCTCGGAGACCAGGAGGATATCTGGCCTCAGGGTGGTCGTGGCAATGTGCTGTGGGAACTTCAGCTGTTTTACCAGGTCTACGGAAAACTGCCAGTCCTGCGCAGTCGCCAGGATTCCTGATGGATTCCTGACTGCTGTGGTTCTTGGCAGCTGCACTCCGGCCTTCACGAAGGTGATCATCTGGGTGGTGGGCCGTGCTCGTCTGCAACTGCTGATTCCCATGCTGATGGTTTCTGCAATGGGTTTAAGAACCTGGTCATGATTCCAGGTGTGCCGGCCCTGCCCAAGAGCTGTTGGGTAGCAGCTCAGGATGTGTTCCCATGTCCCCTTGCCTGAGCATTGTGGGTAATCTGGAGATTCCGCTTTGCCCCAATTGAAGAGGTTTGATGTGCTGGGCAGGACATCGTACACTGCCTGGACCAGGAACTTGATGCGTTGTGGTTCAGCCTGCCAACTCTTACAGAATATAATATGAATTGGAAAAAAACAATATTAACTTGACATGCAATATTTTCATTGAGAATCTTTCTGACTCTCTATGCTCTTGCCAATGGGAAAATGTCAATAAATGTCAAATCTCTCAACCGGAATCAATATACTCCATAAAAAACAGATCCAACTAATGTAATTCCCCCAAAAATGAGGGCGATGTATGCTCAATGAATGTCATGACCATGCAGAACTTTATATTATCCCAAACTCTAAACAGGTGGAAAGCCAAAATAATTCCTGCAGAAGACAGTTAACCAAAATCAATTAGACTGGCCACAATTTCATAAGATATTGACAATACTGAAATATTTCAAAACATGATGCAGGAATGATCCTACAATCAGGATGAGAATACAATACACACAGATCTTCTCATACAGCACATGTATTTTCAAAAACTATGAACATGACATAACTATGTTTTCAATTGGAAGATCCAAAATGCGACAAGTACAGAAAAGTCACTTCTTTTCTTTCACACTTCATTCTAATAAGTAAATTGCATGTGATTGGTTTCTTATCATCCAGTATAATGGGCTAGCTCTGTGCATAATTTAATATATCTTTTTTTTTAATCTGACAGACCATCTTGAGGTCTTTCATAATGTTCTGCCTACAGTGGTTTGTAATGCTAAATCGTAATATGTCTAAAGATAAAATGAGAGTTTAGATGCAGATCTGTCAATATCTAATCAAAGGTGTTTCATGCTTGAGAGGTTGATATGGCTTACACCTGCTCCTCTATTCTAATCAGTGTTTCCTTTAGTAAAACATAAACGCAGAATACCTGCATATTTCTGGAAGTGGACAAATTTTCTAGCAATTAAATTTGTTGAAGTCGTGAATACAAGTATAACCACAAATTGACTGCTTAAATTAGAGATATCAAATTCAATGTCTGCCTGATTCAATATCGCAATGTAGGATACTGTTAGGTGCTTCCCCCCCCTGGTGAATGCTATGTACTTACCTTTCTCTGTTTCTCTCCCGAGTACAGGCCTCGTGGCTGTGAGTCTGGAATCAAGGGGTTAAAGGCTCCTGTACCCGATTGGCCAAGCTGCGTCAGGTGACGGGTGACTCATCTGAAGCTTAAATACCAGAGTTTCCCAGGATTCTCTCTCTTCTTCGTAGACCCTGACTTGTGAGCAGCCTGCTGGTGTGAGCTGAGGAAGGCCTGGCCACATGGCATAGAACTTTGTGTACTTTCACCATTACTTGTTAACAAATATTGAATTGGGGTGGATAAGGGCTGACCTTAGTGTTTTCGGGTATTTTGTTTCAGGTGTTATATCTCTTTAGGCAGGTTTTAGAGTCTCCGGTTCGACGGCCCATTACGTGGCTGGCTGGAGCACTGTTTAATTGTTTGTTAGTCCATCCATATCCCTGACTGGGTTGTTTGAATCAGGTTTGGGTTTTGTGTTCCATTGAAAAATTAAAACTATTTTTGAACCTGGTTTTTGAATTATGTTACACGGCTCTGAAGTACCTGCATTCGGGAGTCGTAACAAAATGGGGGCTCGTCCTAAGTTTTGAGGACCCCGGACATTTTGGGGGGGTTTTTTGGTAGGCTTCTGATGACTGAGGAAGTCTGTGTGTGTGTGTGTGTGAGGGGATTTTTTCTTCCCTGCTTTGAGGCAGTCTGTGTTGTGATGGAATTTTTTCTTCCCTGTTTGTGGTAGCATTGGTGCCCAGGGTTTAGCTGGTGGTTTGGTGCTACATTAGAGATGGAATTTAAGGTGAAAGAGTTTGTTGAGGCTCCTAGTCGGGAGTTGTTTGATAGATGTACGAAGGAGCATTTGATTTTGCTGGCTGAGAACTATGCCGTGCCTATTGACAAGCATTCAAAGAAACACTCCATTAAATCGTAGTTGTGGGCTGCGTTGGTGGAGGGTGGGGTTTTGCCTGGCTGTGCAGACAGTCCCCCACCTTCTGTTCAGCCAGTTCAGAACATGGAGGCCGTCATTAAACTTAAGGAGATGGAGCTTGAGTCACAGAGAATTGCCTCTTTGTTAAAAGAGAAAGAGCTCATGCATGTTCTTGAAATGAAACGGCTTGAGCTTGAGGAGGAAACCAAAAGGGCTGAATTTCAGCTGCGGGAAAAAGAAATAGATAATTCCCGGGTTTTTCTAGGGAACGGGAGTTTGATATGAGCAAGAACATCCGCCTGGTTCCCCCGTTTCGTGAGAAGGATGTGGACAAGTATTTCACAGTGTTTGAACGGGTGGCTTTGTCCTTGAAGTGGCCTAGGGACGTGTGGACCTTGCTATTGCAGTGTGTCCTTGTGGGTAAAGCACGGGAGGTGTACTCGTCGTTATCTGTTGAAAGCAGTCTGGACTATGAGTGTGTGAAGTCTACAGTATTAAGGGCTTATGAATTAGTTCCAGAGGCGTACCGGCAGAAGTTCCGGCGCTTTAGGAAGTTTGATAGTCAGACTTATGTGGAGTTTGCTAGGGAGAAGGAGGCACTTTTTGACAGGTGGTGCGCTTCTCAAGGAGTGAAGGATTTTGAGCTACTGCGGGCCTTGATGATTATGGAAGACTTTAAGAACTGTCTCCCTGAGAGGGTTGCTATTTACCTTAATGAGCAGAAGGTGAATGAGGTGTCTAAGGCCGCGGTGTTGGCAGATGAGTATGTATTGACTCATAAATCTGATTTTGTTGGGCGATCCTATAGTTTTGGTGCACGGCCGGTTGATCGTGGTGGTGTCGCCGGTGGCAGTGTCAAAGGTGTTTCTGTGCCTGCAAGTGGCAGCACGTTGATACAAGGGGAGGTCTAAGCTGATAAGGTTGATGGAAATTTGAGGACTAAGGAAGGTCCTGTGTGCTACTATTGTAGAGGGAAAGGGCACATGTTAAAGTCATGTCCCGTGCTGAAAAAGAAGGATGCAAAGCCTGTGGCTTTGGTGGGTACACAGAAGACACCTGTGGTTCCTGAGGTGCCTGAGTCTGATGAGTGTAGGAATTAATTTGCGTTCATCATGAATGGTTTTGTTTCTCTAGAGGATGGGGTGATAGAGTTCCAGTATCCATCTTGCGTGATACTGGTGCTACTCAGTCCTTTATATTGGATAGTGTACTGCTGTTTTCTGGGGAATCATCGGTTGTGTCAAGTGTCCCAGTGGTAGGATTCGGGATGGATGACATGGTAGTGCCTTTGCATACCATGAGTCTCGAGTCCGAGTTGGTTTCAGGCCGGGTAACTGTTGGGTTACGGCCGTGTTTTCCCGTTGGGGGAGTTTCTGTGATTTTGGGGAATGACTTGGCAGGAGGTAGAGTTTTAGTTACTCCTGAGGTGACGGCTGTTCCGATGGTGCAGAGTCCTGATAGATTGGCTATGCAGCATCCAAAGGTCTTCGCAGCTTGTGCTGTCACGAGGGCTATGGCTAAGAGCCAGGCAAAGTTTGAGGATGTGGTGGACCTGAGTGAGAGCATTTTTGGGGAGCAGGATGATAGATCCTGTGTTGTGAAGGGTGTTTCTACATCTCAAGATGGGGTAGTGTCTGGAAATGTGCCGGTGTCGCTGTCACATGACCGGCTGGTTGAGGAGCAAAAGAGTGATCCAGGTTTATCTGATCTGTTCGACTGCGCAGTGCCTGAGGGGGATATGGATTCCACAGCAAAGGGGTATTTTCTAAGGGATGGCTTACTGATGCGAAAGTGGTCTCCCTTGGATATATCTGGGCATGATGATTGGAGCGTGGTTGATCAGATTGTGATGCCTCGTCGGTATAGGGACGAGATACTCTGTTTGGTTCATGATGGTCCTCTGGGTGGACATTTGGGGGTCAATAAGACGTATGACCGTATCTTACGGAATTTTTTTTGGCCAGGGTTGAAAAAGGACGTGAAACAGCAGTGCAGGTGTTGTCACATTTGCCAGGTGGCAGGGAAGCCGAACCAATCGATTGTTCCTGCGCCTTTATATCCAATCCCTGTGGTCGGTGAGCCGTTTGAGCGGATTCTAGTTGATTGTGTGGGTCCTCTACCTCGGACAAGGGTGGGCAACAAGTTTTTATTAACAATTATGTGTGCGTCTACCCGCTTTCCGGAGGTGGTCCCTTTGCGTAGAATTACTGCCCCTACCATTGTGTAGTCTCTCACTAAGTTTTTTTCGTTGTTCGGTTTGCCCAAGGTTGTGTAGAGTGACCAAGGTTCCAACTTCATGTCGAAGGTTTTTGGTCAGGTAATGAAGTTGTTAGATATTAAGCATTGTTACTCCAGTGCGTATCATCCTGAGAGCCAGGGAGCTCTCGAGAGGTTTCACCAGACTTTGAAATCTATGTTGAGGACTTACTGCCTGGAGTTTGAAAAAGACTGGGATGAGGGGGTTCATCTAGTTATGTTTGCGGTGCGTGAGGTCGTGCAGGAGTCATTAGGGTTCAGTCCTGCTGACCTGGTGTTCGCGCATACTGTACGTGGTCCGTTGAGGGTCCTGAAGGAGAAATGGTTGCAGGAGGATACAAAACGTAGTATTTTAGACCACGTCTGTACTTTTCGGTCTAGACTGAGGAGGGCATGCGAACTGGCAATGGGTAATCTTGCCTCTGCTCAGTCTAGGATGAAGGACTGGTTCGACAGGAAGGCTTCTAGTAGGAATTTTTCTCCAGGTGACAAGGTCCTGGTGTTGTTGCCTATTCCTGGTTTCAGTCTGCAGGCTCGGTATAGCGGTCCCTATCAGGTGGTTAAGAAGGTTGGTGAGAGGGATTACGTTATTGGTACCCCTGATCGGAGGCGTAAGACTCAGCTCTGTCATGTCAACATGATGAAGCAGTACCATGAGCGGGAGCCTGTGGAGGTTGATGGGGAGGAGCTGTGTCCTTCGGTTTCGTCTAAGCCTGTTTTGGCTGCAGTGGTGCTGCCCCCTGACACGGGTGGTGATGTGGGTGAGGCACGGTTGTCTGTGGCAGTGACGCAGGGAAAGCTGTGTAACTCTGAGGCTTTGGAGTCGCTTCCCTTGCGGTCGTCTCATTTGACTGAAAGTCAGCGGGGTGATCTGTTTGCTTTGGTGGAGTCAAATGGGTCACTGTTCTCGGATGTGCCTTCTCAGACGTCTGTGTTGCAGCATGACATTGACGTGGCCGGTGCTACGCCAATTAAACAGCATCCGTATCGGGTCAACCCTGACAGGCGTCATCGTCTAAGGAGTCAGGTTGACTATATGCGGCGGCATGGCATCGCTGAACCTAGTTGTAGTCCGTGGAGTTCTCCGTGTCTACTGGCTACGAAGGCTAATGGGAGGACAGGTTTTGCACGGACTTTCGGAAAGTGAATGGTGTAACTAAGCCGGATTGCTATCCTCTCCCACGGATGGAGGATTCCGTGGATCGTGTGGGAAGTGCATTTTTTGTGTCTAAGTTGGACTTGTTAAAAGGGTATTGGCAAGTCCCTTTGACTAGGCGGGCGAGGGAGAACTCTGCGTTCGTTATGCCTGATGACTTTCTTCAGTACACGGTAATGGCATTTGGGATGCGCAATGCGCCGGCAACCTTCCAACGGTTGGTGAACATTGAATTGTCTGGTTTGTCCTTCTGAGAGGCATACCTTGATGATTTGGTTGTGTGCTCCAGGTCGTGGATCGAACACATCGGTGATCTGAAGGAGGTATTTCATCGTCTAGCGGAGGCAAACCTAACGATCAATCTGGGGAAGTGTGAGTTTGGCCAGGCCACGGTAACGTATCTGGGTAAGGTGGTGGGCCGGGGTCAGGTTCGCACTCTCGAGGAAAAGGTGGGGCATATTGTCGCATTTCCTGCTCCAACCTCTAGGACTGAACTCCGTAGGTATCTGGCTATGGTTGGGTACTATAGAGGATTCTGTCCAAAGCGGTGGCTGCCCCTTTGACGGATTTGCTGAGTCCGAAGGTAGCTTTTGTGTGGTCCGCAGAGTGTCAACAAGCCTTTGATCATACTAAAAGTCTTCTGGTGCGCGCACCTGTGCTTGCGGCACCTGATTTTGAGCGCCATTTAAGCTGGCAGTGGATGCTAGTGATCGTGGGGTTGGTGGAGTTCTTCTACAGGATGATTCAGATGGGGTGGAGTATCCAGTTTCGTACTTCACTAAGAAGTTTAATCGTCATCAGAAGTGGTACTCCGCCATTGAGAAAGAAGCCCTTGCTATTTTAATGTCTCTGAATCATTTCGAGGTTTATGTTGGCTCCTCGAATGTCCCTGTCATCGTACTCACGGATCATAATCCTTTGGTATTTTTGCAGAGTATGAAGAATAAGAACCGGCGGTTAATGAGCTGGAGTTTGCAGCTGCAAGACTATAACCTGGAGGTCAGGCATATCCGTGGCAAGGATAATGTCTTGGCTGACGCCTTGTCGCCAGTAGTGTTTTAGCTCCTGAATAGTTTCTGGGATTTGGTGGTGTTTTTTCTCTCTTCTTCCGAAACGTATTCAGTATCTTTGGGTGGGGGTGTTAGGTGCTTCCCCCCCCTGGTGAATGCTATGTACTTACTTTTCTCTGTTTCTCTCCCGAGTACAGGCCTCGTGGCTGTGAGTCTGGAATCAAGGGGTTAAAGGCTCCTGTACCCGATTGGCTAAGCTGCGTCAGGTGACGGTGACTCATCTGAAGCTTAAATACCAGAGTTTCCCAGGATTCTCTCTCTTCTTCGTAGACCCTGACTTGTGAGCAGCCTGCTGGTGTGAGCTGAGGAAGGCCTGGCCACATGGCATAGAACTTTGTGTACTTTCACCATTACTTGTTAACAAATATTGAATTGGGATGGATAAGGGCTGACCTTGGTGTTTTCGGGTATTTTGTTTCAGGGTTATATCTCTTTAGGCAGGTTTTAGTGTCTCCGGTTCGACGGCCCATTACGTGGCTGGCTGGAGCACTGTTTAATTGTTTGATAGTCCATCCATATCCCTGACTGGGTTGTTTGAATTGGGTTTGGGTTTTGTGTTCCATTGAAAATTTAAAACTATTTTTGAACCTGGTTTTTGAATTATGTTACGCGGCTCTGAAGTACCTGCATTCGGGAGTCGTAACAGATACTAAAGTTATTAAAACTGAAAAGTAGGTTAAATAAAATACTTTTTTACTGATGTTTGCCTAATTTATTTCCCACATTTCTCCTCACCTTGAACTTTTATTAGTATTTCAAGAAAATGCATGGGTTGAGTTTAGCTTTGTTTACAAAAAATAAAGATGATGTCACTATGCTTCATCATGCCCTAACCATTTAATCTGGAATTGCATTCCATGTCACAATTCCTCAGAATATTGGGGTTTGCTTGTTCGTGTAACCAAATTTACTAAAATCAAACATGTATCTGCAGATAGCAAAGTGCAGGAGGAAATTAGCAGGTCTTGCTGCACCTCTGGAGGGAAATAGACAGACAAAGATTTCAGGTCGGGACCTTGATTTAGACTACCACTGATGCTTCCTGACCCACTGAGTTCCTCCAGCAATTTGTTTTGTGCTCAGGATTCCCCAGGATAAGCAGCTTTTTTTGTGTCGCTGTGCTTTTCCAATCCTTATCGTAATTTCTCAACAACCTTAGTTTAAAATCATTGTGCATGATTTTAAACATTTCTATTGTAGAACATGTCCAAAGTCTTGTTCAGTTTGTTTTAATCCTATATATTAACGTTGGGTGCATCCATGGGATATGTGAAAGTTGCAGGGAGAGGGTGGGGAAAATGATCTTTCCCTTCCCAAAGTAATTAACAAGATTTCACCAGCAGCGTCAAATAAAGAACCTTTTTTCAGGTATTCCTCCAATAGCCTTTGGATAATCTGCCTTGTTTAAGTGACTACTGACAAAATGACTGAACTGCAGCCTGGATGTAAAAGGTGACTCCTCACGTATTGTTCCAATAAGGAGACATGATTAAGATATTGCAGTTGGAATTAGATTTGCAGAACCTCTGAACGGTTACAGTAAAAGGAGACCATGCAGCCCAACGAATGCATTCCCAATCTGTGCAGGAACAATCTAGCGAACCTTGCCTCCACACCCAACCACTCTCGGTGGCTCCACAATTATTTTCTCCGACCAAAAAGGGGATCACAGACCTGGAGGCTTCTCACAGTGGCAACAGTGCCGCTGGTGCAGAGGGACAGATCCAGAAGCAACGAGTTAACCAGCATGAAGTGAGCAACGGAGTTTGGAAGAAGGGGATTATAGGTGTGTAGTTATGGGGCAGGAAATGATTTTCAGATAAGGGTGAAAACATTAATATACCATCAAATCAAAGATAAGAGTTATCATATCCTAACCCCTGCAACCACAGGAGATGCAACACCTGTCCCTTTATCTCCCCCCTTGAATCCATCCAAGGACCCTGACAGTCTTTTCAGATGAGGCAGAGGTTCACTTGCACCTCCTCCAAAGTCATCTACTGTATCCGCTGTTCCAGGTGTCAACTCCCCCATATCGGCGAGACCAATCGCAGGCTCGGTGATCGTTTTGCTGAACATCTCCTTTCAGTCCGCCTTAACCTACCTGATCTCCCAGTTGCTCAGCACTTTAACCCCCCCCCCCCCCCCCCCCCCCCCCCCCCCCCCCCTCCTCTTATTCTCAATCTGACCTTTCTGTGATGGGCCTCCTCCATTGTCAGAGTGAGGCCCAGCGCAAATTGGAGGAACAGCACCTCATATTTCGCTCGGGTAGGTTACACCCCAACTGTATGAACATTGATTTCTCTAACTTCAAATAGCTGCCGATTTCCCTCTCTCTCCATCCCCTCCCCTTCCCAGTTCTCCCACCTGTCCTACTGTCTCCTAGAATAGCGCCACCTTTGTGTCGGAGGATTGTTAATGATCAAGAATAAAACACAGTACACTGCGCAGTCGATATCTGGTCACCAGCGCATCAACTCGTGCTTTATGCCTTCGCATAAGATATCACAAATGGCGACGAGGATGGGATCACGGATTCCCCAGCTTTATTTGTTCGTGTAGATAAGGAATTCTACAGTGGCACGGAGAAGTGTTGTGTAACTTTCGGTGTCACGGAAAGCTGAAAATCCGGTCACAAAATTTGGGTTCATGAAGCACGTGTGGTGAGACTGTTAGAAATCCAAGATGGCGGTGCCCAGCAGGTACATCGGACGATTGGGTGAGTTCCACCAAAGCCGGGAAACGTTCAGTGCGTACATCAAACAGTTAGAGATGTTCTTTGCTGCGAATAACATTACTGAAGTGGAAGCTTCTGACGCGGGATCAAGACGTTTGAATGAAGCAATTCAAGGATATTCTTAAGAAGTTAACAGAACATTATGACCCTAAGTCCTTAGAAATAGCTGAAAGCTGTCGATTTGGAACGAGGTGCCAACTTCCAGAGGAGGACATTAGTCATTTTATTGTGGCACTCAAGAGGTTATCAATTCATTGTAATTTTGGAAGTTTCCAAGATCGGGCGTTAAGAGACTGTTTCGTGTGTGGACTGAGAAGTGAGCAGATCTGCAGTAAGCTGATGACGGTGTGTGACCTGACATTTGAAACAGCTTTGTAAAACTGCTCTGTCAATGGATATGGCTGAGAGGGGTTCTAGAGAAGTCAGGACAACTTCTAGACAACTAGCGGAAGAGTTGAACAAGCTGCAAACCAGCAAACCAAAGACACCTAAGCCGACAAAGATGTCAGAGTATCGTCATCCAGGGGAGGTGGGTAGCAAGGCTACTGCAAAGTCAAGCTATCGTGTTTGGGCTCAGATCTAGCACAGTCTTGTCCGTTTCTCAAGGCGGAGTGTTACTCGTGTCACAAGACGGGACATCTAGCGAAGGCTTGTCTCAAGGCTGAGCAGAGCAAGGGTTCAACAGCAAGTAAGCATCTTCAGTCGCTGCATTCTGTGGAAGAGCCTTTCGACATGTACACCATCTGCAGCAACGAGCTAGCGAACCGGAAGACAAAGAATGTGTCCGTGCAAGTCCAGTTGAATGGAGCTCATGTTAACATGGAAACATGATTCCAGAATCTGTGTATCGGGAGAAGATGAGTCAAATTCCTTTGGAAGCGAAGCGAATCGAGCTACGTGGTTATTCTGGAGAGAAGATTCCAGTGTAAGAAGCATGCAGGTACCAGTTAGGTATAAGGAGCAGCAGGCGGAGTTGCCTCTCGTGGTTGTAAAGGGAGATAAGCCTGCTTTGCTAGGTAGGAATTGGCTGCAGATCTTGAAGCTCAACCGGAACGAGATATTCTTTGTTCGCGCAGAATTCAAGTGTCCGGAGGACGTAATCGAGCAACATCCGAAGGTGTTCAGCGACGAGGGAGAGCTAATCAAGGGGTACACGGCGAATGTACGCGTAAAGCAAGATGCGACACCAGTGCATTGAAAATCCAGGGCCGTGCCGTATGCACTTAAGGATAAGGTTGAGAAAGAACTGAAAAGACTTGAGGCTGAGAACATTATCAGTAAGTAAATGAATTAGAAAGTAGTAAATGGGCAACATCCATTGTAGTTGTACCTAAACCTGATGGTAGTGTGAGACTTTGTGGGGATTATAAGGTAACCGTAAACCAGGTACTTGAAGGTAGCATATTAGATAGCAGAGGATTTGTTTAGCACTCTCACAAGCTGCCAAGTCTTCCCTTGACAAATGCCTACTTGCAGTTAGGTGTAGATGACGAATCTAAATCCAAGCTGACTATCCACACGCATTTTGAGATTGTTTCAGTTTAATAGGCTCCCATTTAGCATATCATCAGCCCCAGGGCTTTTTTAAGGGGTGATGACACAAATTCTAGAGAAAATTTAAGGTGTGGTATGTTACTTTGATGACATCCTCATCTCAGTCCCTGACAGACAGACACATGATGAAAGGTTGGAAGAGGTACTCAAAAGCCATGAAACACACAGTGTAAGAGTGAAGGCACAGAAGTGTGAGTTTTTTCAGAACTCAGTAGATTACTTGGGTCATAAGATAGACAAGGATGGTCTACACTCCACCAAATGTAAAGTTGATGCGACCAAGAACGCAACCACTCCCAGAAACATCTCTGAGCTCCGATCCTTTTTAGGATTAGTGAACTATTATGGGAAGTTTGTGCCAAATCTGCCCACCTGTTTACACCCCTTGAATGAGCACTTGAGAAAAGATGTACCATGGAAGTGGACACGTGAATGTGACCAAGTTTTCAAGTCATGTAAAGCTCAGTTGGCAGAGAGTATAATGCTTGTTCATTACGATGTCAATAAGCCAATGAAGTTAGCATGTGATGCTTCACCATACGGTGTTGGTGCTAGAAAATGGAGAGAAGAGGCCAATACCATTTTCATCTAGAACACTCAGTTCCAGTGAGAGGCATTATGCGCAAATAGAGTGAGAGGCCTTTGCATTAATTTTTGCCATAAGGAGGTTTCACAAATACATGTATGGTAGAAGGTTTGTGATCAAGACAGATCACCAACCGTTGACAGTGATCCTAAATCCAAAAGCACATGTACCAACTCTGGCAGCGGCCAGAATACAAAGATGGGCATTGATATTGTCTGCATACCAGTATGATATTCAGTATTTCAAGTCTGCAGAGCACAGCAATGCTGACACCATGTCTAGATTACCTTTTGAAATGGAGGTTACCCCAAACAGGGGACGTGTTTTATTTCTCTCATGTAGATGAGTTACCTATCAGTAGACAATAGACAATAGACAATAGGTGCAGGAATAGGCCATTCGGCCCTTTGAGCCAGCACCGCCATTTACTGTGATCATGGCTGATCATCCCCAATCAGTACCCCGTTCCTGCCTTCTCCCCATATCCCCTGACTCCACTATTTTTAAGAGCCCTATCTCGCTCTCTCTTGAAAGCATCCAAGGAATCAGCCTCCACTGAGGCAGAGAATTCCACAGTCTCACAACACTCTGGGAGAAAAAATGTTTCCTCGTCTCCGTTCTAAATGGCTTACTCATTCTTAAACTGTGGCCCCTGGTTCTGGAATCCCCCAACATCGGGAACATGTTTCCTGCCTCTAGTGTGTCCAAACCCTTAACAATCTTATATGTTTCAATGAGATCAACTCTCATCCTTCTAAACTCCAGAGTGTACAAGCCCAGCCGCTCCATTCTCTCAGCATATGACAGTCCCGCCATTCCGTGAATTAACCTTGTAAACCTACGCTGCACTCCCTCAATAGCAAGAATGTCCTTCCTCAAATTAGGGGACCAAAACTGCACACAATACTCCAGGTGTGGTCTCACTAGGGCTCTGTACAACTGCAGAAGGACCTCTTTGCTCCTATACTCGACTCCTCGTGTTATAAAGGTCAACATGCCATTCACTTTCTTCACTGCCTGCTGTACCTGCATGTTTACTTTCATAGACTGATGAACAAGGACCCCCAGATCCCGTTGTACTTCCCCTTTTCCCAACTTGATGCCATTTAGATAGTAATCTGCCTTCCTGTTTTTGCTACCAAAGTGGATAACCTCACATTTATCCGCATTAAACTTCATCTGCCATGCATCTGCTTACTCCCCCAACCTGTCCAAGTTACCCTGCATTCTCATAACATCCTCCTCATAGTTCACACTGCCACCCAGCTTTGTGTCATCTGCAAATTTGCTAATGTTACTTTGAATCCCTTCATCCAAATCATTTATGTATATTGTAAATAGCTGTGGTACCAGCACCGAGCCTTGCGGTACCCCACTAGTCACTGCCTGCCATTCTGAAAGGGACCCGTTAATCCCTATTCTTTGTTTCCTGTCTGCCAACTAATTTTCTATCCATGTCAGCACTCTATCCCCAATACCATGTGCCCAAATTTTGCCCACTAATCTCCTATGTGGGACCTTATCAAATGCTTTATGAAAGTCCAGGTACACTACATCCACTGGCTCTCCCTTGTCCATTTTCCTAGTTACATCATCAACAAATTCCAGAAGATTAATCAAGCATGATTTCCCCTTCGTAAATCCATGCTGACTCAGCCCAACCCTGTTACTGCTATCCAAATGTGCGGCTATTTCATCTTTTATAAATGACTCCAGCATCTTCCTGCCTAATGTGGATTTCTTTCAGTTCCTCCGTCATCCCAGATCCTCTGGCCACTACTATATCAGGAAGATTGTTTGTGTCTTCCTTAGTGAAGACAGATCCAAAGTACCTGTTCAACTCATCTGCCATTTCCTTGAACCCCATAATAAATTCACCTTTATTGGTCTTCAAGAGTCCAACTTTGGTCTTAACTAATTTTTTTCTGCTTCACATACCTAATGAAGCTTTGACTATCCTCCTTTATGTTCTTGGCTAGCTTACCTTCGTACCTCATCTTTTCTCCCCGTATTGTCTTTTTAGTTACCTTCTGTTGTTCTTTAAACATTAACCAATCCTCTTGCTTCCTGCTCATCTTTGCTACGTTGTACTTCTTCGCTTTAATTTTTATACTCTCTCTGACGTGCCTTGTCGCCCATGGTTGCCCCTTACACCCCTTGGAATCTTTCTTCCTCCTAGGAATGAACTGATCCTGCACCTTCTGTATTATTCCGAGAAATACCTGCCATTTTTGTTCCACTGTCATCCCTGCTAGTGCATCTTTCCAGTCAACTTTGGCCAGCTCCTCCCTCATGGCCCCATAGTCCCCTTTATTCAACTGCAACACTGATACCTCCGATCTACCCTTCTCCCTCTCCTATTGCAGATTAAACCTGACCATGTTATGGTCACTACCTCCTAATGGCTCATTAACCTCGAGGTCCTTTATCAAATCCGGTTCATTACATAACACCAAATCCAGAATTGCCTTCTCCCTAGTAGGCTCCAATACAAGCTGTTCTAAGAATCCATGTCGAAGGCGCTCTACAAAGTCCCTTTCTTGGGGGTCCAGTACCAACCTGATTTTCCCAGTCTACCTGCATGTTGAAATCTCCCATAATAACCACAGCATTACTTTTTGGTACATGCCAATTTTAACTCCTGATTCAACTTGCGCCCTATGTCCAGGCTACTGTTTGGGGGCCTGTAGATTAGTCCCATTAGTGTCTTTTTACCCTTACAATTCCTTAGTTCTATCCATACTGACGCCACATCTCCTGTTTCAATGTCACCCCTTGCAAGGGACTGAATTTCATTCCTCACCAACAGAGCAACCTCACCCCTCTGCCTACCTGTCTGTCTTTTCAATATGAGGTATACCCTTGGATATTCAGTTCCCAGCCCTGGCCCTCTTGCAGCCATGTCTCTATAATGCCCACAACATCATAGTTGCCAGTTTCTAACTGAGCCTCAAGCTCGTCCAATTTATTTCTTATACTTGGCGCATTCATATACAGCACTTTGACCTCCGTATTCACATCCCCCCTCGCACCGCTCTCAATTGGCCCTGACCTTACTCTGTTGTCCCTTCTTGAACTTTCCTTCCCATTAATTCGAGAATCTTTTGTAATTTTTCCTGTAGTCAGCTCCATCTTTATACTCCCAATTTGTCAATCCCTCCCCCCCACATTTAGTTTAAACCCACACGTGTAGCCCTAGCAAACCTGCCTGCCAGAATGTCAGTCCCCCTCCAGTTAAGGTGTAACCTGTCTCATATCACATCAGGGGACATTCAGAAGGCTACTCGCCACTGACAGACTTTTGGCAAGAGTGCAGGAGTATGTTACAAATGGATGACCAAACAAATTGCCAGATTCAGAGACAGAACTGAAACCATTCTTTGTACGTAGGAATGAACTCTCAGTGGACCAAGGGTGTGTCATGTGGGGAGCAAGAGTTGTAATCCCTGAAAAATACGGAGTAAAATTGCTCGGAGATCTTCATGATCAGCATTTGGGAATGTGTCTTACAAAGAGTCTAGCTAGAAGCTATCTATGGTGGCCTGGTCTAGATAAGGACATAGAACAAATGGTGAAAGAGTGTAGCACATGTCAAGCAGTTGGAAGGAATCCACCAACAGTACCGCTACAGCCATGGAAATGGCCGGCTAGAGTGTGGCAAACATTACACGTTGACTTTTCAGAGTTAGATGGATAACAATTGTTCATTGCGATTGATAGTCACTCCATGTGGGTTGAGGTGTTTCCGATGAACAAAACAACATCCAGCAAAACGATAGACATTTTGCAAGGATTGTTTACATCCTATGGATTTCCAGAGGAAATTGTGTCTGGTAACGGACCTCAATTCTGTTCACAAAAGTTTGCACAATTCATGAAAGGGAATGGGGTAAAACACACTATCGCTTGAAATGGAGCAGCAGAATGCACAGTGCAAATTGTGAAGCGTACATTAGTCAAGCAACTGCTGGATCCAATTCCAAAGAAAAGACAGTTTACTCTGTCTCACAAACTGGCTAACTTTCTGATTACATATCGGAACACACCTCACACCACTACTGGTCAAATGCCAGCTGAACTGTTCTTGAAGAGAAAACCAAGAACAAAATGTTCACTGTTGAAACCAAACTTGGCTCAAACAGTAGACTAGAAACAGGAGAAACAAAAAGCATATAATGCCAGAAGTAGAGTAAAGGAAAGGAGTGTTGAGTTGAATCAGAAGGTAAAGGTGAAAACCCATCATCACAAGTGGGTGGAGTGGTTACCTGGCAGAGTAGTGAGAAAGTGCGGACCACGGACATACTTGGTCAAGATGTTTGGAAGTGGGGAGGTGAGAAAAGTAAACATTGACCGTGTCATGCCTATGCAAGCACAGACAGGTTTGCAACCAGATCAATTAGACGAGTCAGATAATTTGGTTACCACTCAAGTACAGGTACCAACGGATGAACCAGAAATGGTACAAGATACAATGGTGCACAAGATAGTGAGAGTTTGAACCAGCATGCAAATGGAGGTACACAAAATTGACTTACACAAAAATGCTGGAGAAACTCAGCGGGTGCAGCAGCATAAGTTTCTCCTTAGATGCCGCTGCACCCGCTGAGTTTCTCCAGCATTTTTGTGTACCTTCGATTTTCCAGCATCTGCAGTTCCTTCTTGAAAACAAAATTGACTGATGGACTGGATTCTGCGAATGTAGGTCAAAGGGAAGGCTTGACTGGATCAAAAATGAGTCTATGTGGTTCTAAACAGTCAGAAACTTTTGGTCAAGGAAGATATCCAGTAAGAAGGAGAAACCCAGTGGTTAAGTTTAATTTATGAAATGCACATATCATTGAATATGCAGCATATATGCATGATGCCCTCATTATATTCAGGTTATATACAAGTAAACTATCAGACAAGATTGTAATAAATTCATACCGTTTTGTTATATTCTGGTAATATGAAGAACATGATATCTCATGGGTCGTGAGTTATGATTATGTTATCATTATATAACATGATACCGATTTGGTATGTGATTTTATTTTTAGAAGGTATGAAACAAACCATTACAAATATTAAAAGGTGAAAGTGTGTTCATGGTGACATAGTTTGAATTATATGATGTTTGTGGGTATAAGCCATACACTTGTATGATTTTAAAAATGTCAAACAAGGCTATAACGTTTTCATTAAGGTGGGAGGAGTTGTAGAAGCGCCACCTTTGTGTATGAGGATTGTTAATGACCAAGAATAAACCATAGTACAATGTGCAGTTGATATCCGGTCACCAGCGTGTCAACTCGTGCTTTATGTCTTAGCATAAGATATTACATCTCTGACTCATTCTATCTCTGTCCCGCCCGCTCCCCCTGACGAAGGGTCTCGATCCGAAACGTCACCTATTCCTTCTCTCCAGAGATGCCGCCTGTCCCGCTGAGTTACTCCAGCATTTTGTGTCTATATCCATTGTAGTACATTAGTGATTTGAAGGTAGAACAACCACGTGCTCGAGTTGGCGCCGCCTGGCCATGCAACACCAATGGGCGAAGCGCGGAGAGGGGAGGGCGGGAACAGGTGGCTGAGCACGAGCTGGGGTGTCCGTTGGCGGGCGGGTGAGCGAGCAAGAGTTGGCATGTCCATTGATGGGTGACAAGTGTGAGGTGGGGTGTCCGTTGGTGGGTGAATGAGTGCGAGTTGTGGTGTCTGATGGCCAGCGAGCACTAGCTGGGGTGGGCGGGAATCGTTTGGCAAGGGCGCGCGCGAGCTGTACACGGCGACGACTCCTCGACCACTCTTGCGCGCATCATTTAGTCAGCTGGAAATCCCATTACCTTCCCTGATGCTCAGCCGTTTAACGCCTGGTACTATCTTATATTTTACTTCTTTATCTCATGCCCTTCGTGTCCCTTTCAGAATTTCTTTTTGGCTAAGAAAGTATAAATCTAAGGACAGAAAGGATAAATCTTTGGAAGAGCACCTTGTTGTTAGTATCCTTCGTAAAGCTCAGATTGGAGACTGTTGCCAAAATTAGGAGAGCTATCCTATTGACCAGTCAAGCAACTTATGGAATTAATGATACAACTAATAATCTACTGCTCTAGAGTACGAATGATCGATGTTCAGTCAGAATCTCCAGTTCGTATAGTGGCTGGTATTGTAACTCCGGTCCTAAACCTGCTGGTTCAGACAAACGAGCACTGGAAATCCAACTCTCTTTTATTGTGCACAATGCCAAGACAATCCCTAGTCCAATACCGCGGGACCAATACTTGTCTCTACTCACTCGAGCCCAAAAGACTCTTTTTTTTCTTCTTTTTTTTTAAATGTCAAAATAGACTTTATTCAAATAATAGATATATACAATACGTGAATCGTGCAAAAAAATTCATCCGACATTTTCGGAGGCTATACAAATTGTTCAATACAGTCTATACCTTTCTCAAATCTGTCCCCCACCCGTGCCACTCATGTGGCCCCCTGGCAAGCCTCGCACAAATAGAACACACACCCCAGAAGATCGGCACACTCCCCACTCTTTTATACCCTTATAGACCCTTGGCGCGCAAATACATGGGGGGGGGGGGGGGGGGGCAACCCCTACAAGCCAATTATCGATACGGGCTGCAAAATATATTGAATGACAGTTCCCTAACCCAATCATACAATAGCAATATAATATAATAGTTTCAACACAAAGCACTTAGGGGGAAACACTTCTGTTAAATAAAGAAACATTATCCCCAGGTAAAGTAAACATCTTTGGTGAGACCCCACTCCTGGGCCAATCACAATTAGCGCTGCAACCAATCCCAAGCATGCCTTAGCAACAGGACCTCGTTCCTTCTGCAAAATCTCATGCATATTAACAATTAAAGGCCATCTGGACATCAACCTCTATTCAACCCCTTGCCAGGCCACAGATGTTCTGGAGCCATGGTCCTCATGGTCTTGCAGATTTTTGCAAAAGATGCCAAGCAGGTTTTACAGATCTTTTAAACAGACATCCTCCATCAAGTACCCCAAAATGTCTGTTACTAACAGTATTATAATGCTTAATATTGATTGGGACTGCCATATAGTGCCAAGGACTCAGATGCGGCAGGATTTGTTAAGTGTGTCCAGAATGTTTTCTTAAAACATGTTGATAACATTACCAATGTGGGGGCAACAGTGGACCTCCTGTTAGGAATTGAGGCAGGGCAGGTGACTGAAGTGTGGTTTGGGGCAACACCTTGGGACCAGTGACCATAATTCTCTTCTGTTAAAGTAGTTGTGGGAAAAATTAGAACTGGTCTGCAAGTTGAAATCCTAAGCATGGGTGAAACTAATTTTGATGGCATGAGACAGGAACTTACTAATGTTGATTGGGAATGGTTGTTTGCAGGTGAAGGAACATCTGGCAAGTGGGAGGCTTTTGAAAATGAGATGGGGAGAGGTCAGGGTCAGGATTTTCTTGTTTGAGTGAAAGGCAAAAATGGCAGGATTAGAGTCCCTGGTTTACCATGGATATTGAGAAACTTTACAGTAAAAAGGAGGCATAACTGAACATGAGGCAGCTGAAATCCAGCAAATCCCTTGAGCAGTATAAGAGATGGAGTATATTTAAGAGTGCATGAGCGTTTTGAAATAGGTAAAGGAGAATCCTAAGAGATTTTACGTGTATTAAGAATAAAAGGGTAACCAGGGAGTGAATAAGAAACAAAGTGATACTTTTTATGTTATGCCACAGGAGATGGGCATGGTGGATAATGTTCTGCATTTATTTAAAAAGGGCTCCAAGGACAAACTATATGCCGGTGAGCCTAACATCAGTGGCACGAAAGGTACTGAAGGGGATTCTGAGAGACAGGATTTACCTGCATTTGAAAAGCAAGGACTTATTAGGGATAATAAATATGATTGAATTTTTTGAAGGGGTGAGTCAGATGATTGTCGAGAACAGGCGGACCACCTTGTCCACGTGAACATTAGTAAGACCTTGTCCACAAGGTCTTGGTTGGTACGCTGGTCCAGAGGTCAGGTCTCATGAGATTCAGGATGAGCTATTTAATTGTGTACAAAATTAAGAGGTGGAGAACTGTTTTCCAGACTGGAGGCCCGTGAACAGGGATTAGTGCTGAGTCCACTGTTTAGCATCTATATTAATGATTTGGATGAACATGTGGCTGGTAAGAACAGTAAGTTTGTGGATGACACCAAAATAGTGGGGAGTGGGGAATATTATTTAATATCATAATCAGATCAAGAATAACTGGGAAAGTGGGCAAGGGAATGGCAGATGGAATTTAACAGTGTGAAATGTTGCATTTTATTTAATTTAAATGATGGCTTATGCAATTAATGGCGGCTACTTGGAAAGTGTTGCAAAACAGAGAAACAGTGGACAGGTAGGTTCATGGACAGGAGTGGGATGTGCGCTAAAATGCAGGAAAATGCCAATAACAGCAGCATTCCAAAACACACAATAACTAAACTAAAGGAGTTTTGAAATATCTATATTACTAAATGTCTGTTCTTGACCGGTTTTGGCCATCTGTACTGCGATTTCCGAAAGAACGCTGCCACCTACGGCCATCATTTTTGGCCACCTCGCTCAGAGCCCCCGTCCGCCGCATGTGTGCCGAGGATTTTTCCCATCGATTAAAAATGACAGAGATATTAATGTTTTTACAAAATTCCCCATTCTCTCAGCTGTCCCCGCTGGTGGCAGGAGGGAGGGACTATAAAACCAGGAAGTGGTGTGCCTCACTCACTCTTCAAGATGGACGAAGGCAGAGGGTCACTTTTCTCTGAGCTGTGAATAACACTGAACACATGTCTACTCAAATGTAAGTTTCTAAAATGCTTGCAGAATGTGTCTATTGGTTCTAAAGCTTGCAAAAAAAGTGTCTCTATTGGTTGTAAAGCTTGCACAAAAATGTCTCTATTGGTTCTAGCTTGCAAAAAAATGTCTCTATTGGTTCTTAGCTTGCAAAAAATGTCTATTGGTTCTAAAGCTTGCAAAAAAATGTCCATTGGTTCTAAATCTTGCAAATAAATGTCCATTGGTTCTAAAGCTTGCAAAAAAAGTGTCTCTATTTGTTCTAAAGCTTGCAAAAGGTGACTCTATGGTTCTAAAGCTTGCAAAAAGTGTCTCTATTGGTTCTAAGCTTGCACAAAAATGTCTCTATTGGTTCTAAGCTTACAAAAAAAGTCTCTATTGGTTCTAAGCTTGCAAAAATAAGTCTATTGGTTCTAAAGCTTGCAAAAATATGTCTATTGGTTCTAAAGCTGGCAAAAATATGTCTATTGGTTCTAAAGCTGGCAAAAAAAATGTCTATTGGTTCTAAAGCTTACAAAAAAAATGTCTATTGGTTCTAAAGCTTGCAAAAAGTGTCTATTGGTTCTAAAGCTTGCAAAAAGTGTCTATTGGTTCTAAAGCTTGCAAAAATTGTCTCTATTGGTTCAAAAGCTTGCAAAAAAATGACTATTGGTTCTAAAGCTTGCAAAAAATGGTCTCTATTGGTTCTAAAGCTTGCAATAAAATGTCTATTGGTTCTAAAATGGTTCATACTAGCGCTCCAGAAAGCCCTCCCCCCTCCCCCACTCCACCCCTCCTCCCCCCTCCCTCCCCCACCTCCCCCTTGGGTGTGTCTTGAAACTGAAAGTGACTACTTACTGCAAATGATGGCATGAAGTTGAAAGGCACTATTACTGCAAATGGTGGCTTGGTTGATTTGGCTTGAAGTTGAAAGGCACTACTTACTGCAAATGGTGGCTTGGTTGCTTTGTCTTGAAGTTGAAAGGCACTACTTACTGCAAATGGTGGCATGAAGTTGAAAGGCACTACTTACTGCAAGTGGTGGATTGGTTGCTTTGGCTTGAAGTTGAAAGGCACTACTTACTGCAAATGGTGGCTTGGGTGTGGCTTGAAGTTGAAAGGTACTACTTACTGCAAATGGTGGATTGGTTGCTTTGGCTTGAAGTTGAAAGACGCCACTTACTGCAAATGGTGGCATGAAGTTGAAAGGCACTACTTACTGCAAATGGTGGATTGGTTGCTTTGGCTTGAAGTTGAAAGGCACTACTTACTGTAAATGGTGGCTTGGGTGTGGCTTGAAGTTGAAAGGCACTACTTACTGCAAATGTTGGATTGGTTGCTTTGAATTGAAGTTGAAAGGCACTACTTCCTGCAAATGATGGCTTTGGTGTGGCTTGAAGTTGAAAGGCACTACTTACTGCAAATGGGGGGCGTGGGTGCATTGACCTGAAGTTGAAAGGCACTACTTACTGCAAATTGTGGCTTGAAGTTGAAAGGCACTACTTACTGCAAATGGTGGCTTGGGTGCAATGGCTTGAAGTTGAAAGGCATTACTTACTGCAAATGGTGGCATGAAGTTGAAAGGCACTACTTACTGCAAATGGTGGCTTGGGAGCTTTGGTTTGAAGTTGAAAGGCACTATTACTGCAAATGGTGGCTTGGTTGCTTTGGCTTGAAGTTGAAAGGCACTATTCAAGCGCCTTGAGTATTAGAAAGGCGCTATATAAATCCCATCCATTATTATTACTGCAAATGGTGGCTTGATTGCTTTGACTTGAAGTTGAAAGACACCACTTACTGCAAATGATGGCTTGGGTGTGGCTTGGGTGTGGCTTGAAGTTGAAAGGCACTACTTTCTGCAGATGGTGGCGTGGGTGCATTGGCTTGAAGTTGAAAGGCACTACTTACGGCAAATTGTGGCTTGAAGTTGAAAGGCACTACTTACTGCAAATGGTGGCTTGGGTGCTTTGGTTTGAAGTTGAAAGGCACTACTTACTGCAAATGGTGGCTTGGGAGCTTTGGCTTGAAGTAGAAAATGCACTATTACTGCAAATTGTGGCTTGAAGTTGAAAGACACCACTTACTGCAAATGGTGACTTGGGTGCTTTGGCTTGAAGTTGAAAGGCACTACTTACTGCAAATGGTGGCATGAGGTTGACAGGCACTACTTACTGCAAATGGTAGCTTGAGTGCATTGGCTTGAAGTTGAAAGGCACTATTTCCTGCAAATTATGGCTTGGGTGTGGATTGAAGTTGAAAGACACCACTTACTGCAAATGATGGCTTGAAGTTGAAAGGCACTACTTACTGCAAACGTTGGCTTGGGAGCTTTGAAGTTGAAAGGCACTACTTCCTGCAAATGATGGCTTGGGTGTGGCTTGAAGTTGAAAGACACCACTTACTGCAAATGGTGGCATGAAGTTGAAAGGCACTACTTACTGCAAATGGTGGCTTGGGTGCATTGGCTTGCAGTTAAAAGGCACTACTATAAATGCACTTATTTCCTGTTTGCACTGTATATTGATTTTAAATAAAACGCTACCACTTACGGCTGTGATTTTTGGCCATCTTACTCGGTCCCCCTCCGCTGAGCAGGTGCAGAGAATTCTTCCCATCAATGAAAAATAAGTGTTATTAGTTTTTTTTTAAATGTTGAGAATCTATCTCCTGTCAATCACTCCATGAAAGCCACACCTTTTCCGGTGGGGGGGGGGGGGATGGGTTATAAAACCCGGAAATGTGGGTGTGGCTCAGTCTCTGCAAGATGGAGGAGGGAGAGGTCATGACTCGCTGTCTTTAGTGGCTTTGCGCCCTACTTCAAATGGTATGGAACTGCACTTGAATTTGGTGGCCTTATACCCTGCTTGAAATAGAAGTTCAAGGATTAGCTGTGAGTCAACTACCAGCCCACCAGCCGTGAGTGAGTTGCCAGCACAACAGGCTTGATTGACTGAGACGCCAGCCCAAGAATCCATTTGGCGCACAATTTGCATACTAGCCCTCTGGAAACCAGTCCCTTCAGCCCATAACACCCATACTAGCGCTCCAGAAAGCCCCCCCCCCCCCCCCCAACTGGCCACCAATATTAGAATTGGTGGAGAGGTGGAATATTGCGTTGGATGACCAGCCCTCCTGTGTGATGCTGGGACCCAACGGGTCCCACTAGTCTAGTTTATTATATAAATTACATTTCTCTTGTTTGTTTACAACCTGAAATGTGCTTTGTCATTCATTGGATAAGTTTTATATCCTGCATCTGTATAGCGTGCAATGTGACTGAGTGATTTATTTTAGCCTTCAATTTGGCTGAACAGCAACATTTGCATTTCATCACAGCTTCAAAGCGAACACATTTTTGCGGTTGTGGGATTTCCTTGTGGCTGTGCCAACATGTTGCAGTCTTGCTTAAACCTCAGTAAAGACAGGCTCTTCACCGCCCCTATGTGCAACTCTCTGATTAAAGAATATTTTTTCTTTGGCATATGTTATAATGTGATACAAAAGTCCCACCAAATTGTTTGAAAATGGAAAACATCTGTAAAAAAAAGAGCAGGATGCCTGCTGCGAGAAACAATTTGTTAGGCTGAGAAGCTATACGGCAATAATAAACCCAAAGTTTGAGAAGGCACAGATGGTATATCTAAATATTTTTGTCAACTGCTCACAAGCATGCGAGGCGGAGAAATTGTTCCACTGGTGTGCAACAAGTATTTTTAATGACATCCAGTGGAGCTTTCACAAACACTTAAAAGAACGGTGGTAAAAGTGAATGAAACATATTGTGACAAAGTGTGCAAGTAGTTCACTAGTTGAGGTGATAATTTCACGAGTGTTTTACAAGTATGTCACTTAACAAGCGTGTAAGTGAATATAAGAATATAATTTGGTAATCAATTTACAAGTTTTTAATTATGCGATTAAGTTACAAAGATGCAGTTATGTAAGCATTTCACAAGTGGGTAATGAGGGCTGTGTTATAAGAAAGCAATGGAATACTATGTCCCAATTGTGTGGTTTGGATGATAATCTTGCAGCTGTTTATCTTGAGCTATTATTTTAGGGCATTGAAATGACATTGTTACTTTTTCAATGCAGACATTCAAAGGTTATTAGGTACAACTAGACCAAGAGCGGACCTGATGGGCCCGCTCCAGCAACGCAATAATCCACCAAAGCTGATGGGCCCGTACTAGCGGCAGAAATTAAGTTAAGGTTAATAACTTGGCGTTTAATATTTCCATTACCTCGCCATCCCTCTTCCTACCCCTATCCTCCTCCATTCCCCCTCATCCCCAGCACTCCCTCCCCCTCCTCTTCACCCTCCCTCTTCTTTCCCCTCTCCTCCTCCCCTCCCCTACTCCCTCCTTCTCCTTTCCCCTACCCTCAGCCACTCCCTCCCTCCTTCCATAACCCCTCTCCCATCCATACCCCCCTCCTCTCCATCTATCCCCCTGCTCCCCCACTCCTAACCTCCTCCTTATCCCACCCCCCCCCCACAATGAAAATCGCAATGTTTATTAAAAAATGAAATTTTCAATGAAAATCGGGTTTTTTCTTTAAAATAACCTAAACACAATGTAAGTTGTTAATGAAACCAGTACAGATTAAAACAGGTTTTTTTTTTTGAAAATCGCGATTTATCACGTAAATAAAACTCGGGATCCCATTGTAACGTCACTGTGACGTCATTGTGACGTCGAACGCGGCTAACAGGCAGGGAAAGTGGAAAAGTCGTTTGAAAAGTGATTTTTGTAAAGTTTAAAATGTCAATAACTTGTAAAATATAACTTCAATCCGAAAAAAACGTGTTTCATTTACATCCCAGGACAATGTAAGGTGGGCCAAATATTGTACTGCTATCGTGCACCATTTTGGCGGTGTTTTGGGACATCACGCACGCGCATGCATGCATACAAACAAACAGAGAGCTTTGGTAATATATATATATATTTTAATATATAGATGAAAGCATTTCATTATTGTAGATACCTAAAAGAGGGGAAGTCAGGACTGCCTTAAATCAGTAATTATCTTGTCCAATTCATAGCTAGATAAAAATGCTGGAGAAACTCAGCGGGTGAGTTTACGGTGCTTGGTGGAGTCCAATTGGGCAAGGAATCGTTTGTTGAAGGCGTGGATCTGCCATTGGATGAAGTAGAGTTGGGGTCTGTTGCAGGTCTGGGTGAGTGAGGCCCGAAGTTTCGGGAGAGTCAAAGCGAAGTCCTACTGGTGCAGGCGCATAGCAGCCAGAGTAGATCGCAGGGCACGGAAGGAAAACTGCCATGTAAGGCAGCAGACAGCAGATTGTCCAATTCATTGGGAAAAAGAAATTCAAGAAAGTTGCAGGTCACGAGTAAAGAGTTACTAGCAACAGATTATTGAAATTCTTACTTGAAGCGTTATTTGCCCATTAACGCATATACAATAAATGTTATTATTAATAAGTAACAATATTATTAACAATAATCTATCTGTGTGTGTGTGTGTGTGTGTGTGTGTGTGTGTGTGTGTGTGTGTGTGTGTGTGTGTGTGTGTGTGTGTGTGTGTGTGTGTGTGTGTGTGTGTGTGTGTGTGTGTGTGTGTGTGTGTGTGTGTGTGTGTGTGTGTGTGTGTGTGTGTGTGTGTGTGTGTGTGTGTGTGTGTTCCGTGTGTGTGTGTGTGTGTGTTCATTTTTTCGTATCTTCATCAAAACGCTACGCGGTAGTGCTGAAATTTTACCACATCCTTACTTACATTTTTCCCGTTCATGCCATAATCAGGTTCCCTTCAAATTTGATGCTATTTTTAACGTTATAGATGATTACATTTAAAAAAAAACAACTTTGAGAAGAATAACTGTGACTCTGCTTTGAGATTTTTCTGGCAGGTCCAGTGATGATGTCACAATGGCATCGCACAGTTGTCCAATCACAATAGGATCTCATTTACACAAGATTCCGAAAATCGAAAATGACATCACAATGTGATCTCTGCTGATCTCTGTAGCTGATCTCTGTTGCTGATCTCTGTTGCTGATCTCTGTTGCTGATCTCTGTTGCTGATCTCTGTTGCTGATCTTTGTTGCTGATCTCTGTTGCTGATCTCTGTTGCTGATCTCTGTTGCTGATCTCTGTTGCTGATCTCTGTTGCTGATCTCTGTTGCTGATCTCTGTTGTGAGGGGAGGGGCGTAGTGGGGGAGATTAAAACAAATTTAAATGACATTTAAAAGTTGGATTTCTTCAAATCTGCACTGGCAGTTAGGCAGTTATGATATCACAATGCCCTACGGGCTACAATGTTTTTATCCCTGAACACTGAGTCCTTCACAGCAAATGTCCTCAGGGAAAGATTCTGCCAGCCTAACACTGCACAGCAAAGTTTAATGATTTGATTTGGATAACAAAAGATGGCTTTGTTGGTGGCACCTGCATCACACTAAATATTAGTGCAATTGCATTTTTTTTTAAAGTTTAAAATGACCTGCGCAGTGAGTGAATGGTGGAATCGGGCTGCGTTTCATTTTTCTGATTTTAAATTTTTCTATGGATGTATGGAAACTTTATTATTTCTTTTATTATTTATTTTATGTACAGCACTTTGGTTTCAACGCGAGTTGATTTAAACGTGCTATATAAATAAAATTTACTTACTACTTACTTACTTACTAATGAACACTATATAACCTGACATGGTGTGAGGGCACTGTTATAATAAGGGTTGCGTTGGGGTAATGGGTGATGGGGGTGATTGGCTCTGGGGGCGTCTGTCTCCGGGGACGGAGCCCATCGGATCCCACTTGGTACATTGAGAGTCTCAACTTATTTGTCTGTCTGTCTGTGATCTCAGGAGCTACACCAAAACGGTACACAATAGCGCAAACATTTTTTGCATAATCTTATTCATTTTTCCCGTCGTCGTTAGTATCAAGTTTCTTCACATTTGATGTTGTATTTCACATTATTGATATTTAAAGCTAAAAAAAGCCAACTTTGAAAATAATAACTGCCTGTGAGTGGGAGAATTCTGGCAGGTCCAGTAATGATTCCACAATGGCATCTCTCAGTCGTCCAATCACAATGGGATTTTATTTACACAAACTGCCATGAAAACCTAAAATGACATCACAATGGGATCTCAGGCACATGCTGCAGTGAACGTTACCACAACTGTCAAAATGTGATCTCTGCTGCCAATACAGAAGCTATGAGAGTTGACGGAGTGGGGGATGGGTGAATAAGAAATGTTTATTTAAACATTGTCTTTAGTGGGGGAGTGCGGTGGGGGGGGGGAGGATGACTGAGGGTAGGGATAAGGAGAGGGAGGGAGAGGTGACAGAGGCAATGAGATCAGCAGCTTCAAAGGGAGTAAGGAGAGAGTGTGATTTTTGCCCCCCCCCCCAAACATGGGAAGGATTTATTGGCTCAAGGGAGCGCTGACATCGACATCGAAGATTGCTCCCGATGTTCGGGAAGTCCAGGACAAGGGGTCACAGCTTAAGGATAAGGGGGAAATCCTTTAAAACCGAGATGAGAAGAACTTTTTTCACACAGAGAGTGGTGAATCTCTGGAACTCCCTGCCACAGAGGGTAGTTGAGGCCAGTTCATTGGCTATATTTAAGAGGGAGTTAGATGTGGCCCTTGTGGCTAAGGGGATCAGAGGGTATGGAGAGAAGGCAGGTACGGGATACTGAGTTGGATGATCAGCCATGATCATATTGAATGGCGGTGCAGGCTCGAAGGGCCGAATGGCCTACTCCTGCACCTAATTTCTATGTTTCTATGTTTCTATGACCCCACAGTCGTGTACATTCATTGGCTCCAGGAAGCTCTGTCGATTTGTAGTCCTTATTATAACAGTGCCCTCACACCATGTCAGGTTATATAGTGTTTATTAGTAAGTAAGTAAGTAGTAAGTAAATTTTATTTATATAGCACGTTTAAATCAACTCGCATTGAAACCAAAGTGCTGTACATAAAAGAAATAATAAAAGAAATAATAAAGCTTCCGTACATCCATAGAAAAATTTAAAATCAGAACACATTATAGAATTCAACAAGAACGTCCCCCCACAACAGCATCAAAAATTTCCACTGTGGGGAAAGGCAACAAAAAGTTAAGTCCTCTTCCTCTGTGAACCACCCGAGGTCGGGGCCTATTTGTGGCCTCCGCAGCCAGTCCGATGTTTTCAGGCTCTCTCTGCAGGAAAGCTGGAACTCTGCAGGAAAGTTGGGTAAACACTCCTCAGCGGCCTGGAAAATGCCTGGAGCGGCCTCTTCCTCCCCGTATTAGGTACAAGCAATACAACTTCTCACTTAAGAGTTAACTTTAAGACTAACGGAATGCAGCAGACTAACAAGCTGGTGGGCGTAACTACAAATGCATGACATAGCATGAGCCACTAATCTACATCTCTTATAGAATCAATAACGATATATACCCATAACTACACAAAGCAAATATCACAACCGATGACAGACTGGTGGAAAGTCAAACATAGTCCGGATACTTCACGACCGGCCGGCAAACATGACCGGCAGGTGCTTGATAGAGTCCATCTCCATTCTTTTACTCCGGGGACAGAGCTGGTGATTTCACCGCCGTAGGGGAGTGGACCAACGCCTCTGGAGTTGAAGCAGGAGACTGTGGCGCAGGCGAAGATGGAACAGACAGAGGCACTGCCGCAGGCATGGATTGTTGCACTGGCAAGAACATGCGAGGGCCACTAGATGCAGATTAAAGTGAACTTGTACGACCCGGATAATATGGAGGAGGAACCGGCTCATTCACAGGCAGAAGATGTTGTCTGTTTTGTCGGCAGGTGCCAGTTGGGGGCTATGGGTGAGTGGTGGAATATTGCGTTGGGCGAACGGGTTAAGTTGGGGGAACTGGTGATGGGGATGATGGGCTTTGGGGGGGCACCTGTCTCCGGGGTGAGCGCCGACACCACATTCGGGCACCAGCCCTCCCGTGTGGCTCCAGGGAGGAAAAATTGATTGTGTTGGGGGAACGGGTTGCTTTGGGGGAATGGGTGAGTGGTGGAAACGGGTTGTGCTGGGGAAACGGGTGAGTTGTGGAATATTGCGTTGGAGAAACAGGGCCCAACAGGTATGGAGGGGAGAAGGGTTATGGAGGGTGACTGAGGGTAGAGATAGGAGAGGGAGGGAGACGTGAAGGAGGGAGTGGTGGTGGGACAAGGGAAAAATGAGCCGCGCCTGCGCAGTTGGGGGCTATGGGTGAGTGGTGGAATATTGCGTTGGGCGAACGGTGATGCGGATGATGGGCTCTGGGGAGGCACCTGGGGAGGCACGGGGTGAGCACTGACACCACATTCGGGCACCAGTCCTCCCGTGTGATGCCACGCCCACCCCCCCCCCCCCCCCACATTGGGGGATGGGGCCCAACGGGTCCCACTTGGTCTTGTATATTACTAAAACTCTCATCTTGTTTGTTTGTTTGAATGCATATGTGATTCCAAAGCTCTGGAAGCTCCAAAATGGACAGGATAGTGCTACAATTTTTGGCCCACCTTACTCACTATATTCCTGGGGAGTCTGTTAGCCATGTTTCAATCAGATTGATGTTATATTTTATAAGTTATTGACATTATAAACTTTACAAAAAACACTTTAAAACCACGTTTCCACTTGCCCTGTCCGCCATCGCGTCACAAGGTCAGGCGATGCTCGAGCCTACAGTTCAGCCAGGGCTAACCTGAAGAGGGGCATCAAGAAGGCCAAGCACTGCCATAAGCTCAGGATTGAGGAGCACTTCAACAACAACTCCGACCCCCGACGCATGTGGCAAGGCATCCAGGCCATCACGGACTACAGACCCTCCAACACCACCCCCACATCCAGCGACGCCTCCTTCCTTGAGGAGCTTAACCACTTCTATGGCCGCTTCGACAGGGACAATCTAGAGACAGCCATCAAGGCTGTGCTACCTGCCGATCACCAACCCCTCACACTCACCCCCTACGACGTATTCGTGGCACTGAGTAGGACTAATGCACGTAAAGCTGCTGGCCCTGACGGCATCCCCGGGCGCGTGCTCAGGGCCTGTGCTGCGCAGCTGACAGACGTCTGGACTGACATCTTCAACCTGTCACTTGCCCAAGCAGTTGTCCCCACGTGCCTTAAATCCACCTCCATCGTGCCAGTGCCAAAACACTCCACTGCGGCAAGCCTCAACGACTTCCGCCCAGTTGCACTTACCCCCATCATCACCAAGTGCTTCGAGAGGCTGGTCCTGGCACACCTCAAAAGCTGCCTACCCCCCACACTGGATCCCTATCAGTTTGCCTACCGCAAGAACAGGAGTACGGAGGATGCCATCTCAACGGCACTTCACTCCGCCCTCTCCCACCTCGACAACAGAGACACTTACGTAAGAATGCTGTTCATCGATTACAGCTCAGCATTCAACACCATTATACCATCAAAACTGATCACCAAACTCGGTAACCTGGGCATCGACCCCTCCCTCTGCAACTGGATACTGGACTTTCTAACCAACAGACCCCAGTCTGTTAGGTTAGACAAGCACACCTCTTCAACCCTCACCCTGAACACCGGCGTTCCACAGGGCTGTGTGCTGAGCCCCCTCCTCTACTCCCTCTTCACCTATGACTGCACACCTGTACATGGTACTAACACCATCATCAAGTATGCAGATGATACAACGGTGATTGGCCTCATCAGCAACAACGATGAGTCGGCCTACAGGGAGGAGGTCCAGCACTTAGCAGCATGGTGCGCTGACAACAACCTGGCCCTTAACTCCAAGAAGACCAAGGAGCTCATTGTAGACTTCAGGAAGTCCAGGGGCGGCACGCACACCCCCATCCACATTAACGGGACGGAGGTGGAACGTGTTTCTAGCTTCAGGTTCCTGGGAGTCAACATCTCCGATGACCTCTCTTGGACCCACAATACCTCAACTCTGATCAAGAAGGCTCACCAGCGTCTCTTCTTCCTGAGGAGACTGAAGAAGGTCCATCTGTCTCCTCAGATCCTGGTGAACTTCTACCGCTGCACCATCGAGAGCATCCTTACCAACTGCATCACAGTATGGTATGGCAACTGCTCTGTCTCCGACCGGAAGGCATTGCAGAGGGTGGTGAAAATTGCCCAACGCATCACCGGTTCCTCGCTCCCCTCCATTGAGTCTGTCCAAAGCAAGCGTTATCTGCGGAGGGCGCTCAGCATCGCCAAGGACTGCTCTCACCCCAACCATGGACTGTTTACCCTCCTACCATCCGGGAGGCGCTACAGGTCTCTCCGTTGCCGAACCAGCAGGTCCAGGAACAGCTTCTTCCCGGCGGCTGTTACTCTACTCAACAACGTACCTCGGTGACTGCCAATCACCCCCCCACCCCCCGGACACTTATTATCACTTATTATTATTTATTTAAATCATTTGCTATGTCGCTCTTCCAGGGAGATGCTAAATGCATTTCGTTGTCTCTGTACTGTACACTGACAATGACAATTAAAATTGAATCTGAATCTGAATCTGAATCTGACAATGGGATCTCGAATCTCATTTACATAAAATTTAAAAAAAAGTTTTATTCAAATTCTTCTATTTTCATTCACAATTACATCACAATGGGATCCCAAATCTCATTTACAATAAAACATCGTGAGGGGATGGGTTAGGAGATGGCTTTCATTAAAAAAAATCACAACTTTCATTGGGGGGGGGATAGTGGTCAGGTGAGGTGTGGGGGAGGAGGGAGGGAGTGACTGAGGGTAGGGGAAAGGAAAGGGATGGGAGGTGAGGGAGTGGGGGATGGTGGGAGGAGAGAGGAAAGAAGAGGGAAGGTGAAGATGCCGAGTGTGGGCCGAGTCCCGGGGCTGTAGCCCGGCCTGGGCTTTGTGCATTGGGGAGTGGACACAGACATGGACTGGGCCCTGAGCGTGGCTCCGGGCCCTGGGCTGGGGTTCGAGCCTGTGCGAGGTCTGGGGGCTGCTGCTCCGGGCCCGCGGGGAGGGAGAGGAGCGGGACCCGGGGTAAGGACTAAGCCGCAGCCTCGGCTTCTCCCTCCCCCTCCCACGGCTCCAGACTGCTTGGGCCGTCCCCCTGACAGCTTTCGCCTCTACTACAACTTCATCGCCAATGGCGGTGGTTTACATCGAAATCCTGGGGAGGTGAGCAGGCAGACTGGGGGGTTGAGGGAGAGGAGGGGTAGGAAGGGAGGGGGGGGGGAAAGTGGGTGAGGTGAGGTGGGAGAGTGGCGGTGTGGGATAGGGGGGAGGTGTGAAGTGGGGGAGGATGGGGATAGAGGGAGAGGATGGGGAGAGAGGGAGAGGATGGGGATAGAGGGAGAGGGGGTAGGGAGCGGAGAGGGTTTATGGAGGGAAGGAAGAAGTGACTGAGGGTAGGGGAAATGAGGGGGAGGGAGAGGTAGGAAGGGTGTGGGGGAGGGGAGGAGGAGAGGGGGTGAGTGGGAATGGAGGAGGGTAGGAAAAGGGATGGAGAAGTAATGGAGATGGGGAGAGGGAAGAGAGAGGAGGGGAGGGAGGGGTGAGGGGAGGAAGCAGAGTTGGTGGAGGTTGGGGAGAGGGAGGATAATGGAGGAGGGGAATAGGGGACTAAAGAGGGAGAGCGCGATGTGCTTACATTGATCTTATATTTTACAAGTTATTGCCATTTTCAACATTAAAAACGTCAGCCGCTGCTGCGCAGTTGGGGGCTATGGGTGAGTGGTGGAATATTGAGTTGGGAGAATGGGACACAATATAGGAGGCGAACCCTCCTGGCCTGACTCGTCCGAGTCGACAGGCCTATCAGACTTTTGTTTGGCTTTTCCTCCTCTCGGGGTAGCCAAGGTGCTCTCCACAGGCACCGAGTCTGAAGTCGCTGGCCTCACCGCCAGCGACTCAGATGGCGAAATCGACGGCCGTCCGCTACCCGCTCTCCCGCGGTCCTCCGTAGCTGGTCTCCCCGCGGCCCGTCTGGACTTCACCCTTGATTTGTCCATCACTGTTCGTACTTGAAGCACTGCAATCAAGAATTATCGAACACCCGACCTCAGAATATGTTTGAGAACTTACCTGTGGGTCTTTTAACTTACCGCTGGAAGAGCGACGCGCCTCCCAGACAGTCATAGCGCCATGCGTTAGACGTATTGAAGCGCATGCGGGCTGGCGGGCTTCTTCTTCACGTAGTCACTTACGTGACTCCGAAGTAAAATTAAACAACGTTTTATGATTTATTGCAAGATTTAAAAAAAACAAATTGTTGCAAGAGCTCAGCAGATCAAACAGCATCTGTGAAGGCAAAAGGATGGTTGAGGTTTCATGTCATGACCTGCACCAGGATTGAGAGTGAAGAGGGAAGATTGCCAGCATAGAGAGAGAAGATAGAAGGGTAATACAGGGGGTGATAGGTAGAACCAGGTGAGGCAGGTAGAGCGAGGTGGGAGAGGGAGAATTTTAAGACGGAGACGAGTGGGTGATAGGTGGAAATAGATGAGGAAAAAAATAATTAGAACAAGAAAAATCAATGAGTAAATGGAGCCAGATAAGGGGAATGAGGGGGCATGGGATGTGGACACAGAAACTGGATGATGATAAATGGACCAGGATAAGGAAAGGCTGATGGGCAGATAATACCAGATGGGCAGTAGATTGGAAAGATAGACCAAGGGAGAGAAACCCTAGGTGCTTAGCTGTGTGAGTGATGAGCAGTTGGAACCAGGTAGGGAAAGATAATGAATCTAGGTGATGGTGATTGGAGAGTGTGGAGGAAAGGGATGTAAAAGGTGAACAAAGTGAGGGAGAACTTGGGTGCACCAGTATCTGTGGGAAAGGAACACAAATGGTGTGGATTACCTGAAATTGGAAAATTAACTGTTGATAACATTGGATTGAGGCTACCCAAGTGGAATATGAGGGAGGGTAACTGAGTACAAAAGTAGATACATTATGCTCAGTTAGAATATCGATGAGACAACATTTGGAGCATTGTGTCTCATTGCTTTGGGAAAACTGTGTGGAGCAGTTCTGAGAAGGTTTACCAGACTAACAGCTGGAATGAGAAGGGGTTGTTTTAAGAGGACAGACTAGGCTTGTATCCTCTGGAGTTTGTAAGATTGAGAGGGCACATCATGGAAACCTATATGATCCTGAGAATGTTCACAGGGTGGATGTCTCAAACATTTTTTCCCATTTTGGGAGAATCTAGAATTATGGGTTTCTGTTTTTTGGGGGGGAGTTTGAGTGATATAGTGTGGAAACAGGCCCTTCGGCCCAACTTGCCCACCCCGGCCAACAATGTCTCAGCTACACTAGTCACATATCCTTCCAAACATGTCATATCCATGTACCTGTCTAACTGTTTCTTAAACGATGAGATTAAGTCTACTTAACTACCTCCTCTGGCAATTTGTTCCATACACCCACCATCCATTGTGTGAAAAGTTACCACTCAGGTTCCTATTAAATTTTTCCCCTTCACCTTGAACCTATGTCCTTTAGTCCTCGATTCCCCTACTCTGGGTAAGAGACTCTGTGCATCTACCTGATCTATTCCTCTCATGATTTTGTACACCTCGATAAGATCACCCCTCATCTGCGCTCCATGTAATAGAGACCCAGCCTACTCAACCTCTCCCGATAGCTCACACCCTCGTGTCCTGGCAACATCCTCGTAAATCTTTTCTGAAACCTTTCAAGCTTGACAATATCTTTCCTATAACATGGTGCACAGAACTGAACACAATATTCTAGATGCAGTCTCACCGACGTGTTATACAACCGCAACATGACCTCCAAACTTATATACTCAATACTCTGACTGATGAAGGACAAAGTGCCAAAAGCCTTTTTGACCACCATATCTACCTGCGACTTGACCTTCAAGGAACCAATCACTTGTACTCCTAAATCCGTCTGCTCTACAATACTACCCAGAGGCCTACGATTTACTGTGTAGGTCCTGGCCTTGTTTGACGCCCCAAAAATGCAACACCTCACACTTCTCTGTGTTAAATTCTATCAACCATTCCCCCAGCCACCTGGGCAATCGATCCAGATCCCGCTGCAATCTTTCATAACCATCTTCACTATCTGTAAAACGACTAACTTTTGTATCATCAGCAAACTTGCTAATCTTGTCCTGGATGTTCTCATTCGAATCATTGATGTAGATGACAGTAACGGGCCCAGCACCGAATCCTGAGGCACGCCATTAGTCACAGTCCGAGACGCAACCTTCCAACATCACCCTCTGCTTCCTTTCATGGAACCAATTTGCTATCCATTCAGCTATCTCTCCTAAGATCCCATGTGAGCTACCTTCCAGAGCAGCCTGCCTTATGTAACCTTGTTGAAGGCCTTGCTGAAGTCCATTTACACAACATCTACAGCTCTGCCCTCATCGACCTTTTTGGTCACGTCTTCAAAAAAATCAATCAGATTTGTGAGACACGACCTCCCACGTACAAAACCATGATGATCATCCTTAATCTGCCCTTGCCCATCCAAGTGCCTGTACAACCTATCCCTCAGAATACTCTCTAGTAACTTTCCAACTACAGATGTTAAGGTCACCGGCCTATAGTTCCCAGCATTTTCCCTGCAGCCCTTCTTGAAAAGAGACACAACATTTGCCCCCCTCCAGTTTTCCGGCACCTCTCCTGTATTTAAGGACGACTCGTAAATTTCAACCACGGCTCCCACAATTTCCTCTCTAGTTTCCTGCAATGTCCTCGGATGTATCCGATCAGGGCCTGGAGATTTGTCTACCCTCATAGATGATAGTACCTTCAGTACTTCTTCGACAGTAACACTGACTGCTCTCAAGACACTTCCAAGTTCCACCGTCCTACTGTCTTTCTCCTCGGTAAACACAGAGTAGAAATATTCATTGAGGACCTTGCCAATCTCCTGTGGCTCCACACAGAGATGATTGCTTTTATTCCTGAAAGGTCCCACTCTCTCTCCAGTTATCATCTATCTATCTATCTATCTATCTATCTATCTATCTATCTATCTATCTATCTATCTATCTATCTATCTATCTATCTATCTATCTATCTCTGTGCGAGTGTGCGTGTGCGTGTCTACATGTGTTATTGTATCTTCGCGATAATGGTACACGGTAGCATTGAAATATTTGCAGAGCCTTAATCAGATTTTTCCCGTCATCGATATGGCCAAGTTTCCTTCAGATTTGATGTCATATTTCAAAGGATATTGATATTTAAACTTTAAAAAAGCCTACTTTTGAAAATAATAACTGCCTTTGAGAGGGAGACTCTTCCAGCAGCTTCCAGTGATGATGTCACAATGCCATCTCACAATCCTCCAATCACAATGGGATCTAAGTGCTGCAGTGAACATTCAAAAAATCGAAAAATACATCACAGTGTGACCTCTGCTGCCAATACACAAGCTATGTTGTGTTTTTACATTGTAGTAAGGAGAGGGGTGTAGTGGGGAAGTTTAAAAAATTTAAAGTGACATTTAAAAGTTGGATTTCTTCAAATCTGCACTGGCATTTTGGCATTTTTGACATCACAAAGCCCTGCCGGCTACAATGTTTCTATCCCAGATCACTGAGTCCTTCACAGCAAATGTCCTTCAGGGAAATAATCTGCTAGCCTAACCCAGCACAGCACAGTTTAATGATTAGATTTGGATAACAAAAGATGGCCTTGTTGGTGGCACCTACATCACATTAAATATTAGTGCAATTGCATTTTTCTAAAAGTTTAAAATATCCTGCACAGTTGGGGGCTATGATGTGAGTGGTGGATTATTGCGTTGGGGGAACAGGTTATGTTGGAGGAACGGGTGAGTGGTGGAAATGTGTTGCATTGGGGGAGGGGGCCCAACGGGTTCCACTTGGTCTAGTATATTTGTAAAATCTTTTGGGATTGTTTTTGATGCTACCTGCCAGACTTATATCATGGCCCCCTTTTGCCCTTCTGATCTCCTGTTTCAGCTTACTCCTTAGTTCCTGAAACTCCTCCAGGGATACACTTGATCCCAACTGCCTATACCTGTCCCATGCATCCTTCTTGTTTTTGACCAATGCTGCAATTTCCTTCATCAGCCAAGCTTCCTAACAATTTCCTGCTTTGTCCTTCACTCTAACGGGGACGTACATATCCTGAGCTTTTGTCAGCACACTTTTAAAAACATCCTACTTGGCCGATGTTCCTTTCCCCTCAAATAACCGGCTCCAGTCAACTTGAGCGAGTCCAGTCTCATGCCCTCAAAGTTCTCCTTATCCCAGTTGAGCATTTTAACACGTGGGCCCTCTCTGTCCCTATCCATAACTATCTTTAACCTAATTGAACTGTGGTCACTGGTCCTAAGAGGCTCCTCCTCAAACACTTCATTAACTTGCTCTTCCCAATTTCCCAATACTAGATCCAGCGTTGCCCTCTCATTTGTGGGGGCCTCTACATATTGCTTAAAAAAACTCTCCTGAACACTTTTGAGGAATTGCACCAAATTTAAACTTTTATTGGTAAAGTTAAAATCCCCCACTACAACAATCTTATTTGACCTGCAACAATCTGCAATCTCCTGGGACATTTGTTGTTCTAATTCCCGTTGATTATTCGGGGATCTTTAGTACACCCCCAACAAGGTGATCATCCTTTTCTTGTTCCTCAGCTCCACCCATATAGCCTCACGAGACGAACCGTCCGTATTGTTACCTCTGATCACAGCCGTGACATCCTCCTTAACCAACAATGCAACCCCCCTCCTCTTTATGCAACAAAGATGAGGTATTTTCATTATTTCAGAGATATGTGGAAGTCCCTTCCTCAATGAGCAGTGGAGGCAGTCTTGGAATATTTTAAGACAGAAGTAGATAGATTTCTGATAACAAGTGTGTAGTTGATGGGTATGTTGTGTTAACTTGCAATCAAATCTGCCATAATCTTTTTAAATGGCATATCACGGTCAAGAGCTATGTAGCCTATTGGTTTTAATTCAGGTTCTTGCAGGTATGGTAAAACAGGAACATTTTATTAAGTTTCTTATGTTTTAGCAATATGACCCAAGACAATTATGCCACCTCACATAGTGGGAAACATTGAAAACAAGCATTAATTAATTCATTTCCAAAAGGTGTAACTGAGCAGCTGAAACACTTTTGGAAACAAGGGCACCTGGAGTTCTTAAACCAAGGCTGAATAAGTTCATTGTAGCACTAGCAAATCCAATGAAATGAATAATTGGACTGTGAAATAGCACATGGAAGCCAGTATGTCATTCAAGAGAGAATAATGTTTATGTGTGACAAGTTTACTTTAATTTTTTTTGAGGATACAGGAATGATGAAAAGATCAACGAAAATTGGTGATATGATGGCAAAATATTTGGCACAAACACAATCTACCGGGTGGCGCTTCAATGGCAGCCTCACCTACAGTCTGTCTGTCCTTTTCACCTTTTTTTTTGTTATTTTTAGTGTGTTTAAAAAGTTCTCCTGCTTTTTAATGGTATGACTGTATGGCAAATGAAATTCCTCGTATGTTGCAAAACATACTTGGCTAGTAAAGTATGATTATGATTATGATTATGATCTACCCAGATTTGACATTGATTCAATAACACAATAAATTCTCCTCATAACTCAAAGGGTAGTTTGGGTCACCATCGCCAGGATATGTTGCATTTTATTGTTGATTAAAGATTTTAATTGAATTTCTATGGCTCAGTTTTACTTGAATTCTTGAAATAACGTCACATCAATGAAGTAGGAATCTTGAATGGCAATTAAAATATAAATATTGGAGTAAATGATTTATGCTGTCATTGCCCTGCTGAAAACGGTTTGAAACAAATTTTCATAGTTCGACTGGATTTGCTCAGTGACAAAATCGATGATGGCAATTTTAGTAGCTTTTGTAGGATACTTTGGTCTTTTCAGAGATTAATTCAAACAACAAAGATCATATGTGAAAAATGTTGTAAGCATCAGTAGCTATGTCACAGATAGCAATCATAATGTAATTTTATAGAGCACTAGACTAAGTCGGACCCGTTAGATCCCATGTTCACACGGGAGGGCTGGACCCCCAACGCAATATTCCACCTCTTCACCAATTCAAATATTGGTAGCCAGTGGGGGCCTTTCTGGAGCTCTAGTATGGGTGTTGTTGGCTGAAGGGACTGGTTTCCAGAAGGCTAGTATGGACATTTTGGGCCGAATGGAATCTTGGGCTGGCAGGTCAGTCACTCAGGGCTGGTGGGCTGGCAGCTCAGAAACTGCCAGAATTTCTGACAAAAACAGGTGATAGATTCTGTGAGAGAGAAGGGGGGAGGGTGATAAATCAATTTTGGACAGTTTTTATCTTTTTTTGCAGATCACAGCAATGAAGGAGGAATGTTTAACCTGGCCTAGATCTCACAGGAAGACAATGAACGGAGGGAGAAAAATACTGGGGTGAGGTTTAATACCTGCAGGGGGAATACTTACTGATGGGTCTCCTTCTGGGCTAGTACAGACCTGATGGGCCGAATGGGCTCTTTTAAAACAAATTTGAGTGAAATCTCGATGAAAGGCACTTTTTCAGAACTTTTCCTGGCATGGGGCCTTTGGGCCAAAATGCTCCTCCTGGGCTAGTACCGGCATTTTGGGCAAAAGGGACCGGTTTCTCGGCTAAAAGGGGCCTTGAGGACTGAAACTAGTAGTTTCAGGCAGGCCAAACAACTCATTTCATTTCATTTCTATTTCTATTTCTATTTCTATTTCCATTTCCATTTCCATTTCCATTCCCATCTCAAGCACAGGGCATGCCAAACAACTCATTTCATTTTTATTTCATTTTTATTTCCATTGCATCTCAAGCACAGGGCAGGTCAAACAGCTCATTGCATTTTCATTTCATTTCCATTTCCATTGCAATTTCAAGCACAGGGCAGGCCAAACAGCTCATGGCATTTTCATTTAATTTCCATGTCCATTGCAGTTTCAAGCACAGGACAGGCCAAACAGCTCATTGCATTTCCATTTCCATGTCCATTGCAGTTTCAAGCACAGGGCAGGCCAAACAGCTCATTGCATTTTCATTTCATTTCCATTTCCATTGCAGTTTTAAGCACATGGCAGGCCAAACAGCTCATTGCATTTTCATTAAGGGCTAACAAATCATTTATTGCAAGTACATTGCAGACTCACAGTTCATTTGATTTACAGCTTAGAATCACTGTTGTGGCCTCTCCCTCGTGATCTTCCAGAGTGACTGACTCACATCCAGGTATCCGGGGTTTTATAGTCATGCCCCTCCCCCCCCCACCCCCCCGTGAGTAAGATGGCCAATCATCATAGCGATATAGGTTAGTGTTTTTTTCTAAAATCAATATACAGAACAGACAGGAAGTGGTTTTAGTTATATAGACATGATGAAAATACGTGTTATTTGATAGAGGCAGCACCGTGGTGCAGCGGTGAGTTGGTGCTTTACAGCGCCAGAGACCCAAGTTTGCTCCTGACTACGGGTGTTGTCTGTGTGGAGTTTGCATGTTCTACCTGTGACCGCATGGGTATTCTTCGGCTACTTTGGTTTCCTTCCACATTCCAAAAATGTGCAGATTTGTAGGTTGATTGGCTTGTGTAAATTGTCCCATGTGTGTAGGATAGAACTATTGAAGGGGTGATCGCTGGTTGGCACGGATTCGGTGGGCTGATGGGCCTGTTTACAAGCTGTATCTCTAAACTAAACTAACCTAAATTTTATAAGAGTTATAATGATGAAATATTTAAATAGTAGAAGAATATTGCTGAAATTGCACACAAAATAGTGAAATCTTGAAAGGAGAAAGGTATGGGCAGGAATTGGTTTAGCAATAAGGCAGAGCGTTGCAAACAAAAATTCAGCGATTAACCAATCATTTTCTGTTCCTTAGCCAACTATCTATGTTGATATGCTTTCGTAATTATAGGGCTTTGATTTTAAACAATGCTATAGAGAGCTTATCAATTGTCTCTTTTAATTTCTGTTATGTATTATCCATTTTATTTTGGTATTTTATAAGAAAAACAATTAGAATTTGCAATGTCTTGATGTATCAACTACATTTTTGCCCAATATGCTAATTATCCACAACTTTAAATGAATGGTTCGTAATGCCTTTCCCCGCTTACTTGCACAGATTTAATATTAGAAATCCTCCAGTTTTCTGGCATAGGTCATGTACCAAATGATGGTGAAAAATTGTGGTTAGTCTTGATCCTTTTCTTTCATTTGCAAATTGTAATTTGTTAAGGGATACAGCATGTAACAGAGCTTTGACTGTTTGAGGGTACTTGAAAGAGCCAGAAGAGGAGTGTTTTCTCTGCATGTGTTCTAAATCAATGCCTTGCTTCGCTGGAATGTGCAGTAGGTGCATCTCTAGGCACTTGCAGCTTATAATCAATTTTTTTTGTTTAAATTATCAATCCAAAATTTAACAGACTGTCAAACAAAGCTGTATTTTTTTTCACTTTGAAGTCATAGTACCATGTGTTTATTTGGTGTTAGTCTTGGTATGGAAGAAATTAATACATCTATAAAAATTATTATCATTTGTGAAAATTCCTTATAAATAAATATCATATTGGCCCCATATTTTTTATTAGATGATAGCTGGCAATAAATATACTGACAGTGTGTAATTATAATAGTATTTTTAACAGAGAGAAGTAAAACCAACACTATTTGGCAACTTTTTAAATATGCATTCTATGATGAAGAAATGATTTCCATAAAACCCACATTGAACATAATTGTTGACAACATCTAAGTGTGTTTTTGAGTCTTTTACATTGTTTTTTTGTGTCGTTCTGCATGATTTCCTAGTCTGTCAAATGCTGCTGACTCATATAGAGTACTATTGGTTAAGTACATATTTAATGGATCCATGAAGGATATCTCTATTTTTTAAATTTAATTTGACTGTGGGATCAGTGGGAAGGCTTGGTATCTTTCTGCTGTCTCCAATGGACCCCCCTCCCACTCCATAGGACCACAGGACTAAGAAAGAGGAAAAAGAAAAACCCAAGAGAAAAAGTTAATCACCCTACCCAATTACAAACTACCCTTCCACCTTCCCTATAACCCGTCCACCTACACCCTCCCCCTCCCCCTCCCCCCCTCCCCCTCCCCCTCATGGCCATCTTCCGGCTTTAGACCTTATATATTTTAAACTGCCGGCGGGACATCAACCATCAACTTCTCCACTCCCCTATCTCATTCTAATGTCTCCCCCCCCTGAATGTACAGCCATCCACTCACTCCGCAACAACCCAGACTGGGTTATCAAACCCGCCAACAAGGGAGGTGCCATGGTAGTTTGGCGGGTTGATCTCTAAAAGGGTGAGGCCATGCGCCAACTCTCAGACACCTCCTCCTACTTATCATTGGACCATGATCCCACATACGAGCACCATGCCACAATCTCTAGCACCATCACTGACTTCATCAACTCCGGCTCCCTGCCCCCCCCAAGCCTCCAACCTTATCGTTCCCCAGGCCCGCAAGGCCCGATTTTAACTTCTCCCCAAAATCCACAAACCTGACTTTCCTGGTAGACCCATTGTCTCTGCCTGTTCGTGCCCTACCGAACTTATTTCCACATACCTCGACTCCATCCTATCCCCCCTGGTTAAATCCCTCCCTACCTATGTTCAAGACACCTCAGACACTCTCCGTCGTCTCCGGGAATTCCATTCTCTAGGCCTCCATCCCCTCATCTTCACCATGGACGTCCAGTCACTCTACACCTCCATCCCCCACCAGGAGGGTCTCAAAGCCCTCCGTTTCTTCCTCGACCGGAGAACCCACCAATCCCCGTCTAGTGATACTCTCCTCCGCCTAGCGGAGCTGGTCCTTACCCTTAATAACTTTTTGTTTGACTCCTCCCATTTCCTCCAAATACAAGGCGTAGCTATGCCTATCTCTTTGTAGCGTACGTCGAACAACCCTTGTTCGAGAAGTTTCAGAGCCCCATCCCCGACCTCTACCTCCGCTACATCGACGACTGCATTGGTGCTACCTCCTGCATCCACACACAAGTCACTGACTTCATCCGCTTCACCACCAACTTCCATCCGGCACTCAAATACACCTGGACCATTTCCGACACTTTCCTACCATTTCTTGACCTCACTATCTCCATCGCAGTTGATAGACTTCTGATTGACATCCACTGTAAACCCACTGACTCCCATGGCTATCTAGACTACATCTCTTCCCACCTTGCTTCCTGTAAGGACTCCATCCCCTACTCCCAACTCCTCCGTCTACGCCGCATCTGCTCCCAGGATGAGGTGTTCCACACCAGGGCATCGGAAATGTCCTCATTCTTCAGGGAACGGGGGTTCCCCTCCTCCACCATAGATGAGGCTCGCACCAGGGTCTCTTCCATACCCTGTGACTCAGCTCTCACTCCCCTTCCCCGCACTCACAACAAGGGCAGAGTCCCCCTTGTCCTCACCCTCCACCCTACCAGCCGTCACATACAACAAATATTCTTCCGTCAATTTCGCCACCTCCAACGTGACCCCACCACTCGAAACATCTTCCCATGTCCCCCCACCCTGTCTGCCTTCCGCAAAGACTGCTCCCTCCGTAACTCCCTGGTCAATTCTTCCCTTCCCACCCGCACCACCCCCTCCCCGGACACTTTCCCTTGCAGCCGCAAGAAATGCTACACTTGTCGCTTTACCTCCCCCCTCAACTCCATTCAAGGACCCAAGCAATCGTTCCAGGTGCGACAGAAGTTCACCTGCACCTCCTCCAACCTCATCTATTGCATCCGCTGCTCTAGATGTCAGCTGATCTATATCGGTGAGACCAGGCGTAGGCTTGGCGATCGTTTCGCCGAACACCTCCGCTCGGTCCGCAATAACCTACCTGATCTCCCGGTGGCTCAGCACTTCAATCCCCCTCCCATTCCGAATCCGACCTTTCTGGCCTGGGCCTCCTCCATGGCCAAAGTGAGGACCACCGTAAATTGGAGGAGCAGCACCTCAAATTTCGCTTGGGCAGTTTACACCCCAGCAGGCATGAACATTGACTTCTCCAATTTCCGGTAGCCCTTATTGTCTCCTCCCCTTCTCAGCTCTCCCTCAACCCTCTTGCTCCTCCTCTTCCTTTCTTCTTCCCGCCCCCCCCCCCCCCACCCTGCATCAGTCTGAAGAAGGGTTTCAACGTTGCCTATTTCCTTCGCTCCATAGATGCTGCCTCACCCGCTGAGTTTCTCCAGCACTTTTGTCTACCTTCGATTTTCCAGCATTAGCAGTTCCTTCTTAAACAGGCTTGGTATCTTGTTGGATCCTAGGATTATATTTATAAAGTTGCTTGATTGGATCTTGGCAGAATATCTAGATGAACTAGTGATTTTTAGAAAGTAACACATAGTTGCATGTTTTCTGAACCATCTATATACGCTTCATCCCCTTCTCGCTACCACCCCTTCCTTTCCTGCCTCTCTCTTATCTGCTGCTCTTCCTTCTTTGCTATCCTTCTGCTGTCTAGATGTGTAAGAGAGTTCGAGGCCTCTTCCAGAAACATAAGCAAATAACATAATTTGATGGATCTACTTACTACTGAGGAATACTATAATATCAGAAATACTATTTTATTTTTAAGATGAAACATTAAACCAAGGGGTCCTTCCTGTTCTTTCAGATGAACATGAAAAACCTCTTTACTCTGTAGTTCAGGCTAAGACATATCTATTGGCTAATATCACAGGAACAAATTATTTAGACATTAAAATATGTACTTCATTGCAACAAACATCACAAAATCCCATGGTTGTGACCTGTTCCTGCTTCTTTTCTGGGCAATGTTTGTTACCCAACTATTTTTCCAGTTAGATAGTCATAAAATGCTGGAGTAACTAAGCAGGACAGGCAGCATCTCTGGAGATAAAAAATGGAATGGTTAACATTTTGGGTCAAGACTGAGAGTCAGGGGAGGGTGAGTCTAGAAATATAGAGGGGTATGGCATGAAACCACATATCAAAGCAGACACTGATAAGGAAATGTAAAATGGTTAATTGTTAGCTGAGGGGATGGTGACAAGGATGCATACAATCAGTAAAATTAATCAGGACAGTGAACTAGGGTGGGAGAACTTGGGTGGGAGAAGGACAGAGAGAGAGAGGGAAAACAAGGGTTATTTGAAGTTAGAGAAATCAGAATTCATACCGCTGGGTTGGAAGCTGCCCAAGCGAAATATGAGAAGCTGTTCCTCCAATTTGCATTGGGCCTCACTCGGACAGTGGAGGAGGCCCAGGACAGAAAGGGCAGTGTGGGAATGGGAGGAAGCGTTGGAGTGTTTAGCAACCGGGAGATCGGGTAGCTCGAGGTGCACTGAGCGGAGGTGTTCAGCAAAATGATCACCAAGCCTGGGCTTGGTCTCGCTGGCTTGTGCAGCTTACACGACCTAAAATCTCACCCATTCCTTCTCTCCAGAGATGCTGCCTGTCCCGCTGAGTTACTCTAGCATTTTGTGTCTCACTTTGGTGTAAACTAGCATCTGCAGTTGCTTCCTACACAATTTTCATGTTACTGCATTTGGGCAACTGTTTTGTTTGAGTAAATGCCAAGTTCACAATATTACAAGAATTTCTATAATATCTTTAATGTAAAACATCCTAAGACAAATTTGACACCAAGCTATATCTAGAAAATATAAGGATCGATGTTTAGTTTAGAGATACAGCGTGGAAACAGGCCCTTCGGCCCACCGAGTCCACTCTGACCATTGATCACCCACACGCTAGTTTTATGTTAACCCACGTTCACATCCTACACACTAATGCAATTTGCGGAAGGCAATTAACCTACAAACCTGCACGCCTTTGGAATGTGAGAAGAAACCGGAATACATGGAGAAAACCCATGCGGTCACATGGAGAGCATACAAACTCCACACAGTCAGTACCTTTAGTCAGGATTAGTCTCTGATGCTCTGAGGCAGTAAGCTCTACCGCTGCACCATTGTACAGCCCCCATAAACACAGATGTGGTTTTTTTCCAATTATTGGAGTAGAATGTAGGTAGGTATTTCTTCTGATGATGTAGGCTGCATGTAATCTATGAGAGCAGGTTAATTGAGTAACTAGTACATGAACTTTGTAGATGGCACCTTCTGTCATGGTGGAGGAAATTAATATGGAGGATGGGGTGCCATTCAGTCAGGTTCTTCTTCCACGAATGGCATCAAATTTCTTGAGTACTGCTGGATTTGGTTTTATCTCGGCGTGGAGTATTCCATCTTAATCCAACCTTGTCCCTTGTACGTATTGAAAGGCTTTGAGGTGTCTGGAAGTGAGCCTCTCATTAAGGATACCCAGCCTTTGATCTGCTCTTGTAATCATGGCATATGTGTGGCAGATCTAATTGAGTTTCTGGTCGTCAAGAGTCAGGAATGTTTTAATGTCATATGTCCCAGAGAGAACAATGACATTCTTACTTGCTGCAGCACAACAGAATATGTAATCATAATAAATAATAACAAAAACTCCGAAAAAAAAAAGAACAAACAATTGTCACACAGTGAAAAACATTGTTTTACAAACTATCTTTCTTGATCGTCTGATTTAAGTGTCATCGAGGATGCCAGTCACCTTAAGAGGCTGTCCCACTTGGGCGACCTAATTGGCGAGTTTAGAAGAGTGTGAAAAAATGACATGTTGAAGACCTCCTTCGACTATGTTGAAGACCTCCTTCAACTTCTTTCGACCATGTTGAAGAGCAGCTTCGACTAGCTACGACTAACTTCGGGAAAATTGCACACTGAATAGTGGAGAGTGAAGACGACCTCCTTCGATCTCCTTCGACCTCCCTTCGACTATGATGAAGATTATCTAGGACTACCTTCGACGACCTTCGACTACCCTCGATTACTTACGACTACCATGCCGACCTACTACCACCTACGAGTAAAAAAAGTATCGATTTTTTCCATGGCAACCTTTTTTTTACTCGCGGGCATTTTTTAACATGTTGAAAAAAACGCTTTGACCTAGCTGAGGCCTCGAGTACGCAGAGACCACTCTCGAGCATGAAGGAGAGTTACGAAGACCCCTTACTCGTGTCGACCATGCTGCGAGTATGAGTCGAGGGCAAACTCGCCAGAACTCGCGGATTAGGTCGCCCAAGTGGGACAGGCTCTTTAGCCATTCTTTTCTCTCTTCTAGCTACTGAGAGAAACTATAGGGGTTTGAAAGCCTAGACATTCAGACCTGAACAGTAAGAAGAACATGAACAGTCTGAAGAAGGTTCTGACCCAAAATGTCTATCCATTCCTTCCACAGATGCTGCCAGATCTGCTGAGTTACTCCAGCACTTTGTATTTTGCTCAAGATTCCAGCGTCTGCAGTTTCTAGTGTCCCCTTAAAAACAGCCTCTTCCCCAAGACAATCAGACTCATGAACCAGTCACCTCTTTCACTCTCTTTTCCCTGCTACATGCTCATTCTCTTATCTCTTAACTCTTTCTTATTTAGTTATTCCATTATTGCACTATAGTTTTTTGTACTTTTCTGTTTTACTTGTCTTTGCACCAATCTGCTGCTCTTGCATTTGTGATTTTCATTGTAACCTTATTGTAGTTATTGTTAACTCAATGAGCTTCATGTAAACTAGAAATGTAATTGCACCATGGTGTATATAACAATAAACCAATCTGAATGATGAAATAAAGGACGTTTTGGTGAAGCAGCTGAAGATTGTTGGGTGTCTGATACTGCCAGGAAGAACTCCCGCAGTACACCTTGGGACTGGGATGCTTGACTTTCGACAACCACAACCATCTTTCTTTGTGCAAGGGTTTCGTCCCGAAACGTTGCCTATTTCCTTCGCTCAATAGATGCTGCTGCACCCGCTGAGTTTCTCCAGCACTTTTGTCGACCTTCTTTGTGCAAGATTTGCCTCTAGCCCTGAAAGAGATTTCCTTGGGTGAATTTAAATTTACTTGGATCTCTTGATCAATTTCTGCCTGAGGTCAAGGACTGTGCCTCTCATCTTACCTGTGGAATTCAGCTGTTTGGTACACGTTTCGACCAAGACTGTATCGAGGTCAGGAGCTCAGAGGTTTTGGAGAAACTGAAACTGAGATCAGCATGCGAATGTTAAAAGCAGAATATGTGGTAGATGCGCATCAGGTCTGGCTGCGTATATAGACTGTTTTTTTTTCTCCTTTTTCCATAGATGCTGCCTACACTGCATAATATTTACAACATTCGCTGTTTATTTGACATTTACAGCATCTGAACATTTTAAACTTGTCACTGGTAAACAGATTATTGACAAGTATATGGCCTTTGCACTACAGATTACAGCCTCCATATTTTGCTGATAATTGAGAGTAGACTGATGGATTGGTGATTTGTTAGAGTGGATTTGTTTGCTTTTTATGAACATGCCATACCTAGGCAATTTTACAAATTGTTAGAATCCAGCATTGTAAATGTATCAGGTCAGATTAGTTAGAGGCACAGATAGTTCCAGAGCCCAGGACCTCAGTAGTTCAGCTGAGATATTTTATGGTCCCATAACCATTGCTTACCTAGTGCCTGGAGCCTTTTCGTAAGAAGGGTCTCAACCCGAAACGTCACCCATTCCTTCTCTCCAGAGATGCTGCCTGTCCTGCTGAGTTACTCCAGCATTTTGTATCTAACTTTTCTTCATATCATGTGCAATGAATTGAAACGATTGAAGATTAACTTGTGTGATGCATAGGATCTCGGAAGGAAGCTAAGATGGATCATCCATTCAGTATATCTGGCCGGCTCCAAGAGTATTAGAATTGTCTTTTGCATACATAAGGCCTTGCAATCTTTTATGATGGGTTGTTTGAGCTTCCTCCTCCTGTTAACTGTTCACAATGATTTGGCCTTATGTATATATCACTATTATGGAGGCAAAAGTCTTAGGGCTGCAGTCTCTTCCCTCCTCTTCTCCTTCTGCGCTGAGGCGATACCCCCCGGGCGATGTTAAATTTTAACCACGGTCGGGGCGGCCCAGCCTGAGGGAGGAGCGGTGCCCGGTCGGGGCGGCCCAGCCTGAGGAAGGAGCGGTGCCCGGTCGGGGCGGCCCAGCCTGAGGAAGGAGCGGTGCCCGGTCGGGGCGGCCCAGCCTGAGGGAGGAGCGGTGCCCAGTCGGGGCGGCCTGGCGCGAGGGAGGAGCGGCGGCCTGGCGCGAGGCTGAGACGGTGGCAGCACTCACGTGAGGGCGATCCGGCTCGGGGCTGGAACGATGCTCCGGGGGCTGGGACGGCAGTTCTGGTGGCGGTGGCCTGAGACCGGGGGTTCGGCCGCGGGCCAGCGGCTGCGTCAGCAGGTCTGGTGAGCGGCAGCTTCGACTACCCCGGGCCGCGGTGTTTGAGCCGCGAGGACAGGTTTTAACATCGCCCGGGGGGTATCGCCTCAGCGCAGAAGGAGAAGAGGAGGGAAGAGACTGCAGCCCTAAGACTTTTGCCTCCATCACAGTGAGGAGATGTTGGGTGGACTCACTGTGGTGGATGTTAATATGTGTTTATTGTTGTTTTTTATTGTATTGTATTATATTATATGTATGACTGCTTAAATTTCGTTCAGACTTCGGTCTGGATGACAATAAAAGGCTATAAGATAAGAATCGGGCTAGGGGATGAAACCTGGTTCATTGAGGAATGCAGGAAGACTTACAGGGAGACTGGTTATTACATCTGATTTGGTGTCAGCCTGGTAAAGCTGCAATACAGGACTATTTTACTTCGGAGTCACGTGAGTGACTACGTGAAGAACCCCACCAGGACGCATGCGTGACATATCGCTTTCACGCTTGCGAAACGACAGGCAGGGTGGAGCGTTCCCCCGCAGCGGTAAGTTTGAAACCGCGGCCTGCAGGTAAGTGATTTACTCTGCGGTAGTTTTTGTCCCCGCGCTGTTTTTACACAGGGGGGGGGAAGCTGGACAAAATAGTGTCCACAAGTGCTGCGAGTAAAGCTGGCTGGGGAGGACCGCGAAGTTGCGGGAGCCAGCAGCAGCTGAAGGCACAAGCCCCGTAAGTGGGATCAGCTGTGCCGACTTTTGGTCCCGCGCCGGCCAGAACACCACGGCCGGGCGGGAGATTATTCAGAATGGGGCCGTCGACTTTGACAAGTCGAAAACGGCAGGAGGCGGGGTGGAACGACGTTCCCACATAGCGACAATTTAAACCAGGACCTACAGGTATAAGTACTCTGCGGTCTTTTTGTGTTTTCCCATGCTGATTACAGGTAGGGAGCATGGAAAAGTCGAAGAAACCAACGAGGGCTGCGACAAAGCTGGTGGGCCAGCAGCGGCCAGCGGCACTTGAATCACCTAGAATGGGATCAGCTGTGCCCGATGTCGCCTCCGCACCGGCCAGATCCACTCCGCGGCCGGGCGGTAAGGCAAAACAAAAAACCATCAAAGTCGTGGACTCAGATGAGTCCGACTTTGAGCAGCCGCGGGCGGCCAGCGACCGTGAGCGCTGGAGCCGGATGGAGCGGTGTGTGGAGCATTTGCTCCAATGTGACAGGCTCCGGGAGATGGAGTCGAGTCACTGTGGGCTCTATGTAAAACCCACAGCAGCACCTCTTGTAGGGCTGCACAGTGCTTCTCCCTCGTCAGAGGGGAGTACTGGGGGTCAGTTCTGGGCTGATCCTGAAGAGGGGTTTGCAGAACAGAAATCAAGTGTGCAGGGGGTGCAGGAACGTGAAAATCTACTGGACATGGTGTCCAACTTCATACAGCCAGACCAGACTGGCCAAAACCTGGAGGACACCTGACACCGGGTAACTGTATATCCCTGAATGTTCCTGTAATAAATAATTGTATATGGAAACTCCTAAACAGCGGGGATAACAGCTTTCACCCGCACAGTGGATGAGAAGGACATGTCGCAGGACCAACAGGATGCACTGGCACTGCTTTGCAACACACGGCCATAGACAGCACCCTTACGCACCCACCAGTAGCACAAGACCGACTGGTGAAAGCTCGAAGGTCCGGTACACCAAACATGAGTCTTTCTTAGGCCATGGCCCAGACCGGCCTACTTGGAAGATACGCAAACCTCCAACATCAACCAAACCACAAACCCAGACACCGACGCCTCAACATCAACGAAGGATTTACAAAAAGAAGTAAACCTGCCACTGGTAACTATGGAGGTAGGTGGGTCTGGTTCCTTACAAATTGCAGGGAGCATGGAGGTTGGGGGGAGATTACTCTCCTTTCTGGATGTATGGAGTATGTTAACTACCGATACTTATATTTTAAGCAGTATCCAGGGATATACAATAGAATTATACACAAGTATAGCCCTCCAGTTCAACATATACCAAACCGAATGTTCGTACTTTCCGGTAAAGAAAAATCAGAAGCGCATGCTGAACTGGAGCGGCCTTACGCAAAAGGGGTAATTGAAAAATCCCAACACGAACCGCTAGAATTTGTGTCCAATATCTTTACCAAAAACAAAAAAAATGGTGGTTGTCGCATCATCATAGATCTGACCAAATTGAATACAATATATTCATTTAAAAATGGAAACCTTTGTTACTGCTAAACAATTGATTTCCAAAGGTTACTTCATGGCTAGCATCGATTAAAAAATGCTTACTATTCAGTGCCTATACGAGGTGACCACAGATGTTACTTAAAATTCAACTGGATGGGACAGCGCTGACAGTATAGAGTGCTGCCAAATGGGTTAACATCAGCCCCCAGGCTGTTCACTAAAATTTTGAAACCAGCCCTAGCGTTTCTACGGAAACAAAAACACATGGTCATGGGCAAAACTTTGGAATTGGCCAAACAAACTGTAACAGCCACAAAACAGTTATTTGAAAAACTGGAGTTTATTATCCATCCAGTTCAATCTAAATTAACGCCTTCCACTACTATGGACTATTTGGGGTTCACCATTGACTCAGTTCACATGTCGGTGACTTTGCCAAAGGGAAAGGCTATAGACTTAATAGAGGCTTGCAATAACCTCATTGACATCAGTAACCGTCCATCAGATTGGTAGCAAAAGTAATTGGCAAAATGGTGGCTGCTTTTCCAGCCACACAATTTGGACCTTTACATTACCAAAATTTACAGAGAGCAAAAATACAAGCACTCAAAATCAATGCTGGTCATTTTGACAGACCAATGAAGCTACCAATCAAAGCTATAATGGAACTAAAATGGTGGATAGATAACATTCGGCTTTCAATCCAATCATTATCAGCAACCCTTCTATGGTGCTACAAACTGATGCCAGTGCACTTGGTTGGGGTGCCACCAATTCCATCTCCAGCTGTGGAGGTAGATGGACTGCTCAGGAGGCATCATTATTACTAACACTGGGCATAAACTACCTGGAAATGTTGGGTGCATTCTATGGCCTGAAGTCATATTGTACTGGGTCATATCACCAGCATGTTAGACTACAGATTGACAATACCACCGTGGTAGCATATATCAACCACATGGGTGGAAACAAATCGACATCATGTGACAATCTGGCTAATACAATTTGGCAATGGTGTATCCAGAGAGATATTTGGATATCAGCTACTTACCTACCAGGTAAACTAAATTTAGTGGCAGACACCAGGTCACGCAAATTTAATGAAAACACCGAATGGATGTTGAATAAAAAGTATTTGCTGATATTACAGCACGATATGGAACACCAGATATCGATCCATTCGCATCCAGGCTTAATCACCAGTTATCAAACTATGTTTCATGGGAACCAGACCCTGGGGCAGTGGCGACAGATGCATTTTCGCTGCATTGGAGGGGGAGGGAAATTGTTTATTTATGCATTCCCTCCTTTCGGCCTCATCAGTCGGGTATTAAGGAAAATACAGCAAGACTCTGCGTCTGGTATTTTGGTAATACCCGATTGGCCTACTCAACCATGGTTCCCAGTGGTATTAAACATGGTATTAGAACCATGTATCACCATCCCGAATAGACCAGACTTATTGGTTCATCCCGTAACAAGGGATAGCCACCCATGCCATAACTATTTGAATTTATTCATTTGTAGAGTTTAAAAATACCTCTACTACAGCTGGGACTGACGGACCGAACAGTGAACATGATTTTGGCGGGCCACAGACAGTCCACCAAAAAACAGTATCTGGTCTATATCAGGAAGTGGGAGATGTATTGTCACAAAAACAGCATCACCTACAGAGATATGAACATCCCGTCTGTTCTGGAATACCTGGCAGGCCTCCATTATGATGAGGGGCTCAGTTATAGTGCCATCAACTGCGCCAGAAGTGCCCTATTAACTTATCTATGGCAAGGAACAGAGCGTCACTCTGCTGGGACTCACCCACTGGTAACAAAACTTATGAGGGGAATTTTTAATACCAATCCCCCAAGAACCAGGTACTCCCAAATATGGGATGTGAGTATTGTCCTGAAGATGCTCAGGAGTTGGTCTCCAGCAACAGCTCTGTCCCTACATAGACTGACATTAAAAACATTCATGCTAATGGCATTGGTCACGGCACAAAGGGTACAGTCATTACATAAATTAAGACTGGACACATGACTTCTTCATCTGAAAATATTACGTTTCATATTTATGAATTAGTAAAGCAGAACAGACAGGGATCAGCAGGCCTCAATATAGAATTTAGGTCTTACCCAACAGATGATCGTCTCTGTATAGTAAGACATTTGTCGTTATACATGGAGAACATGAAAATCATCAGAGGCAATGAGAAGGCACTTTTAGTCAGCCATAAGCAACCATACAAAAGAGTGACGGTCCAGGCCATCTCAAGATGGCTGAAACAGGTTCTAATACAGGCTGGGGTGGATACTAATATTTTTAAATCTCATTCCGCCAGGGCTGCAGCTATATCGGCAGCTATGCAGTTGGATGTACCAATGGACCAAATCCTCAAGGCAGCAGGATGGTCAGGGGAAAAACATTCCCACTATTTTATAATAAACCAGTCATTAAACCTGGAACATTTGCAGAAGCAATTTAAGTTCTGTAATTTAATAGGGGCTATAATTTGTGTTAATCAATTCTTGGATTTCAATGTCGGATTCATGTCTAAAATATGTTGACACAATTCCTCCTACAGTCATTAAGGCAGATGTGATGCATGGACTCGTTTCCACGGCATGAAATCACAGAGCTTTGAAATCTTCATGTAGTCACTCACGTGACTCCGAAGTAAAATAGTAAGATTAAACGAGAACTTACCAGTTCGAAGTTTGATCGTTATTTTATGAGGAGTACGTTGAGGGAATACGTGCCCTCCGCTCCCACCCATGATCATATACTCAACTGGTATTTCTTCTCTAATCTTACTATGTTTAAGTCATTACAGTTATCTGTGATTTCACACCGCTGCTTTGAAGAATGACACGCATGCGTCCTGGCGGGGGTCTTCACGTATTCCCTCAACGTACTCCTCATAAAATAACGATCAAACTTTGAACTGGTAAGTTCTCGTTTAATCTTACTATTTATGTGCCAAGTAATAAAAAAGACATACAAGTGACAGAGTTAAGGAGCCTCATAACAATGGATAAACCGAAGATAAGCAGTCCGACCACATCGAGTGATGATGTGGACAATTAAACAGCTAATTGGAAGAGGGGGCAGTAAGTCCAAGTATGGCCCAACTTACGAGTGTTAGAGTAAAGTCTGAAGCCTTTACAATTGTGTTCAGCCAGAGGTGCCAAATAGATTTCAGCTTTCCCACTGCCACAGAAAGCAGTCTCTGGCCAATTCAGCCCACTCCACATGATATCAGGAAATGGCTGAAAGGAAGACAACAACAAGACATATAATTAACCCAGCTATACTACTGAAGACAATGCTCCAGAACTAGCTGCGCCTCCAGCCAAGCTACTCCAGTGTAGTAACACACTGGCATTTATGTAACAATATTGAATCAATATTATTCTTGCCATTAACAGTATACTCTCCCCTTACGTTCAACCTCCCAAAGTGCAATACCTCACACTTGCTTGGATTAAACTTCATCCGTCATTTCTCCGCCCATTTCTGCCGCTGATCTTGCATCCCACTGTATCTTCTAACATCCTCGATGTCTGCAACTCTACTTTTTTGTGTCATCAGCAAATGTACTCGCCAAATGTACTCTACATTTACGTCCAAGTCATTTGTAAATATCTCAAACAGCAGAGGTCCCAGCATAGATTCCTGCAGAACTCCATCGGTCTATGTTCCACCACAACCTTTTGTCTTCTATGAATAAGCCAGTTCTGAATCCATATTACTGTGAATCCCACGCATCTTAATCTTCTGGATCATCTTACCAGGGGGAATTTATCACAAGCATTACAAAAGCTATGTTTGACCTGATGCCATGCAATTTCAGGTTATCCAGAGTCAATGTTGAAAACTCACCTGGTCACTGCTACCCAACTGAATACCTGTGTGTGTCACAAACTCTGCTTAATCTTTCATGATTGTGGAAAGGAAAGACTCATAGATTGTGGCATAAGAGTCTGTGACATGAAAGGGTGACATGAAAGGTACAATTCAGTATGAATTTGTCAAACTATTGTTTGATTACTGTGTGGAATAGCTCTTCAGATTTAGACACTACAGGTTACATGTAGGGCTCATCAATCACCAGGGACTCATTAAATTGTTATGGAAACAAATTATCCTTGATCCCGACGGATTGTCTGAGAAGACATTACTCGTCTGCAGAACAGATACTAAACAAGATTGCACAAATGTAAAGTCTCTTATTCCTCAACCCTAGCAATGCTTATTTTTAATTACACAAAATAGACGCTAGAAAAAAATTAGACTGACCAGTTTGGGATTAGATAATTTTAATAGAAAAATAAATCGATGGCTACCCCGGAGAATCAGATGGCAGAGCAAAAATAGCTTTGAGAGTAACTGACCGGATCTTGTTCAGATAAATATACTCTAATGCCCTACATTTCCAGCTGGGGAAGAGTTTATCAACCATGTCATCAAAGCTGCACCACTCGATTTAGACTGTAATCTTATAAATGACCATGTTCAAAGTATTGACTAGCAAAGACTAGCAAAGATTAGATAACTTGCTTACTAAATTAAATTTAAGATTTCAGAGAGAAATGCTGCATATTGCACTGATACATGAAACACCAAACCCTCCCCAATGCCCACGTCATGTTAGCATGAGATTCTCAAACCATGAAAAAATATAAGAGGGGCAAAATATAAAAACCTTGTGTAAATGCTGATTTTTTTCCCTCTTTAGCTGCAAGTTCTCGTCTAACATTTATTTTGCAGTTCAGTGGGAATAGTTTTGTCCCCTGGGCCTTTTCCCCCCACTTTGATTTGAGACCTGACCAAGATTACTCTGTTCTCCCGACTATCCCAATTCAAAGATTTCTCATTTACAGCTTTTTCAATTAAATCCAAAGTAATAAATCATGTCTGTCACAATGAAATGAGAATGCTGCAAAATCCTGTTAAAAGCTACAGGAATGCACTAGTTCAAGTCATTGTCGGAGTGACAGTTCCCTCTGTAGATCTACAACCTCCAACTTAATCCTTTACCCAGCAAAAACATAAACATACAGCATACATAGTCTCCATTTTTAGTTATCCTTTGCTATACTTATTATATAGACCCTTTCACCTTGAATTTACTAACTCATTGGTATCTACTTCTGCAAAGATTATTTTTGTCCCTAGTAATTACTTCAGCAGAAGATAATTCAACTTAAGTTTGGAGTCCCAAATGGAAATTGTAGGCTTACAGTTCTTTTGAGGGTCGTTGCAGGCAGAGCTAGGTTCACAAACAGACATTAATGGTTGAAAATAGTTTCATATGATTTGTAGTGAATAGGAAAAGACAACCATGACTCAGTGGAAATAATCCCACATCCGAGTCAGCATTTATTAATTCCAAATCCCATATCAAAGATGTGAGCATATAATGCAAACTGACTGTTCATTGCTGTGGGTGCTGCACAGTCCAATGTGTGATCATACTGTATGAATGAGACTTCTTATATATACTTTTTTTTATTTCAGCATTATTAATATACTAATACAAAAACATTGAACATGGTGGAAATACTCAACAGGCCATGCAGAAGAGAAATAAAGTAATTAATAGAAAATTGAAGAGAAATAAAGTAATCAATTTTGGTTGATGGCATTTCATTAAAAATAGCATTTGGTCTTTTATCATTATGCCACTTCAGGATCTGGTTGCCTACTAGCCGGCTACAATTATTTTCTAAAACAGTGAATGCACTTTAGAAGCACATTAATGATTGTAATTTGTTCATGGATGTAGCTGAGATAGAAGCTTGTGTCATGGAGTGCTCGGGCAGTGGGATATGCGAACTCGGGAAGACGTCCATTGTCCCTGAGGATTACATATACAGGAGGTGCATCCTGCTGCAGCTCCTTAAAGACTGCATTAGGGAACTGAAACTGCAGCTGGATGACCTTGGGCTTGTCCAGTAGAGTGAGCAAGTCACAGATAGGAGTTATCAAGAGGTGGTCACAGTGTGCTCATATCTGGATGACTACTGGTGCCACGTTAGTGAGGGTAGCAATGGGAAGATGGGACAGATGAATGCGTGCCTGAGGAGTTGGTGCAGGGGACAGGGATTCTGATTTTTGGACCATTGGGATCACTTTGGGGGCAGAGGTGACCCTGAGAAGAGGGACAGGTTGCATCTGAACTGGAGGGGCACCAACATCCTTGCAGGGAGGTTTGCCAGTGCTACTCAGGAAGACTGAAACTAGAATGGCTGGGGTGGGAACCAGAGCAGCAGGTCAGAAAATGGAGGTGCTAATAAGAAAGTGGAGGTTATGACAAGTGGGTCTCAAAGAAGGACAGATGAGGAGAGGTTTGTGCATGGCCGTCCGAAGGGGGGGTGCGTTGGGTGCGACCGCACCCCCCTTTTCCCCCCCCTAAGAAAAAATAAATAAATAAATAAAAACAATTCGGAAAAAAAAAAATCGGGAAAAAAATTCAACGTTTCCATTTTGCAGTTCTCTGTTCTCCCGTCGCCGGGCAAGAGTGGCTGAATCTGAACCCAGCGGCTGTAACCCCAACACCGCTCCCCTAGCCCCCACCGCCGGGGCCCAAGCCATTTTCCCCCCACACCACCGCCGCAGACTCCCGCTGGGCTCACGCCACCCCCGCTGGGCCCACGCCACCCCCGCCACCCCCGCTGGGCCCACGCCACCCCTGCTGGGCCCACGCCACCTCCGCTGCACCCACGCCACCTCCGCTGGGCCCACGCAACCCCCGCTGGGCCCACGCCACCTCTGCTGGGCTCATGCCACCCCCGCTGGGCTCATGCCACCCCCGCTGGGCCCACGCCACCACCGCTGAGCCCACGCCATCCCCGCTGGGCCCACGCCACCCCCGCTGGGCCCACGCCACCTCTGCTGGGCTCATGCCACCCCCGCTGGGCTCATGCCACCCCCGCTGGGCCCACGCCACCCCCGATGGGCCCATACCACCCCCGCTGGGCCCACGACAACCCCGCTGGGCCCACGTCACCCCCGCTGGGCCCACGCCAACCCCGCTGGGCCCACGCCACCCCCGATGGGCCCATTCCACCCCCGCTGGGCCCACGACAACCCCGCTGGGCCCACACCAACCCCGCTGGGCCCACGCCAACCCCGCTGGGCCCACGCCACCCCCGATGGGCCCATGCCACCCCCGCTGGGCCCACGACAACCCCGCTGGGCCCACACCACCCCCGCTGGGCCCACGCCACCCCCGCTGGGCTCATGCCACCCCCGCTGGGCCCACGCCACCTCTGCTGGGCTCATGCCACCCCCGCTGGGCTCATGCCACCCCCGCTGGGCCCACGCCACCCCCGCTGGGCCCAATCCAACCCCGCTGGGCCCACGCCAACCCCGCTGGGCTCACGTCACCCCCGCTGGACTCACGCCACCCCCGCTGGGCCCACGCCAAACCCGCTGGGCCCACGCCAAACCCGCTGGGCCCACGCCAAACCCGCTGGGCTCACGCCACCCCCGCTGGGCCCACGCCATCCCCGCTGTGCTCACGCCATGCCCGCTGGGCTCACGCCACCCCCGCTGGGCCCACGCCAACCACGCTGGGCCCACGCCACCCCCGCTGGGCCCACGCCACCCCCGCTGGGCCCACGCCAAACCCGCTGGGCTCATGCCAAACCCGCTGGGCTCACGCCACCCCCGCTGGGCCCACGCCATCCCCGCTGGGCCCACGCCATCCCTGCTGACCTCCGCTGGATCTACGCCACCTTCGCTGACCCCCGCTGGGCCCACGCCACCACTGCTGGGTCCACGCCACCCTCGCTGGGCCCACGCCACCCCCGCTGGGTCCACGCCATCCCCGCCGACCCCCACTGGGGCCACGCCACCCCCGCTGGGTCCACGCCACCCTCGCTGACCCTCGCTGGGCCTACGCCACCCCCGCTGGGCACATGCCACCCCCGCTGGGCACATGTCACCCCCGCTGACTCTTGCTGGGTCCACGCCACCCACACTGACCCCCGCCACCCCCGCTAGGCCCACACCACCTTCATCCCCCCCACCCGCTGGGCCCGTGCCACCTTCATCTTCGCCCCCCCCGCAAGAAAGAGGGGGGGATGTGAGAGGGGGGAGGGGGGGAGAGAGAGAGAGGGGAAGGGACGGGAGAGAGAGATGGGGAGGGGACAGGGAAAGGGGGATTATCTTTAGTGAGATTGCAAAATTAAGGTAGGTTTTAGAGCTATTATATTACCTCCTCCATATGAATAATATTAAACAATATCAAATAATATCAAACAATTGGAACTGCTTTCTTTTCCTTGATAACAATACTGAAAAATATGAATTCTATAGTTTGTGGCATAAATACACATTTTAATGGGATCATTATATACAGATGTAACATTTCAATTTCGAGATCAGGGGGAGGGGGGTTTTGGGGGCAAATATGTGTCAAGCCGATAGCCTAATCGTTAAAGAGTTAAAAGGTAGCCTAATCGATAAAGAGCTGAGAAGAGGAATCAGAGCTGCCAAGGAAAGGTACTCTGAGAAGTTGAGGAGCAAGTTCTCAGCTAATGACTCTTCTTCAGTTTGGAAGGGCATGCAAGAAATCACCAGCTATAAGAGGAAAGCCCCCCTCTTTGGACAATCGTCAGCTGACGAACGACCTGAATGAATTTTACTGCAGGTTTGGAAATCAGAAACGTAACCCTTGTACCCCTTCCCCAACAAACACAGCCAGACCCCAGTCTGCAAAGAATGGACCCTGCAACCTCTCCTTCCCATTCACCACTTCACACCTACTTAAGACAAGACTCCAGTATGAAAAGAGTGGACCCTTTCCCACCCCAACCAACACTTCACACCCACTCACTGCCTGACCTCAGTCTGCAAAGACTGGGCCCTTCTACACCCACCCCACTCCAATCACCACTTCACACCCAATTACTCATTTTTAACCAGTCCCTGCCTGCTTCAAAGTCTCCACTATTGTCCCTGTACCCAAAAAGGTAAGGATTACTGGTCTTAAAGACTACAGGCTTGTCGCACTGACCTCTGTAGTCATGAGGACCGTTGAAAGGCTTGTGCTGGCCAAGCTGAAAAATATCACAATCCCTCTGCTGGACCCTCTGCATTTCGCATATTGGGCCAATAGATCTGTGGATGATGCAGTCAATCTGGGCCTGCACTTCATCCTCCAGCACCTAGACCGCCAGGGTACCTATGCGAGGATTTTGTTTTATTGATTTTAGCTCTGCATTCAACACCATTGTGCCAGAGCTACTATGCTCCTAACTTTCTGAGTTGACTGTGCCTGAACCCCTCTGTCAGTGGATCACCAGCTTCCTGACAGACAGGAAGCAGCATGTGAGGCGGGAAAGCATATCTCGGACCCGCAAACGCTCAGCATAGGAGCACTGCAAGATGCGTACTGTCCCCTCTCCTCTACTCTCGCCACACCAGTGACTGCACCTCCACAGACACCTCTGTCAAGCTTCTCAAGTTTGCGGATGACACAACCTTGATTGGACTGATCCAGGATGGGGATCTCTGTACTCTTTTCAGTTTGACATCTTTCCTATAACATGGTGCCCAGAACTGAACACAATATTCTCAATGCGGTCTCACCAAAGTCTTATACAACTGCAACATGACCTCCAAACTTCTATACTCAATACTCTGACTGATGAAGGCCAAAGTGCCAAAATACTTTTTGACCACCTGATATACCTGCAACACGACCTTCAAGGAACCATGCAACCATCAACTATTCCTCTGCCCACCTGGCTAATTGATCCAGATCCTGCTGCAATCTTTCACAACCATCTTCACTATCTGCAAAACCACTCACTTCTGTATCATCAGCAAACTTGCTAATCTTGCCCTGTTCTGTGACGTTTCACAGAGTGCTGGAGTAACTCAGCGGGCCAGGCCGAGTATAGAAGTTGGGAGGTCATGTTGCAGTTGCATAAGAAGTTGGTGAGGCCGCATTCAGAGTATTGTGTTCAGTTCTGGGCACCATGTTGTAGGAAATATGTCATCAAACTGGAAAGGGTACAGTGAAGATTTATGAGGATGTTGCCAGGACTAGAGAGCCAGAGCTATACGGAGAGGTTGTGTAGGCTGGGACTATTTCATGGAGCACAGGAGGATGAGGGATGATCTAATAAAGGTGTATAAAATCATAATTTGAATAGATATGGTTGAGTCTTTTGCCCAGAGTAAGTGAATCGAGGAGCAGAGGACATAAGTTTAAGGGGAAGGGCAAAAGATTTAATAGGAATCTGTGGGGTATGTTTTTCACACAAAGGGTGGTAGGTGTATGGAACAAGCTGCCAGAGGAGGTAGTTGAGGCAGGGACTATCGCAACATTTAAGAAACAGTTAGACAGGTACATGGATAGGACAGGTTCGGAGGGATATGGATCAAACGTGGGCAGGTGGGACTAGTGCAGATGGGACATGCTGGGCCGAAGGGCCTGTTTCCACACTGTATCACTCTATGACTCTATCTTTCCCTCGCAAACCCATTCTCCTGCCTTCTCCCCATTACCTCTGACACCCGTATCAATCAAAAATCTATCAATCTCCTGAAAAATGACCATTGACATGATCTCCACAGCTGTCTGTGGCAATGAATTCCACAGTTCACCACCCTCTGACTTAAGAAATTCCTGCTCATCTCCTTCCGAAAGGAATGTCTTTTAATTCTGAGGCTGTGGCCACTGGTCCTAGACTCTCCCACTAGTGGAAACATCCTCTCCAAATCCACTCCATCCAGGTTTTTACCATGCTGGGACAGACGGCAACAGCATCACACCATGTCCCAAAGCTTGTGTAACAAAGTAGCTCACGATGGTTTGGGTAACATTCAGGAATGTCTATGCATGTCACATCATGAATATTACTGAAGAACTGTCTTGACCCGAAATATAATCTATACCTTTTCTACAGAGATGCTGCCTGACTCACTGAGTTACTCCAGCACTCTGTGACATGTCACCTATCCATGTTCTCCACAGATGCTGCCTGACTCGCTGAGTTACTCCAGCACTCTGTGAAACGTCGCCTATTCATATTCTCCGCAGATGCTGCCTGACCCACTGAGTTACTCCAGCACTTTGTGACTATTTTCCCTTCACCCATCTGCCCATGCCCACTCTCCCCCCTCCTTTCCTATGTTCCTTTCCACCCATAAACCTCTCTCTGCCTTTACATTTCACTCCTCTTTCAAATCTGCTCTACTTATCTACATTCATTTTTTTTCTTAACTTTTTAGTCATAGAATGATGCAGTGTGGAAACAGGCCCTTCAGCCCAACTTGCCCACACCGGCCAACATGTCCCATCTGCACTAGTCCCACTCACACGCATTTGGCCCATATCCATCTAAATCTGTCATATCCATGTACGTGTCCAAATGTCTCTTAAACATTAGGATAGTCCCAGCCTTAACTACCTCCTCTGGCAGCTCGTTACATACACCCAGCACCCTTTGTGTGAAAAAGCTACCCCAGATCCTGTTAATTTCTGAAATATTGGTCATAAATGTGGTGCAAAAATGCTCCAAAATAAGGCTCAGAATGCATCAACGAGCATCTAAAACCCCTGAGCTTCCAGGGCCCTTAAGCGGGCCCTGGACCCTGGCATCGAGGGACTTCACGCTTCGCGCTCGTGATGTGCGCAGCGCGCACATTATTTCACATTAAGTTTTTTGTAATCCTGTCATGCCACCCCCCTTTTTGAAAAGCTTCGGACGGGCCTGTTGTTAATATGGGAATAAAGAAGAGCTGAAGTGTGTTTGACTTCAATGCAAGGAGTAAAGCTGATGAGCCTGGAGCCTGGATCAGTCTGGGAATTATGACATTGTGGCCATTATGGAAACTTGGTTGTAGGAGGGACATGACTGGCAGTTCAATGTGCCTGAGTTCCGTGTTTCAAAAAAGACGGGGCAGTTAAAAGAGGTGGAGCAGTTGCTTTACTAATCAGGGAGAATGTCATGGTGGTATTCAGAGCGAACATACTTGAAGGTATGTGTACTGAGACATTACGTATTGAGCTAAAAATTAATTAAGGAGCAATTACTCCAATGGGATTCCAGAACCAGGGTCCACAGTCTTAGAATAAAGGGGAGGTCATTTAAGACTGAGGTGAGAAAAAACGTTTTCACCCAGAGAGTTGTGAATTAATGGAATTCCCTGCCACAGAGGGCAGTGGAGGCCAAATCACTGGATGGATTTAAGAGAGAGTTAGATAGAGCTCTAGGGGCTAGTGGAGTCAAGGCATATGGAAAGAAGGCAGGCACGGGTTATTGATAGGGGACGATCAGCCATGATCACAATGAATGGCGGTGCAGGCTCGAAGGCCAAATGGTCTCCTCCTGCACCTATTTTCTATGTTTCTATGTTTCTATATAATATGTCACCAATATGGTCAGGTTTAAGAAGGTGGCGTCACATGGGACATGAGGAATAAGTGAGTAGGAAAGAACTCGAGCAGGCAATTAGATGGGTCATAAGGGCCATGAAATGCCATTGGCGAATTGGATTAAGGAATTAGTCTACATATCTGATCCTGTATCTACTGCTGGCTAGATACAGGATCAGATATGTAGACTAATTGCAGAAGAATGCGAGAACCAACATTGAATGGGATTTGGGGCAAGACGATTAAATGGTGCAGAATTAGTTAGGTGGATCCAGGAGGGTTTCCTTAAGCAGTGTGTGGATAATTTGACTTGAGGAGGGATCATATTGGACTTGTATTGGGAAACAAACCCAATATTAGGGGGGGGGGGTACTTAATTAGGGCTAGGTAGATTACAATGTCATTAGGCGGGAGCTGGGGAGCGTAGATAGGGAGCAATTGTTATTGGATACCTCTAATGTGAGGCTCACTGACCTATAATTCCCTTGATTCTCTCTTATTCCCTTCTAAAACAAAGGAACAACATTGGCCACACTCCAGTCCTCCAGGACCTCGCCTGTAGCTAGAGAAACAACTAAGATCTTCATCAAATCTCCTGCAATCTCCTTTCTAACCTGAATAACCCTCAATAACTTGGGATAGATCCTAGCGGCCCCTATCCACCTTCATGCTCTTCAAGAACGTTAAGCTCCGTCTTGATCTCAAACTGCCCACACTGATCTCCCAGTCCTCCTTGCTGAATACAGATGCTAATAACCTGTTTAATACCACACCTATATCTTGTGACTCCAAGCATAAATTACCTCTATCCTTGAGCAGCCCTCCCTTCTCCTTGGTCACCCTCTTGTTTTTAACGTACGTATAAAAATCCTTGGGATTTTCCTTAATCCAACTCGCCAATGACATTTCATGGCCCTTTTGACCCTTCTAATCGCCTGTTCGAGTTCTTTCCTACTCACTTTGTATTCCTCATAAGCCCCATGTGATGCCACCTTCTTAAACCTGACCAAGTGTACAAGTTCTTGGTCATCCACCGTTTCCTAACTTTGCCGCCCTTATCCCTCTTCCTTACTAGAACATGCTGATCTTGCACTTTGATCAGCTGACCTTTGAACAGCTCCCACATGTCATCTGTGGCGTTACCAATAGCAATTGCTCCCAATCTCCATTCTTAGTTCCTGCCTAATGACCTAGTAATCCTCCTTGCCCCAGTTAAGTACCTTCCCCCAAAATCAGCCCTGTCCTGATTCAAAACAATCTTGAAACTTGCGTAGTTGTGATCACTACAATCTTAAAACCTACGGAGTTGAGATCACAAACATTGCCCCTTTCAGCTTAAAGCTCTGCCCTGCACTCTTTGCCATTTCCACCCTGGGGAAAAAAGGTTCTGACTGTCCACGCCTCGTCTGAGTTTAGCTATTTCTAACACGTCTCCCCTCAGCCTCCTGCATTCCAGAGAAAATAACCAAGTTTGTCCAAGCTCTTGTTTTAGCTACTATTATCCAATCCAGGCTGATCCTGGTTTGGGAATTGGAAAGGGAGTGAAACCGGAAGATCCAGCAGGCCTTAAGGGACCAAGTGCAAGCGTTTGGTGAGATGGTCGCCTAGTTTATGATTGTTCTCACTGATGTAAAGGAGACCTCATTGGAGTCAACAGATGCAGTAGGTGAGATTGGAAAGGAATTTGTGAACCTTTGTCTCACCTAGAAAAGCTACTGTGGTCCCTGGATGGAAGGAGGGAGGAAGTATTGGTCCAGGTGGTGCATCTCCTGCGGTTGCAGGGGAAAGTACTTGGGGAGGGGGTGGTTAGGGTGGGAAGGAATGAGAGAACCAAGAAGTTGTAGAGGGGATTGATCTCTGTGGAAAGGGGTGCGGATGGGCAGATGGGATAGGCAGTTGAATCACGTTGAAGGTAGCTGAAATGTCGGAAAATGTTATGTTGGATGGAGAGGCTGGTGAGGTGAAAGACAATACATCATGCTAGCAAAAATGACTGCATAATTTGACTTTCTGGTGTTGATTTAGAGATACATACAGTATTAACCAGGACACTGAAAATAACTCTCTGGTCTTTTCAATGCAGTGCCATGTAGCCTAGAAAACAGACATAATTTGGTTGAACATCTGAAATGAAAGAATAGCACACTAGACTAAGTACTGTACTGGAATATCAGACGGCATTTTAATTTTTGGGTTCTGTGATATTTTTTATAATTTCTTTGGACGTAGAAGGAGATTATTTTGCCCATTGAATCCACGCTAGCTCACAGAACAATCCAATTTTTCAATAATTGTCCCTGTAGCATATAGGGTAGGAATAAACGATAGGGTAGAAATTGTGCTCGGGTACACCATTTCAAAGGCACAAGACATGCATAACAATTTGAGAACCAAGTGTTCATGCCCAAAATTCTAATGTACACTGTTCCTTGCATTATTTCGATGGGCCATTTTTCAACACATTCTGGTTAATCAGTTATATTGAGGACATTTGCAAAGGATTTCCCATGACTTGTGAATTGTTAGACTTCAAAGCACTGTTTTACTGACTACTTTCAGAGTATTATTAAAAAAATGCTTTATGTGCCTGTCCCACTTAGGCAACTTTTTGGGCGAGTGCAGGAGACTCTGCGCTTGCCACATGGCACCACATGTTCGCTGGTGGTCTCTGGTGAGTCTCCTTCATGGTAGCGAGGAGTTCCCACATTCTGGGAACGGTCAATGGGACAGGCCCATTACTCGTTCATGCTCTCTTATTCTCCTAGTCATCCCAAGTTCAATATAGCTAGAAAAATATAATTCCAATGGAAGCATATCAAGAGACTAGAGTATAATTTTCCATCACCCAGACACATTCACATGGTCCATTCTCTCCCATCCTAGCTCCCACTCACTAAAAATGATTCTTCAATAATCCATTACATAGTTTTGGGAATGTGTAAATTTCACAACTTGCAGCATACTTTTCAGATTAGCAAACCATTTTTAGAATTGGGTATTCTTTCTGATCACGTGCTTGTGCATAATGTACTGTTTCTTCTCGGCATACCTTTAATGGAAGTCCTCAAAGATGAAAATGAACTAGACCAAGTGCAGACCTGTTGGTCTGCTCCCCAACACAAGATTCCACCACTCACCTGTTCCCCAAACATAATATTGCACCACATGCGCATAGACCCCAACTGCGCAGGCGCGGCACATTTCTCTTCATCCCCCCGCACTCCCTCCTCCACCTATTCACCCTCCCTCTTCAATCCCTAGAGAGGGAGGGGTGGTAGAGAGGGAGGGGAGGGGGTAGAGAGGGACAGGGAGGTTAGAGGGAGGGGGATGGGGTAGAGAGGGAGGGGGTAGAGAGAGAGAGGGAGGGGGGGTAAAGTGGGGAGGAGGGAGGGTAGAGAGGGACAAGGTGAGGAAGGGATAAGGAGGGGGGTAGAGAGAGGGGGTAGAGAGTGAGAAGGGTAGAGAGGGTGGGAATGAGGGTAGATAGGGAGGGGACATTTCCCTCCTCCACCCCTCCCCATCGCCCTCCTAACCCCCCCCCCCCCCATCTCTACCATCACATTCCCCACTCCATCTCCCTCCTCCTCATTTCCCTCATCCTCCTCCCCTCACTCCCATTCCCTGCCCCAGGACCTATCCAGGTCATAGAGCAGCGCCAGGGCCTGGAACTCGGCCTGGTTCTCGTACTCGGCACGGCCCTGGCTGTAGACTCCAGATGTCAGCTCGGCCGCTGCCTGGGCTCTAGTGCAGGCCCCGACTTTATCTCCGGGCTCGTCCCTGACCCCGGACCCAGACTCGTCCATGGTTCCAGCAGCGACTTCTTTCTCAGCCCCGGTCACGGCCCAATCCCAAGCCCCGGGCTCGGCCCTCACTCCAGCTCCAGCACCACCCTCCCCACCGGGTGTCGGGCATCGGGCGCCGGCAGTCACCGCCAGTCCTCATTCACCGCGAGCGCTGGAGGGCCCTCCCACCCAGAGTGTCCCCTCCTGCCTTGTGAGTGCATTGTGACATCACTCGAGTTTTTTTTTCCGAAATGGATGAGTTTTCGGGCTGTTTTTAAAACTTTTAATGATTATTAACTTCGGAAATATAGGTGGGAATGTGACGGTAAGATGTTCAACACCTCGATATTACCAACAACTCCAAATATTAATGCAAAAAATAACCAGAAGTCTTTAGTGCAACCAAAGACAGTCTATAGTTCATAGATTAGTGTTGTGTTGTGTTTGAGCCTGATGGTTATTGGGAATAAACTATTCTTGAACCCAGTGGTTAACGTTTTCAGACTCCAGTACTCTCTTCCCAGTAATAGGAGTGAAATAAGAGTGTGGCTAGGGTGGCTTGGGTCTATGATGATGTTGGCTGCCATTTTGAGGCAATGCTTCACTTTGATGGTGGATATGTCAGCCCTGGTGATGGACCGGACGATGTCCACAACTTTATTGTAGGAAATAGAGATGTTGATGGGCTTTATTTGTGTTGCATCAATATGCTGGGTTCAGGACCGAACTTTAGGCATATGCATGCCCAGGAACTTGAATTTATTGACTCTCTATACCACCAACCTGTCAATGAAGACTGGTTCACAAAATTGCTGGGGAAACTCAGCGGGTGCAGCAGCATCTATGGAGCGAAGGAAATAGGCGACGTTTCGGGCCGAAACCCTTCTTCAGACTGATGGGGGGTGGGGAAAGAAGGAAGGAAAAAGGGAGGAGGAGGAGGAGCCCGAGGGCGGGCGGATGGGAGGGTGGGAGGGGACAGCTAGAGGGTGAAGGAAGGGAAGGAGACAGCACGGGCTAGCCAAATTGGGAGAATTCAATGTTGATGCCATAAGGACGCAAGGACCCCAGACGGAATATGAGGTGCTGTTCCTCCAATTTCCGCTGTTGCTCACTCTCGCAATGGAGGAGACCCAGGACAGAGAGGTCGGATTGGGAATGGGAGGGGGAGTTGAAGTGCTGAGCCACCGGGAGGTCAGGTAGGTTATTGCGGACTGAGCGGAGGTGTTCGGCGAAACGGTCGCCCAACCTACGCTTGGTCTCACCGATGTAAATCAGCTGACATCTAGAGCAGCGGATGCAGTAGATGAGGTTGGAGGAGATACAGGTGAACCTTTGTCGCACCTGGAACGACTGCTTGGGACCTTGAATGGAGTCGAGGGGGGAGGTGAAGGGACAGGTGTTGCATTTCTTGCGGTTGCAACGGAAAGTGCCCGGGGAGGGGGTGGTGCGGGGGTGAAGGGAAGAATTGACGAGGGAGTTGCGGAGGGAGCGGTCTTTGCGGAAGGCAGACATGGGGGGAGATGGGAAGATGTGGCGAGTGGTGGGGTCACGTTGGAGGTGGCGGAAATGGCGGAGGATTATGTGTTGTATTTGCCGGCTGGTGGGGTGAAAGGTGAGGACCAGAGGGACTCCGCCCTTGTTGCGTGTGCGGGGATGGGGAGAGAGAGCAGTGTTACGGGGTATGGATGAGACCCTGGTGTGAGCCTCATCTATGGTGGCGGAGGGGAATCCCCGTTCCCTGAAGAACGAGGACATTTCCGATGCCCTGGTATGAAATGTCTCATCCTGGGAACTGATGCGGCGTAGGCGGAGGAATTGGGAGTAGGGGATGGAGTCTTTACAGGGGGCAGGGTGGGAAGACGTGTAGTCCAGATAGCCATGTGAGTCAGTGGGTTTGTAATGTATGTCGGTCAGGAGTCTGTCCCCTGCGATGGAGATGGTGAGGTCAAGGAATGGTAGGGAAGTGTCGGAAATCGTCCAGGTGTATTGGAGTGCCGGATGGAAGTTGGTGGTGAAGTGGATGAAGTCAGTCAGTTGTGTGTGGGTGCAGGAGGTGGCACCAAAGCAGTCGTCAATGTAGCGGAGGTAGAGGTCGGGGAAGTGAGCAACAGCTCCTTGGTGTTGCTGACATTGAGGGCAAGGTTGTTGTTCTGGCACCACTCAATCAGATTTTCAATTCCTTCCAATACTCTGACTCATCATTATCTGTTATTTGTCCTACAATGGTGGTGTTGACGGCAAATTTAAAGATGGCGTACAAACTGTGTCTGGCTACGCAATCATAATGACTACAGTAGGGAACTGAGGTGTTCCTGTGCTGATGGTTGTGGCGGAGGAAGTGTTGTTGCTGATTTGTACTGATTGGGATATGCCAATGGGGAAGTCAAGGATACGGTTGCAAAGGGATAAGTGGAGATCCAGTTTCCTGAGTTTGATAACATTTGGAGAGGATGATGATGTTGAACGCCGAGATGTGATTGATAATAGTCTGACGTATATGTTAGGGTCATACAGCTTGGAAACGGGTCCTTTGACCCAACTCATCCTTCCATCCCATGTAAAGTTTGTTAAACGTCAAGGAGAAATTACAGGTTAAGATTGAATTGTTTGGAATATAGAAATGTAAATGGTTTATTAAAGTTTTTAAGATATTAAGGGGACCTAATAGGATAGGTGAAAATAAACTAATCGTGTTGATTGAAGATCCTTAAAAAGAGACAGATCTGAACGGTGCAATGAGGTAACACCTCTTCATCTAAAGAGTGGAAGAAATTTGAACACCAACAAATGGTAAATGTTGCCAGAGTCAACTATTTTAAATTCCTGAATGGACAAAATCTCTCTGAAAGTTGAATTATCAATTCTTCTTTACATTTCAATATTCCGATTCAGATTCAGATTCAGATTCAATTTTAATTGTCATTGTCAGTGTACAGTACAGAGACAACGAAATGCATTTAGCATCTCCCTGGAAGAGCGACATAGCAAATGATTTAAATAAATAATAATAAGTGATAATAAGTGTCCGGGGGGGGGGGGGGTGATTGGCAGTCACCGAGGTACGTTGTTGAGTAGAGTGACAGCCGCCGGGAAGAAGCTGTTCCTGGACCTGCTGGTTCGGCAACGGAGAGACCTGTAGCGCCTCCCGGATGGTAGGAGGGTAAACAGTCCATGGTTGGGGTGAGAGCAGTCCTTGGCGATGCTGAGCGCCCTCCGCAGATAACGCTTGCTTTGGACAGACTCAATGGAGGGGAGCGAGGAACCGGTGATGCGTTGGGCAATTTTCACCACCCTCTGCAATGCCTTCCGGTCGGAGACAGAGCAGTTGCCATACCATACTGTGATGCAGTTGGTAAGGATGCTCTCGATGGTGCAGCGGTAGAAGTTCACCAGGATCTGAGGAGACAGATGGACCTTCTTCAGTCTCCTCAGGAAGAAGAGACGCTGGTGAGCCTTCTTGATCAGAGTTGAGGTATTGTGGGTCCAAGAGAGGTCATCGGAGATGTTGACTCCCAGGAACCTGAAGCTAGAAAAACGTTCCACCTCCGTCCCGTTAATGTGGATGGGGGTGTGCGTGCCGCCCCTGGACTTCCTGAAGTCTACAATGAGCTCCTTGGTCTTCTTGGAGTTAAGGGCCAGGTTGTTGTCAGCGCACCATGCTGCTAAGTGCTGGACCTCCTCCCTGTAGGCCGACTCATCGTTGTTGCTGATGAGGCCAATCACCGTTGTATCATCTGCATACTTGATGATGGTGTTAGTACCATGTACAGGTGTGCAGTCATAGGTGAAGAGGGAGTAGAGGAGGGGGCTCAGCACACAGCCCTGTGGAACGCCGGTGTTCAGGGTGAGGGTTGAAGAGGTGTGCTTGTCTAACCTAACAGACTGGGGTCTGTTGGTTAGAAAGTCCAGTATCCAGTTGCAGAGGGAGGGGTCGATGCCCAGGTTACCGAGTTTGGTGATCAGTTTTGATGGTATAATGGTGTTGAATGCTGAGCTGTAATCGATGAACAGCATTCTTACGTAAGTGTCTCTGTTGTCGAGGTGGGAGAGGGCGGAGTGAAGTGCCGTTGAGATGGCATCCTCCGTACTCCTGTTCTTGCGGTAGGCAAACTGATAGGGATCCAGTGTGGGGGGTAGGCAGCTTTTGAGGTGTGCCAGGACCAGCCTCTCGAAGCACTTGGTGATGATGGGGGTAAGTGCAACTGGGCGGAAGTCGTTGAGGCTTGCCGCAGTGGAGTGTTTTGGCACAGCACGATGGAGGTGGATTTAAGGCACGTGGGGACAACTGCTTGGGCAAGTGACAGGTTGAAGATGTCAGTCCAGACGTCTGTCAGCTGCGCAGCACAGGCCCTGAGCACGCGCCCGGGGATGCCGTCAGGGCCAGCAGCTTTACGTGCATTAGTCCTACTCAGTGCCACGAATACGTCGTAGGGGGTGAGTGTGAGGGGTTGGTGATCGGCAGGTAGCACAGCCTTGATGGCTGTCTCTAGATTGTCCCTGTCGAAGCGGCCATAGAAGTGGTTAAGCTCCTCAAGGAAGGAGGCGTCGCTGGATGTGGGGGTGGTGTTGGAGGGTCTGTAGTCCGTGATGGCCTGGATGCCTTGCCACATGCGTCGGGGGTCGGAGTTGTTGTTGAAGTGCTCCTCAATCCTGAGCTTATGGCAGTGCTTGGCCTTCTTGATGCCCCTCTTCAGGTTAGCCCTGGCTGAACTGTAGGCTCGAGCATCGCCTGACCTGAAAGCGGTGTCCCGTGCTTTCAGCAGTAGCCTGACCTCGCTGTTCATCCATGGCTTCTGATTCGGGAATATGGTCACCTGTTTGAGGGAGGTGACACTATTGATGGTGGAGTTTATAAAGTCCAGAACAGAGGATGTGTAGGAATCAATGTCCGTGTGGGAGTCAAGGGTGGCCTGGGCTGCAAACGCCTTCCAGTCAGTGTTTCCAAAACACTGCTGAAGTGTGAAGTCCGCTTCCTCTGACCAGACTTTAACTGTCCTCACAGTTGGTTTAACCCGTCTGATGAGTGGGGAGTACTTAGGGAGCAGGAACAATGAGACGTGATCAGACTGACCAAGGTGGGGGAGGGGGATGGCTTTGTAAGCTTCAGCCATGTTGGTGTAGACTTTGTCCAGTGTCTTGTCTACTCTAGTGGGGAAGGAGACATGTTGGTGGAATTTGGGGAGTACAGTCTTCAGGTTAGAGTGATTGAAGTCACCCGCAACAATGAAGGCTGCCTCGGGGTTGTGCGTCTGTTGATTGCTAATGGCAGTATGCAGCTCTTTCATTGCAAGCTTGGCATTAGCATCAGGAGGGATATAGGCTGCAGTCACAACAGTGGAGGTGAACTCTCTGGGCAGATAGAACGGTCTGCATCTAACCAAGAGGAACTCAAGGTTAGCTGAGCAGTGACTCTCGATGATGGTGGAGTCCGTGCACCATGCTTTATTTACATAAATGCACAGACCCCCACCTCTGGTCTTGCCGGAGTCTGATGTCCTGTCCGCTCGGAGTAAATGACGCCCCGATAGCTGGATGGCGCTGTCAGGAACGTCAGTGTTGAGCCAAGTTTCCGTGAAGATCAGGATGTTGCAGTCCTTGATCCAGCTGTGGGAGGTGATCCTTAGCCGGAGTTCGTCCATTTTGTTTGCCAGTGAGCGCACGTTGGCGAGAAAAAGGCTAGGAATCGCTACCCTGTGTGGGGCTAGCTCTAACCTGGCCTTTAACCCACCTCTGCGTCCCCGGCGGTGTTTTCGTACGCGTCGCCGTCTGTTGGTGCTTCTGGTCGGCCGAGCTGGCTTGGTGCGCGCTGGTGTTCTGCCGCTTCGTTGCTCCGCGTCTGCGTCTCCGTGACTCCGCAGGCGTTCTTCAGCCCCGCGGCTCTGCTGATGGTCTCCAGCCCCGGGGCTTACCTGGCGTTCTCCAGCCCAGCGGGTCGGGTGGCGGTCTCCAGCTCCGCGGTGTTCTCCAGCTCCACGGGTCGGGTGGTGTTCTCCAGCTGCGAGGGTCAGGTGAGCTCCACGGGTCGGGTAGCGTTCTCCAGCTCCACGGGTCGGGTGGCGTTCTCCAGCTCCACGGGTCGGGTGGCGTTCTCCAGCTCCACGGGTCGGGTGGCGTTCTCCAGCTCCACGGGTCGGGTGGCGTTCTCCAGCTCCACGGGTCGGGTGGCGTTCTCCAGCTCCACGGGTCGGGTAGCGTTCTCCAGCTCCACGGGTCGGGTAGCGTTCTCCAGCTCCACGGGTCGGGTAGTGTTCTCCAGCTCCGGGACTCACCTGGCGTTCTCCAGCTCCACGGGACGGTTGGGCTCCGCGGGTCGGTTGGGCGCCGCGGGTCGGGTGAGGGCCGCGGGTCGGGTGAGGGCCGCGGGTCGGGTGAGGGCCGCGGGTCGGGTGAGGGCCGCGGGTCGGGTGAGGGCCGCGGGTCGGGTGAGGGCCGCGGGTCGGTTGGCGGTCTCCAACCCCGCGACTCACCTGGCGGTCTCCAGTCGGATGCTCTGTTGCTCTGATGAGCTCAGACGGAAGACGGAGATCGCCCAGAAAGTTGTTGCAGCCGCAGGAACCGAAGTCCAGAAGTTCCTGTTGGCTGTACGAGATGGATACAAGACTGCTCCGAGTGAGCAGCCTTGAAACAGGTAAGGGGATCGTCGCTATTTTTCCCATTCTAGTGAGACACAGGGCGTCGCGGTGTGCCCGCGCCGCCGCCATTTTGAATTGGGGGTTTGGGTGGGAACGACAAATTGACCAGGGAGTTACGGAGGGAGCGGTCCATTCCAGGAACAATGATAAATACCGCAGAACTATATAAAAACAATGACCACAGAACCAACCATCTACTGACACTCTCCTCTGCCTAGCGGAGATGGTCCTTACCCTTCATAACTTTTCGTTTGACTCCTCCCATTTCCTCCAAATACAAGGCATAGCTATGGGCACATGCATGGGCCCCAGTTATGCCTGCCTCTTTATAGGGTACGTCGAACAATCTTTCTTTGAGGCGTACCAAGGCCCCATCCCCGACCACTACCTCCGCTACATCGATGACTGCATTGGTGCCACCTCCTGCACCCACACATAACTCACTGATTTTATCCATTTCACCACTAATTCCATCCGGCACTCAAATACACCTGGACCATTTCCGACACTTTCCTACCATTTCTAGACCTCACAATCTCCATCGCAGGTGATAGACTATTGACCGACATCCACTCTAAACCCACTGACTCCCATGGGTATCTGGACTACACATCTTCCCACCCTGCTTCCTGTAAGGACTCCATCCCCTACTCCCAATTCCTCCGTCTACGCCGCATCTGCTCCCAGGATGAGGTGTTCCACACCAGGGCATCGGAGATGTCCTCATTCTTCAGGGAACGGGGGTTCCTCTCTTCTACTATAGATGAGGCTCTCACCAGGGTCTCTTCTATACCCCATAACTCTACTCTCACTCCCCATCCCCCCACTCGTAACAAGGGCAGAGTTTCCCTTGTCCTCACCTTCCATCTGACCAGCCGTCACATACAACAAATAATCCTCTGACATTTTTGCCACCTCCAATGGGATCCTACCACTGGCCACACCTTCCCATCTCCTTCCCTGTTGGCTTTCCGAATGGACCGCTCCCTCCGTAACTCCCTGGTCAATTTGTCGTTCCCACCCAAACCATCCACTCTCCCGGCACTTAGCCTTGCAACCATATAACAATTACAGCACGGAAACAGGCCATCTCGACCCTTCTAGTCCAGTGCCGAACACGTATTCTCCCCTAGTCCCATATACCGGCGCTCAGACCATAACCCTCCATTCCTTTCCCATCCATATAACTATCCAATTTATTTTTAAATGATAAAAACGAACCTGCCTCCACCACCTTTCCTGGAAGCTCATTCCACACAGCCACCACTCTCTGAGTAAAGAAGCTCCCCCTCATGTTACCCCTAAACTTCTGTCCCTTAATTCTCAAGTCATGTCCCCTTGTTTGAATCTTCCCTACTCTCAGTGGGAAAAGCTTATCCACGTCAACTCTATCTATCCCTCTCATCATTTTAAAGACCTCTATTAAGTCCCCCCTTAACCTTCTGCGCTCCAAAGAATAAAGCCCTAACTTGTTCAACCTTTCTCTGTAACTTAGTTGCTGAAACCCAGGCAACATTCTAGTAAATCTCCTCTGTACTCTCTCTATTTTGTTGACATCCTTCCTATAATTAGGCGACCAAAATTGTACCCCATACTCCAGAATTGGCCTCACCAATGCCTTGTACAATTTTAACATTACATCCCAACTTCTATACTCAATGCTCTGATTTATAAAGGCCAGCACACCAAAAGCTTTCTTTACCACCCTATCTACAACCGCAGGAAATGCTACACTTGTCGCTTTACCTCCCCCCTTGACTCCATCCAAGTCCTAAGCAGTCTTTACAGGTGTGGAAGAGGTTCACCTGCACCTCCTCCAAGCTCATCTATTGCATCCACTGCTCTAGATGTCAGCTGCTCTACATCGGTGAGACCAAGCGTAGGCTTGGCGATCGCTTCGCCCAACACCTCCGCTCGGTTTGCAACAACCAACCTGATCTCCCGGTGGCTCAGCACTTCAACTCCCCCTCCCATTCCGAATCCGACCGTTCTGTCCTGGGCCTCCTCCATGGCCAGAGTGAGGCCCACCATAAATTGGAGAAGCAGCACTTCATATTTTGCTTGGGCAGTTTACACCCCAGGGGTATGAACATTGACTTCTCTAATTTCAGGTAGTCCCTGCTATCTCTTCCCCTTCTCAGCTCTCCCTCTGCCCACTGTCTCCGCCTCTTCCTTTATTCTTCCCGCCCCCCCACCCCCCCCCCCCCCCCCAACCCTCACATCAGTCTGAAGAAGTGTCTCGACCCGAAACATTGCCTATTTCCTTTGCACCATAGATACTACCTCACCCGCTGAGTTCCTCCAGCATTTTTGTCTATATTCGATTCTCTAGCATCTGCAGTTCCTTCATAAACATGATAAATAATGCCGTCAGTGGTAGTGGAGATGTTCTCCAAAACACACTGTCCAAAAGTTTTTGGTCAGATAACAAATAACTTCTGTCTAGGAAGCAATCAGAATTCCAAATTTAGAACTGGAATCCTTGATAATTGTTCTGGGATTTCAGATATTTTCTATTCCTCAATGATCCATGGAGTTTGAATATTACATTAGAAGCAATGTATCTGTTCTCAATATCTTGAAACAATATTTACCTCAGTGAGTTACCAGAATTTGAATGGACTGCACTGGGTATTTTTAAACATTATTGAATGGAGTTCATTCAGAAATTAATCCAACTGGAAAGAGTACTGGGTCCCACAAAAAGAAAAATCCATGTATGAGTTAGCCCCTTTGGGAAACTCATCAGGACAGGTCAGAACTGAATTTCATTCAGATACATATCAGAATACATGGATATTGGACCCTTGTGTCCCATATACAGTAGATATATCTAAATAAATTAAATTAGTGATCAGTGGATGAATGCACCTTAATACTCTGATCATTAATAACCAGTTTTCTGTTAATTGCACTTTATCAGTTTGTTTATTCATGTGTGTGTATATAGTTATATAATGGTATATGGACACACTGATCTGTTTTGTAGTCAATGCCTACTATGTTCTGTGTGCTGAAGCAAAGCAAGAATTTCATTGTCCTATCAGGGACACATGACAATAAACTCACTTGAACTTGAACTTGAACTAATAGATACATTGTAGATACATTTATTAATTTTTTTAAATAAATCAGCGTTTATTCAGATAATGATTTTTTTCAAATTATATCCTTATTTTTTATCAGAAATCATTCGCTGATGGATTGTAAGTATGCACACCAGAAATGCAACCTGCATGAAAAAAGTAAAGCAAGTTATTAATAATTGCACTGTTTTACTTTAGAAAAGAGAGGTTCTAATTCAGTCCAGGTTTCCCTCTTTATAATGTCACTTTTTTACTGAACATTGTAGTAGTCTGAGTTTACATGGACCATTTAGCATCAATGGGCTAAGCATGTGAGACCAAAATCAACCAAGAATAAATTGAACAAACAAACTACCTTGCAGTTTTAAAGTTGTACAATTCCCTACCTTGCTCAACAAATCAGCAGAGCCTAACTCAACACTCACAAAGCATTTAAACCATTGTTAACAGGTCCTAGTAAACAGATGTAATGAAGGTTTATCAAAATGGCTTTCATACTACATCAGTCTCCACTCCTCCAGTCTTTCTCAAACTCTTCCCCCACATCCAGCCACACCTTCCCTTGTGACTCCTCCAAACCCACCAATGCATACTTCACCAGCTTACATATTAACTAACCACATGTGACAATGCTCAAGAATGTTAAGTAAAGGGAGCCCCTGTTATTTCTTTAAGAATATAAACGTTCAAAAGATTTAAACACCGCATGTCAACTGTCCATTTCCTTTCACATATGCTGCCTGATCTGCTGAGTTCTTCCAACAGATTATTGCTCCAAAACCAAACAATTTGATCATGAATAATATATATATTTGCCAGCTGCAATGTTAGTGTCACTGTCAAAATCTGATTTATTTCTTTTAATTAGGAAGACAATGAATTAATTAAGAAGACAAAACGTCTTCAGCGTGTATGTGTGAACGGAAAGAGCTCCAATTGGCATCCAGTGTTGAGTGGTACACCCCAGGGCACAGTACTTGGCCCACACCTATTTTTGCTTTACATAAATGACATCCATGAAAAAGTCGCAAGTACGACCAAACTATTCGCTGATGATTGTTTGCTGTACCGTCCAATTAAGTCAGGTGATGATGAAGATGCTCTCCAAAAGGATCTCGATACTATGGTTGAGGGGTCACAACAATGGGGCATGCAGTTCAACCCTTCCAAATGTGAAACCATGCGTGTCACCAGAAAGAGGAAACCAGGCGAAACATCATACAATATACTTGGTGCCACCCTTGAAGAATCCAAACAAACCAAGTATCTTGGCATCAAATTGCAGAATGATCTGCGTAGGAATGGTCAGACCCATCATGCAACGGTGAAAGCAACAGGTGTCCTAAACTTTCTGAGGCGCAACTTTCATCATTGTTCAACTTCTGTCAAGGAGAAGCTATACTTCACCCTCGTTAGACCTCATTTGGACTACACAGTTGCAGCATCAGATTCAGATTCAGATTCAGATTCAGATTCAATTTTAATTGTCATTGTCAGTGTACAGTACAGAGACAACGAAATGCATTTAGCATCTCCCTGGAAGAGCGACATAGCAAATGATTTGAATAAATAATAATAAGTGATAATAAGTGTCCGGGGGGTGGGGGGGTGATTGGCAGTCACCGAGTTACGTTGTTGAGTAGAGTGACAGCCGCCGGGAAGAAGCTGTTCCTGGACCTGCTGGTTCGGCAACGGAGAGACCTGTAGCGCCTCCCGGGTGGTAGGAGGGTAAACAGTCCATGGTTGGGGTGAGAGCAGTCCTTGGCGATGCTGAGCACCCTCCGCAGACAACGCTTGCTTTGGACAGACTCAATGGAGGGGAGCGAGGAACCGGTGATGCGTTGGGCAATTTTCACCACCCTCTGCAATGCCTTCCGGTCGGAGACAGAGCAGTTGCCATACCATACTGTGATGCAGTTGGTAAGGATGCTCTCGATGGTGCAGCGGTAGAAGTTCACCAGGATCTGAGGAGACAGATGGACCTTCTTCAGTCTCCTCAGGAAGAAGAGACGCTGGTGAGCCTTCTTGATCAGAGTTGAGGTATTGTGGGTCCAAGAGAGGTCATCGGAGATGTTGACTCCCAGGAACCTGAAGCTAGAAACACGTTCCACCTCCGTCCCGTTAATGTGGATGGGGGTGTGCGTGCCGCCCCTGGACTTCCTGAAGTCTACAATGAGCTCCTTGGTCTTCTTGGAGTTAAGGGCCAGGTTGTTGTCAGCGCACCATGCTGCTAAGTGCTGGACCTCCTCCCTGTAGGCCAACTCATCGTTGTTGCTGATGAGGCCAATCACCGTTGTATCATCTGCATACTTGATGATGGTGTTAGTACCATGTACAGGTGTGCAGTCATAGGTGAAGAGGGAGTAGAGGAGGGGGCTCAGCACACAGCCCTGTGGAACGCCGGTGTTCAGGGTGAGGGTTGAAGAGGTGTGCTTGTCTAACCTAACAGACTGGGGTCTGTTGGTTAGAAAGTCCAGTATCCAGTTGCAGAGGGAGGGGTCGATGCCCAGGTTACCGAGTTTGGTGATCAGTTTTGATGGTATAATGGTGTTGAATGCTGAGCTGTAATCGATGAACAGCATTCTTACGTAAGTGTCTCTGTTGTCGAGGTGGGAGAGGGCGGAGTGAAGTGCCGTTGAGATGGCATCCTCCGTACTCCTGTTCTTGCGACCCATACACAAATAAAAACATTTTTTCCATCGAACGTGTCCAAAGACAGGCAGCTCGATTTGTTACTAACACCTATGAGAGAGAAACGAGTGTCACCAAACTTCTGAATTCTCTGGGGTGGAACCCTCTCCAAGACAGACGTGAAGCTCACCGTTTGACCTGTTTTTACAAAATGTTAAATGGTCAGCTCGACATAGATTACAAGACCTACACCAAACCCAAACCAATTAGGAGCAGACGTGGGCATTCGATCCAATTTGTGATTCCAGCTACAAAGACAGATGTATACAGCAATTCGTTCTTCCCCCGCACAATTAAAGCATGGAATAATCTCCACCATACTATAGTTACCCAACCTGATGCAACTAAATAGTAAGATTAAACGAGAACTTACCAGTTCGAAGTTTAATCATTATTTTATGAGGAGTACGTTGAGGGAATATGTGAAGAACCCCGCCAGGACGCATGCGTGTCATTCTTCAAAGCAGCGGTGTGAAATCACAGATAACTGTAATGACTGAACATAGTAAGATTAGAGAAGAAAATACCAGTTGAGTATATGATCAAGGGTGGGAGAGGAGAGCACGTATTCCCTCAACGTACTCCTCATAAAATAATGATCAAACTTCGAACTGGTAAGTTCTCGTTTAATGTTACTATTTTACTTCGGAGTCACGTGAGTGACTACGTGAAGATTTCAAAGCTCTGTGATTTCATGCCGTGGAAACGAGTCCATGCATCACATCTGCCTTAATTGACTGTGGGAGGAATTGTGTTAACATGTTTAGACATGAATCCAACATTGAAATCCATGATAAATTGTTAACAACAAATTATAGCCCCTATTTATGGGGTGAAATTATATTACAGAACTTAAAATTGACTGCAAAGTTCCAGTTTAACTACTGGTTTGTGGTAGAATAGTTGGAACATTTTCCCCTGATCCATCCTGCTGTCTCGAGGATTTGGTTCATTGGTACATCCAACTCCAAAGCTGCCGATGTAGCTGCAGCCCTGGTGGAATAAGATTTGAATATGTTAGTATCCACCCCAGCTGTTGTTAAAACCTGTTTCAGCCATCTGGAAATAGTTTGAACCGACACTTTTTGTGGGTTGTTTGTGGCTGATTAGTAGTGCCATCTCATAGCCTCAGATGTTTTTGGTCTTCTCCATATATAACAATAATTGTCTTATTATACACAGACGATATCTGTAGGGTAATCCCTAAATTCTATTTTGAGGCCTGATGATCCCGGTCTGTTCTGTTTGACTAATTCGTAATATGAAACGTTATATTCCTGTTGAAGAAGTCATATAGTCCAGCCTTAACTTATGTACGACTGTACCCTTAGTGCCGTGACCAAAGCCATCAGCATGACTGTTTTGTGCGTCAGTCTTTGCAGGGTCAGAGCTGTTGCTGGAGACCAATTCCTTAGCAACGTTAGGGCAATACTCATATTCCATTTTAGAGAGTACCTGGTTCTTGGGGGATTGATATTAAAAATTCCCCTCATAAGTTTGGTTACCAATTATGAATAATCCATCGTTTAAACCTGCTATATTAGATGGGGGGTTTAAACAATGGGATGATTTAGGAATTACAAGGATAGAACACCTTTATAGAAAAGGAAAATTTCTTTTATTCCAGGAGTTACAAGATATTTATGGATTGTCTCCACAACATTTGTTTAGGTATTTACAAATTAGAGATTATATTAAATCCAATACACAAGATTATAAAAATAAAGAAGCAGGATTGTTAGACGAACTGTTTAATTTACATCCAAATACAGAAAAATTAATAGCCTATATATATAACATCATTTTGGATAAGGAGAATCCAATAACGGAAATATATCGTCAAGCATGGGAAAATGAAATGGGATTGGCTATAACAAAAGAAAACTGGGAAGAAAGTCTACAACGAATACACCGGTGTTCATTAAACGCCAGACATATACTGATACAATTTAAAGTATTATATAGGTTACATTATTCGAAAACTAAATTAAATAGTATTTTTCCGAATCTCTCCGCTATTTGTGATAAGTGCAAGAAAGCAGAGGCAAATTTAATACATAGTTTCGTTACATGTCCTAAATTGAATTATTACTGGACAGAAATTTTTAAAGTTATTTCTGAAGTCATCAAAGTTAAATTGGACCCTAACCCAAAGCTAATAATATTTGGAATTCCGGATTTACATCTATCACTTACAGTAAATCAAAGAAATTTCTTTGATTACTGTTTGATAATTGGGAAAAAAATCATATTGAAATTTTGGAAGGGAACATTATCCCCCACAACCAAAATGTGGGCAACAGAGATGATGGAGACGTTACATCTGGAAAGAATTAGATTTGTCCTATTGGACAAGTATAATTCTTTTGAACAGATATGGTCTCCATATATACAGTATTTAGAGAAGTAGCTGTTCTTGGCAACACAGCTCGGCGTGCACCCTGCGGGATTTGGTGAGAATAATTCATTTTTATATTGGAATTAACATATATGTCTTTATTGATACTATCACTTGTAGTAGTGTTATTAATAATACGTCCTTCCACCCCTCCTACTGCCGTTTTGACTTGTCAAAGCCAATGGCTCCGTTCTGTATAGTCTCCCGCCCAGCCATGGTGTTTAATCTGGCCGGTGCGGGAGCGAAGTCGGGCACAGCTGTTCCCTTACGGGTGATTCCAGTGCCACTTGCCGTTGTTTGCACAGCCCGCCATGTTTCCCCACCTGTGAAACAGTATAAAGACCGCAGTTTCACTAACCTGCAGGTCCAGGTTTAAACTGTTGCTACGGGGGAATGTCGTTCCACCCCGCCTCCTGCCGTTTCGACTTGTTAAAGTCGACGGCCCCATTCTGAATAGTCTCCCGCCCGGCCGTGGTGTTCTGGCCGGCGCGGGACCAAATGTCGGCACAGCTGATCCCACTTACGGGGCTTGTGCCTTCAGCTGCTGCTGGCTCCCGCAACTTCTCGGTCCTTCCCAGCCAGCTTCACTCGCAGCACTTGTGGACACTATTTTGTCCAGCTTCCCCCCTTGTGTAAAAACAGCGCGGGGACAAAAAACTACCGCAGAGTAAGTCACTTACCTGCAGGTCGCTGTTACAAACTTACCGCTGCGGGGGAACGCTCCACCCCGCCTGTCGTTTCGCAAGCGTGAAAGCGATATGACACGCATGCGTCCTGGCGGGGTTCTTCACGTAGTCACTCACGTTACTCTGAAGTAAAATTTAAAGTAGCTCTTTCTTCCCAATATCCCTTTCTGGCTTAAGCCCTCCCTTCACCACCTCCAGTTTAAATTCCATTTGGAATATTTTGGAGGACCAAGAAACCAAGGAACCAAGAAGTCAACCTCATATGTAGGAACATAACACCCAATTTATATACGTACAACATGGTCCTGCAAACTGGATTTGATAAATGGATGTTTCAGTAATGCTGCTTGATTGATAAACAATGGGCAGGCACAAAATCTAGATAATCGGTTTCATAATATTGCTTGATAGATAAACAATGCCCAAGATTCAGCTACTTGCTTCACATTCAGTTGAGAGCCATTGGGATCGCCATTCAATGTTTATGAAAACTATGGTTTTCTAATGGGGCATGACTGACTCAGCATTGCACTGGAGTTCAAGCCTAGACATTTGTACTTATGTATGGAGAGGGATGTGAACTCGGAGGTGGGTATGTACCAAACAAGCACACTTTGTTTGCAGCTGGTTACAAATCTAGAATCCTCATTGACCTTTCATTTCTGAAATATGTTCTGTTGGTGGTGGTGTTAAGTCTCTTTGTTAACTTTTAAATTATGTTACAGCTGTTTAAGATGTACATTGGCAACATCTAAAAATGTGAGTTTTGAATTTGTCAGTAAGCCTGCGATATTTTCGGTGGGATTGAACATACAAATTTGGTACCTGCCAAAATGGTATACTTAGCACTCAATTTACTCCCAATAATTCAAGGTGTAACAATTACTAATTTTATCAGAATATCTCCAAATCCTCCAATACCAAGGCTGTCACAAATTCACAATTAAAACAGTAACTCGGTGGGTCAGCGATGTTTAGGTTGAGACCCTTCTTCTGACTAATTGAGGTGGGAGAGGGGGAGATCACAGGTAAGAGAGGGGGAAAACAAGGAGGATTATCCCCAACTCTCAATTTTTCAGTCTCTGCTCCATCTGCTCGCACGATGAGGCTTTCACTCTCAAGCACCTCAGATCTTCTCTTTCATTAGGAAACATAATTTCACCCCTTTGCTGCGGATCGATCCTTCACCCATGTCTCCTCTATGTCCCGCAGTTCTGTTCTCATTTGCAACCCCCCCCCCCCCCCTGCAAACACCACAGATGGAACAAGGTTATGCAATGGCGAAGATTTAAAGACCGCATAGATGAACTCCAGAAATTGTTCATTCATGCGGTCTTTAAAATATAAGCAAAAAAATAAAACTGGGAAGGCAGCTCAACTGTGGCTGACGAGGGAAGTCAAGGACAGTGTTAGAGCCAAGGAAGAGGCATATAAATTGAACAGATGAAGCGGCAAACCAGAGGACTGGGAGAAATTTAGAACTCAACAGAGGAGGACAAAGGGGTTAATTAAGAGGGGAAAAAAGAGCATGAAAGAAAGCTTGCAGGGAATATAAATACGGACTCTAAAAGTTTATTTAGGTATGTAACAAGGAAAAGATTAGTGAAGATGAATGTAGGTCCCTTACAGTCAGAGACAGGTGAATTTATATTGGGAAACAAAAAAATGGCAGAACAGTTAAACGAGTACTTTGGTTCCGTCTCCACGAAGGAAGACATGAACAATCTCCTGGAAATGCTAGGAAACTGAGGATCTAGTAGGAGGGAGGAACTGGAGGGAAAGGCATTTAGTCAAAAAATGGTGTTAGGTAAACTGTTGGGACTGAAGGTAGATAAATCCCCAGGGCCTGATGTTCTGCATCCCAGAGTACTCAAGGAGCAGGCGCTAGAAACCGTGGATGCATTGGTGATCATTTTCCAATGTTCTCTCGACTCTGGATCAATTCCAGTGGACTGGAGAGTAGCCAACTCCACCTTTTAAGAAAGGAGGGGGAGAGAAAACGGGGAATTATAGACCAGTTAGCCTTACATCGCTAGTGGGGAAGATGCTTGAGTCGATTATTAAAGATGTTATAGCAGCATATTTGGAAAGCAGTGACGGGATCGGTCAAAGTCAGCATGGATTTATGAAGGGGAAATCATGCTTGACTCATCTTTTAGAATGTTTTGAGGATGGATAAAGGAGAGCCAGTGGATGTGGTGTATCTGGACTTTCAAAAAGTCTTTGAACCAGGTCCCACACAAGAGATTAGTGTGCACAATTAGAGCACATGGTATTGGGGGTAGGGTATTGACATGGTTAGAGAACTGGTTGGCAGACAGGAAGCAAAGAGTAGGAATTAACGGTCCTTTTAAGAATGGCAGGCAGTGACTAGTGGGTTGCCGCAAGGCTCGTTGCTGGGACCCCAGCTGTTTACAATTAACGATTTAGACGAGGGAATTAAATGTAACATCTCTAAGTTACATAGATTCATAGATAATTAGACAAAGGTGCATTTTCCCCATAACCCTAAGAGCTCGCTCTAACTCTCTTTTGAATGCATCCTGTGAATCAGCATCCACTGTCTTCTGAGGCAGACAATTCCACCAATTCACAACACTCTGTGTGAAAAACGTTTTTCCTTATTTCAGTTCTAAATCGCTTACCCCTTATTCTTAAACTGTGGCCCCTGGTTCTGGACTCCCCCAACATTGGGAACATGTTTTCTGCATCTAACGTGTCCAATCCCATAATAATTGTATATGTTTCCATAAGATACCCTCTCATCCTTCTAAATTCCAGTCAATACAAGCCCAGTCGCTCCATTCTTTCATCATATGACAGTCCCGCCATCCCAGGAATTAACCTCATGAACCTACGCTGCAGTCCCTCAAAAGCAAGAATGTCCTTCCTCAAAATAGGAGACTAAAACTGCACACAATACTCCAGGTGTGATCTCACCCGGGCCTTGTACAACTGCAGAAGGACCTCTTTGCTCCTTTACTTAACTCCTCTCGTTATGAAGGCCAACATGCCATTAGCTTTCTTCACTGCCTACTGTACCTGTATGCTTACTTTCAGTAACTGGTGTACAAGGACATCCAGGTCTCGTTGTACCTCCACTTCTAATCTGATACCATTCACATAATAATCTGCCTTCCTGTTTTTGCCACCAAGGTGGATTACCTCACATTTATCCACATTAAACTGCATCTGCCATGCATCTGCCCACTCACCCAACCTGTGCAAGTCATCCTGCATCCTCATAGCATCCTCTTCACAGTTCACACTGCCACCCAGCTTTGTGTCATCTGCAAATTTGCTAATGTTACTTTTAATTCCTTCATCTAAATCATTAATGTATATGGTAAATAGCTGCGGTCCCAGCACCGAGCCTTGCAGCACCCCACTAGTCACTGCCTGCCATTCTGAAAGGGACCAGTTAATCTCTCCTCTTAGTTTCCTCTGTGCCAACCAATTTTCTATCCATGTCAGCATTCTACCCCCAATAAATTGTGCTCTAATCTTGCTCACTAATCTCCTATGTGGGAGTTTATCAAATGCTTTCTGAAAGTCCAGGTACACTACATCCACTCGCTCTCCCTTGTCCATTTTACTTGTAACATCCTCAAAATTTGTCAAGCATGATTTCCCCTTCGTAAATCCATGCTGACTTGGACCGATCCTGTTACTGCTATCCAAATGTGCCGCTATTTCATCTTTTATAATTGACTCCAGCATCTTCCCCACCACTGACATCAGGCTAACTGGTCTATAATTCCCTGCTTTCTCTCTCCCTCCTTTCTTAAAAAGTGGGATAACATTATCTACCTTCCAATCCAGAGGAACTGATCCTGAGTCTATAGAACATTGGAAAATGATCACCAATGCATCCACAATTTCTACTGCCATCTTCTTGAGTACCTTGGGATGCAGACCATCAGGCCCTAGGGGTTTATCAGCCTCCAGTCCCATCAGTTTACCCACCACTATTTCCTGCCTAATGTGAAATTGCTTCAGTTCCTCCATCACCCTAGGTCCTCTGGCAAGTAGTACATCTGGGAGATTGTTTGTGTCCTCCTTAGTGAAGACCCGTTCAACTCGTTTGCCATCTCCTTGTAATAAATTCACCTGTTTCTCTCTTCAAGGGACCCACATTTGTCTTAATTAATTTTTTCCTCTTCACATACCCTCCTCCCATCCCCCCCCCCCTTGTTGGTAAGGAATGAAATTCAGTCCCTTGCGAGGGGTGACATAGAATCAGAAGATGTAGTCATTGTGGATAGAACTGAGAAATTGTAAGGGTAGAAAAACCTTAATGAGAGTTATCTACAGGTTCCCAAACAGTAGCCTGGAGATAAGGTGCAAGTTGAATTAGGAGTTAAAATTATCATGTAACAAAGGTAATGCTACGGTGGTTATGGGAGATTTCAACATGCAGGCAGACTGGGAAAGTCAGGTTGGTACTGGACCCTCATAAAAGTAATTTGTAGAGTGCCTCTGAGATGGATTCTAAGAGCAGCTTGTACTGGAGCCTACCAGGGAGCAAGCAATTCTGGATTTAGTGTTGTGTAATTAACCGGATTTGAAAAGGGAATGCAAGGTAAAGGAGCCATTAGGAGGTAGTGACCATAATATGATAAGTTTTAAGCTGCACTTTGCGAGGGAGAAAGGTAATATTAGAAGTGTCAGTATTGCAGTTGAACAAAGGGGACTGGAGGAATGAGGGAGGAGCTGGCCAAAGTTGACTGGAAAGGGACCCTAGCAGGAATGATGATGAACCAGCAATGGCAGGAATTTCTGGGAATAATCCAGAAGATGCAGGATCATTTCATTCCAAAGAGGAAGAAAGATTCTAAGTGGAGTAAGATGCGACCGTGGCTGACAAGGGAAGTCAAGGACAGTATAAAAATAAAAGAGAAGATGTATAACATAGCAAAGATGAGCGGGAAGCCCCTCCCCCTTTATTCTTAAAATGTGACTCATGGTTCTGAACGCCCCCAACATCGGGAACATTTTTCCTGCAGTTACAGTAAGTGAAAATCTAGCAGGCAAGCAGGATGCTTTCTCCAACCACCCGCATTTGAAGTCCACTATCTTCCACCGTTTCTACCCAGTGCTTGGTACTTACTTCCAGCAGCCACTGGTTGTCCTCCAGGATGCACCGAGCCGCAGCCTGATCCATGCCGGTCACCTGGGCGAATTCGGCAGAGACTCTCTCTCTCCCCCCTCTCTTCCGCTCTCTCTCCTCTCAACCCCCCGCTCTCTCCCCCTCTATCTCTCCCCTCCCCCTCTCTTTCCCCTCTCTGTCTCTCCTCTCCCCCTCTCTCTCCCCTACTCTCACTTTCTCCCCTTCCCTCTCTCTTCTCTCCCCCTCTCTCTCTCTCCCCCCTCTCTCTCCCTCCCCCCTCTCTCTCCTCTCTCCCTCTCTCTCTCTTCCCCTCCTCACTCTCCCCCCTCTCTCTCATCCCCTCTCCCCTCTCTCTCCCTCTCTTTCCCCTAACTCTCTCTGCCCTCTCTTTCCCCTAACTCTCTCTCCCCTCTTTCCCCTAACTCTCTATCCCCCTCTCTCTCCCCCTCTCTTTCTTCTCTCTCTCCCCCTCTTCTCTCTCCCCCCTCTCCCCCCCCCCTCTCCCCCTCTCGCTTCCCCTTCTCTCTCCCCCCTCTCTCTCTCTTTCTCCCTCCCTCTCTATCTCCCCCTCTCTCTCCCTCTCCCTCTCCCCACACTCTCCCCTCTCTCTCTGTCTCTCCTCCTCTCTCTCCCCCATTTCTCCCTCTCACCTCACTCCCCCCCGGCTCTCTCTCCCCTCTCTCTATCTCCTCTTTCTCTTTGCCCCCCGCCCCCCATCTCTCTCTCTTTCCCCCGTTCCTCTCTTTATCTCTCCCTCTTCCCCCTCTCTCTTTTACCACCCCTTTCTCTTCCCCCTCTCTCTCCCATTCTCTCCGACCTTCTCCTCCCTCTCCCCCCCCCTCTCCCTCTTCTCTCTCTCCATTCACTCCCCCCCTGTCTCTCTCCTCTCACCCCCCTCTCTCTCTCTCCCCACTGTCTCCCTGTCTCCTTCCCCTCTCTCTCTCTGCACCTCCCTTTGAGAGTCTGTCCCTTCGGCACAGAGACTCTCGCGGCAGCGGCGCAACGCCTCCGACGCTCCGGGACTTGCACCGTCCGGAGTGCTCCATGGCCAGAGCTGCAGCGAGCGACACGCCGGCCCCGCAAACACTCGACTGCTCGGCAAACACTCGCCAGTCCCGGCTCCCCGCATCTGTTCCCAGCCACTGGTTCTTCTCCCATCCCTCCCTCAGCCCCAGCTCTCCAACACCCGCGGACCATGCAGTTTATCCGAGTTTTGAAATTTTTGTTGATCACAAAATTTCTCACCATAGAGCGTGAGAAATTTCTGATCAGCGTGAGGGCGTGAGAGTTTGCTTGAGGGCGTGATTCTCACACTCAAAGCGTGAGAGTTGGCAGCCCTGCATATATACCACTGAATATTCAGTTCTCAGTTCTGATCCTCTTGCAGCCATGTCTCTGTAATTCTCACAACATCACATTTACCAATTTCTAACTTAGCCTCAAGCTCATCTACTTTATTTCTTATACTTCGCACATTCATATATAACGCTTTTAATTTGGTATTCCCCTCCCCTCTCACACAGGTTCTTATTTCACCTGACCTTAGTCTCTTATCCCTTCTTGAACTTTCCGACCCATTAATTTGGGTGTCTTCCGTAACCTTTCCTGTACTCTCTTCCCCTTTAACTCGATCCCTATACTCCCAATTCATCAACCCTTCCCCCCCTCTATTTAGTTTAAACCCATTTAGTGTAGCCTTAGCAAACCTGCCTGCCAGAATGTTGGTCCCCCTCCAGTTAAGGTGTAACCCGTCCCTTTTGTACAGGTCACCCCTACCCCACAAGTGATCCCAGTGGTCTATAAATCCAAATCCCAGCTCCCTGCACCAGCCCGTCAGCCACACATTAAGATCCCCTATCTCCCTGCTCCTGCCCTCGCCAGCACGAGGTACTGGAAGCAATCCAGAGATAACCACCCTACAAGTCCTGCTTTTCAGTCTTCTTCCTATCTCTCTAAACTCGCGTTGTAGAGCCTCCTTCCGCTTCTTCCCAACGTCGTTTGTGCCCACATGCACAACCACTTCCGGCTGCTCACCTTCCCGCCAGAGGATGTTCTGAAGTCGGTCCGAGACTTGGACCCTGGCACCTGGGAGGCAACACACCATCCTCGAGTCTCGCCTACCGCCACAGAATCTCCTGTCTGCACCTTGGACAATGGAGTCACCCACCACTGTGACTCTGCCTGACGTCTGTCTCGCCGGTCTCATCTCATCTCTAGGTTTGTAGCCTGTCCGCCACTCAGACTGGAAGCGTCGTCTGCCCCGACAGCTCCCAACCTTATACTCCCAATTTTCAACATGCGGGTAGGGCGTACCTGTTTGCAAGAGGAACTTCCACCCGGGTCTCCTGCATCTGCTTCATCCTCTTTCTTTCCGGCCCCACCCGTCGCACTTCCTGCACTCTTGGAGTGATGATCTGACTGTAGGTTCTGTCCAGGAAGCTTTCATCGTCACGGGTGGACTGCAGGTCATCCAGCTGCTGCTCCAGTTCCCTAACTCAGTCATTGAGGAGCTACACCTAGACACAGATCCCGCAGGTGTAGTGGTCAGTGGCACGAGCAGGGCCCCTGACCACCCACATCCTGCACTGCACTAGCGTCCCTGCCATCACGCTTAAATATTTAAAGTAAACACATGACAGAATAAGTGTAGCCTCCTTGCCTCAGCCTCCTTGCCTCACCCTCCTTGCCGAACACTCTTGCCAAAGGCTCACACTTCACCTCAACAAGGCCACTCCCCCTCGAGCAAGCCCTACTTTTATTTGCTGTTCAATTAACTAATTTAACAAATTAGCTAATTTACACATTTGGTTACCGGTTTTTAAATGACCCGCTCTTGAAAACCTCATCACGGCTTTAACTTCTGCAGCCAATCACCACACTCGCTCCATCACCTGCTGCTCCTCTGCCGATCTTGATGATACAAAGCTTGGTGGCATTGTGAGCTGCGAGCAGGATGCTATGAGGCTGCACGGTGACTTGGATTGAGTGGGCAGAGGCATGGCAGGTGTAGTATAATATGAGGTTATCCACTTTGGTGTCAAGAATAGGAAAGCAGATTATTACCTGAATGGTGTCAGATTAGAAGGGGAGGTGCAACGAAACACTGATGTGTTTTTGTACATCAGTCACTGAAAGTAAGCTTGCAGGTACAGCAGGCAGTGAAGAAAGCCAGAGGCATGTTGGCCTTCAATGCGAGAGGATTTGAGTTGAGGAGCAAGGAGGTGCTACTGCAGTTGTACAGGGCCCTGATGAGACCACACCTGGAGTATTGTGTGCAATTTTGGTTTCCTAATTTCGGGAAGGACATTATTGCTATTGAGGGAGAACAGCGTATTGTTAATTCCCAGGATGGCGGGACTGAAGTATGGTGAAAGAATGGGTCGACTGGGCTTGTATTCACTGGAATTTAGAAGGATGATAGGGTATCTTATAGAAGCATATAATTTTTATAATTTTTTTTAAATGGCCTTAAGTAGGCCATTCGGCCCTTCGAGCCTGCACTGCCATTCAATATGATCATGGCTGATCATCCAACTCAGTATCCCATCCCTTTAGCCACAAGGGTCACATCTAACTCCCTCTTAAATATAGCCAACGAACTGGCCTCAACTACCTTCTGTGGCAGGGAGTTCCAGAGATTCACCACTCTCTGTGTGAAAAATGTTTTTCTCATCTCGGTCCTAAAGGATTTCCCCTTTATCCTTAAACTGTGACCCCTTGTCCTGGACTTCCCCAACATCGGGAACAATCTTCCTGCACCTAGCCTGTCCAATCCCTTAAGAATTTTGTAAGTTTCTATAAGATCCCCCCTCAATCTTCTAAATTCTAGCATGTACAAGCCGAGTCTATCCAGTCTTTCTTCATATGAAAGTCCTGACATCCCAGGAATCAGTCTGGTGAACCTTCTCTGTACTCCCTCTATGGCAAGAATGTCTTTCCTCAGATTTGGAGACCAAAACTGTACGCAATACTCCAGGTGTGGTCTCACCAAGACCCTGTACAACTGCAGTAGAATTTCCCTGCTCCTATACTCAAATCCTTTTGCTATGAATTCTTAGAGGATTGGACAGGATAGATGCAGGAAAAATGTTCCCGATGTTGGGGGAGCCCAGAACCAGGGGTCACAGTTTAAGAATAAGGGGAAGACAATTTAGGACTGAGATGAGGAAAAATTCATTTTCACCCAGAGAGTTATGAGTCTGCCACAGAAGGCAGGGGAGGCCAATTCACTGCATGTGTTGAAGAGATAATTAATTCTTAGGGCTAAGGGAATCAAGGGATATGGGAAAAAAGCCGAAACAGAGTAATGATTTTGGATGATCAGCCATGATCATATTGAATGGCGGTGCTGGCTCGAAGGGCTGAATGGCCTACTCCTGCAACTATTTGCTATGTTTCTATGTTATAATTCCACTAGTCCTTGCCTTTCCCTTCACCAACATGATTTTCTTCCGACATTTCTAACACTTAGAATATGATCTCACCACCAATTACATCTTCCCATCCCCACCACTTTCTGACTTTCTGACTTTCTGTTGAGACCTGTCCCTCTACAACTGCTTGTTTCACTTATCCCTTCCCACCCAAACAGCCTCCCTCCCAGGTTCTTGCTCTTGCAACCGCAAGAGATGTAATGCCTTTCCCTACACTCCTCTCTCACCTCCATCCAGGAACTTCAAGAGCCCTTCTAGGTAAGACAGGTGTTCACATGAACCACCTCTAACCTCATGTATTGCATTTTGTGCTCCAGAAGTGGGCTTTGTTACATTAGCAGGACCAAGCCTAAACTAGGCGACCGTTTTTCAAAACGCTTGCACTTGGTCAGCCAATGCCTGCTGCGTCTCCTTCCCATTACCATACTAACTTTTCTGTCCTGGGCCTCCTCTATTGCCAGAGTGAGATAAGACGCAAACTGGAGGAACAGCTTTTCACATTAGACTTGGATACAGTAGCAACGTTACAACATTTTGAGATTTTAAAAATCAAGTCTTTAATTTATCCCATCAGATAAAGCATAAAAAGAAGTTTAATTTGACACCTAATTCACTTTCATATCTTCAGTATTAAAATAGTTATGGCCATTTTCATACTCGGAAATTGGCACCTTGTTCCCTATTGATTTTTCATTGACTTAACACAAAAGCTGTGATCAAGAACAGTCAAATGGCCATAACATTCTTAAAATTTAAGAGAACTGAAAGAATTTTTCAGTTATTATAGATTGAAGCATTCTGAAAAAAATATGAAACAATCTTACTTAGATTACTTGAAATTAAAGCATATAGTTAGTTAGTTACCTAATTGTAACTAATTACAAAATTCAATTACTAGATCTAAACATCTATCCATTTCTTAAGAATAGATTAACATTTTTAAATAGCCTAAGTGTCCAAATAACATTCACACAAGAATTCAGAATATAACATGATTTTTAAATCTCATTGTCATGGGTTTATAGGCCAAATGGAAGGAATTTAATGTTTAATACCTGAAAATTAATGGGCATTTAAATCAGCTTGCGAGTGGGATTTTCTGGAACGGGACCATTTGGAACGTTGAGGTTGCAGTGATTTAGTCCCCATATCGGCAGCAAATACACTGCCGGTTCGTTCGGGGACTAAATCACCGTTTCGCAACTTAAAATGTGAATTAAATACATCTCAAGAAACACTTTTATACATAAAAATAAACTACTTTATTTTACCTGTCCCCTACATAAAATCCGGCCCCGTTGTCGGCATTGATGGCTTCAGAAGCTGATTTTTAAATCACTCCAGCGATTAACTTGTCGGGCGAATTTTTAAAAAAAACACACAGAACGGCCGTCAGAACGATTCTTTAGCAACATCTTACACTCCAACAAAATATAATTCAGGACCAGGTCGGGAAAAAAACGCGTTTTAACGCCGCCCCCCCCCCCCCCAAACGTGCCAAAATCGCGCACACGGCCAGTGGCAGAATTGCAGCGCCGCTGAAGGTAAGTATTGTAACATACCTAAATACAGTAGCTTCTAATCCAGTGTATCAACATTGGGTTCATACCCTAATTTTAGGTAATGCCTCACCTTTCCTCTACCCTCTCTTTCCTGTGGTACCCACCCTGGTGCGCACTGATTTCTCCCACTATCCTTCTCCAAACCCCACATACTCTACCGCCTAGGTCTTTCCCTCTAGCTTTAAATTTCACTCTTCTCTCCTTATCTCCTTTCAGTTTCAATTACTTCACTAATCCACCAATTTAAAACCACGGCACCTGTATCCACCTATCATTTGCCTGGCTTTGTCCTGTCCCCATTTCTTTTTCAGCTTTCTCCCCCCTACTATCAGTCTGAAGAAGGTTCCCAACCTAAAACATCACCTATCCATGTTCTCCAGAGATACTGCATGACCTGCTGAGTTACTTCAGCACTTTTTTCCAGCACTAGTGTAAACTTTTTTTTTAAACCATCATCTTCAATTTATTGTCCAGCATCTTGTGTGCTGGATGGGTACTTTGTGCTCCTGAAAATATGTGGAGTTATACGATATCATGCCAACGTATTAAGTTTAAAAACGACTGCGCTGGCATCAGATTGTCATTGCACTTGCATTGGATTCAGATTCAGATTAAGATTCACATTCATTTTCACATGCACCAAATTAAGGTACAGGGATATTTGAGTTACCATGTAGCCATACAATTAAAAGGACAGAACACAATTAAAAGAACGATAGAACTTAACAAAAACATTCACCGCAGTGATCACTGTGATGGAAGGCAATAACGTTCAATCAGTGTTCCTCCTTTTGTTCGCCCGTGTTTGTGGCCTTGACCATTCGCAGTCGCCGCTAGGGACGGCCCGATGTACAAGCCCTCTCGTCGGGATGACCGAAGCTCCAACGTCGGGATGGATGGAACACGCTCTGCAGCTTGGAGTGCCCGAATCGGCCACTTTCTTACCGGAGACCGCGGCTTCTCGATGTTATAGGCCGCAGGCCGGCCAGCGGTCGGAGCTCTTCTCCAGTGATCCCCGGCAAGGGATCCCTGGCTCCGGGATGGTAAAGTCCACTCCACGCCTGCTGCTAGAAGCTCCGCAGATGTTAAAGTCAGCAGGCCGGCGGTCGGAGCCTTTCTTCTGGCTCCACGATGGAAGTCCGCACCGTGCCTGCTGCTGAAGCTCTGGGCCGGTCTCCGGGAAAGGCAGCACCAATCCAAGTTGTTAGGCCACGAGGGAGGGTGAAAATGTGACTAGGAGAAAGTTCGCATCTCCACGGAGGTAAGTGACTGGAAACGGTTTCTCCCTTCCCTACCACCCCCACATAATAACATACCGAGAGACATTTACAAATACATTAGACATACCTAAAAAAAAAAATGTCGAAATGATGGACAAACTGCTGGCGAGGTTGCCGCGAGTGGCGCCACCCAATGATCATGATGTAAACTTGCAAATTTCTCATTTAAAATAGTATTACCAACTGAGCTTTTAGTGCAGCACTAAAGGGCCTGGCCCACCAGCTTGCGATAGCATGCGTCTAGCGCGACCAAACGTAGTTGCTTGGGGCGTACGGCCTCGCGGGGCTGGTCCCACTTTCATCGGCGGAGATGTATGGAGTTGTGCGGGGCTGGTCCCGACATCGCGCGGGGCTCCAAAAATCTTGTACTGTCCGAAAATCCCGCGCGACAATGGCCTGTCGGCCCGCAGCCGCATTGAGGCAGTACGCAGTGCCTCGACGGGCGTATGCAGCATCTTGATGTTGTACGCAGCGTCTCGACGTTGTACGCACCGTCATGATGGCGTACGCCTAGCGCGTGGAGTTGTGCGATGACATCACCGCCCGGCGTGCCGTTGCGTGATGACGTCACCACCCGATGCCGTGCGACGTCCAAATTCAGTCGGCCCGCCTCCTGCCCAGCTGATTGGTGAGTATGATGTCGGGGCCAGCCCCGCACAACTCCATACGCCTCCGCGGTTGGAAGTGGGACCGGCCCCGCGAGGCCTTATGCCTCAAGCCACCACGTTTGGTCGCTCTAGACGCATGCAATCGCATGCTGGTGGGACAGGCCCTTTACTGATGCATCAGTGTGTCGCATTTATTACAGCACGTAAATTCTGTTAACTTCATGGCTTCAACAGATATCAGGTGCTCCGACACATGAGCTGCCATTCCTTTTGTTAACAGCATGAGTAGGAGAATACAATAATATCATAGCTGCATTAACAGAGCAAAGTGGATGAAGATGTTTGTTCAGAGATAAATTATCTGACCTGAATGTCTTCATTCAGTAATGTTTGAGATATCTGCATTTGTTTCAGATGGTCATTGTTGATATCCGTATCAAAATACAAGGGCAGTATTGCCAGTGCTCCTATCAAAGTGACCGTGCAATGAACATGTGTGTTTATCTCCTTCCAATCTTGAACTGGAGATATTTTCAATTCCTTATGATTTGTTGCCGACTCCAGTGTGATAATTGATCATCTGCATTCAAACAGTGTTTCATTCTCTCATGCCAGAGTCCAGCAGAAAACATACAATTATTTTAGGATTGCTGGCCCCCCGATGTTCAGCATGTCATTCACTTTATATACATTTCTTTGTATGTGCCATAAGTTATCTCTGCCCAAACTAAAGCTAGAAGTGATTTAATTCCCTCAATGTCCGGCTGGGATGTGAACATAATCAATAAAGCATCTCGATCCATGGCATATATCCTGGAAGAATGCACGATGTCTTTATTCTATGGCAGTCCACTATGTCAGTTTTGTTTGAATCACCATACAGGACCAAATGATGGATGCTGAGTGACACGGGATAAATGCTGAATAAATGGGCAGCTCAGTGATGCAGCTGGTCAAGATGCTGCCTAACCTGGGTTCAATCCTGACCTCCAATGCTATTTGTGTGGATGGAATTTGCATGTTATTGTGACTATAGGGTTTTCTTTTTTTAGTTTATTCTCATACCTGAAAGTTTGTGGATTGATAACTAAATTAGCCACTGTTAATTGACCCAATGTGTAGATGAGTGGTAGAATCTAGGGGGATTTGATGGGATTATGTAGAGAATAAATTGGAATTAGTGTAGGATTAGTGTAAGTGGATGTTTATTTTTTCGTAGGGACTCAATGGGCCAAAGGGCCTTGAGTGTTTTATAGTCATATGTACCGGAACAGGACAATGACATTCTCACTTGCCTCAGCACAACTTGTTAGTAAACACAGTACTCAATAGATATAATAAACAGTTCAAGAAGGAACTGCTGATGCTGGAAAATCGAAGGTAGACAAAAGTGCTGGAGAAACTCAGCGGGTGCGGCAGCGTCTATTGAGTGAAGGAAATAGGCAACGTTTCGGGCCGAAACCCTTCTTCAGACTGATGCAGGGTGGGGGGAGGGTGGGAAGAAGAAAGGAAGAGGAGGAGCCAGAGGGCTGAGGGAGAGCTGGGAGGGGAGGAGACAGCAAGGGCTACCGGAAATTGGAGAAGTCAATGTTCAAGCCGCTAGGGTGCAGACTACCCAAGTATGAGGTGCTGCTCCTCCAATTTCCGGTGGTTGCTCACTCTGGCCATGGAGGAGGCCCAGGACAGAAAGGTCAGATTCGGAATGGGAGGGGGAGTTGAAGTGCTGAGCCACCGGGAGATCAGGTTGGTTAATGCGGACCAAGCGTAGGTGTTCGGCGAAACGATCGCCAAGCCTACGCTTGGTCTCACCGATGTAGATCAGCTGACATCTAGAGCAGCAGATGCAATAGATGAGGTTGGAGGAGGTGCAGGTGAACCTCTGTCGCACATGGAACGACTGCTTGGGTCCTTGGATGGAGTCAAGGGAGGAGGTAAAGCGGCAAGTGTAGCATCTCCTGCTGTTGCAAGGGAAAGTGCCCGGGGAGGGGGTGGTGTGGGTTGGAAGGGAAGAATTGACAAGGGAGTTATGGAGGGAGCAGTCTTTACTGAAAGCAGACAGGGGGGGGGAGATGGGAAGATGTGGCGAGTGGTGGGGTCACGTTGGAGGTGGCGAAAATGACGGAGGACTATTTGTTGTATGTGACGGCTGGTGGGGTGGAAGGTGAGGACTATGGGGACTCTGCCCTTGTTTCGAGTGGGGGGTGGGGAGAGAGAGAGCAGTGTTGCGGGGTATTGAAGAGACCCTGGTGACAGCCTCATCTATAGTAGGGGAAGGGAACCTCTGTTCCCTGAAGAATGAGGACATTTCCGATGCCCTGGTGTGGAACACCTCATCCTGGGAGCAGATGCGGCGTAGACGGAGGAATTGGGAATAGGAGATGGAGTCCTTACAGGAAGCGGGGTGGGAAGAAGTGTAGTTCAGATAGCCATGGGAGTCAGTGGGTTTATAGTGGATGTCGGTCAGTAGTCTATCACCTGCGATGCAGATAGTGAGGTCAAGAAATGGTAGGGAAGTGTCGGAAATGGTCCAGGTGTATTTGAGTGCCGGATGGAAACATTAATGTTCAATAAATTAAAAGGATGAAGGCTGATAAATCCCCAGGGCCTGATGGTTTGCATCCCAGGGTACTTAAGGAAGTCACTCTAGAAATCGTGGACACATTGGTGATAATTTTCCAATGTTCTATAGATTGAGGATCAGTTCCTGTGGATTGGAGGGGAGCTAATATTATCCCATATTTAAAGAGGGCAGGAGAGAAAAAAATGGGAATTATAGACCAGTTAGCCTGGCATCGGTGGTGGGGAAGATGCTGGAGTCAATCATAAAAGATGAAATAACGGCATATTTGGATAGCAGTAACAGGACCGGTCCAAGTCAGCATGGATTTACGAAGGGGAAATCATGCTTGACTAAACTTCAGGAATTTTTTGAGGATGTAACCAGGAGAATGGACAAGGAAGAGCCAATGGATGTAGTGTACCTGGACTTTCAGAAAGCATTTGATAAGGTCCCACATAGTAGATTAGTGGGCAAAATTAGGGCATATGGTATTGGGGGTAGAGTGCTGACATGGATAGAAAATTGCTTGGCAGTCAGGAAACAAAGAGAAGGGATTAACGGGTTCCTTTCAGAATAGCAGGCAGTGACTAGTGGGGTACTGCAAGTCTCGGTGCTGGGACCACATCTATTTACAATATGCATCAATGATTTAGATGAAGGGATTCAAAGTAACATTAGCAAATCTGCAGATGACACAAAGCCGGGTGGCAGTGTGAACTGTGAGGAGGATGCTATGAGAATGCAGGGTGACTTGGACAGGTTGCGTGAGTGGGCAGATTCATGGCAGGTGCATGTGGATAAATGTGAGGTTATTCGCTTTGGTAGCAAAAACATGAAGGCAGATTATTATCTAAATTGTGTCAAGTTGGGAAAAGGGGAAGCACAATGGGATCTGGGGGTCCTTGTTCATCAGTCAATGAAAGTAAGCATGCAGGTACTGCAGGCAGTGAAGAAAGCGAATGGCATGTTGGCCTTCCTAACAAGAGGAGTTGAGTATAGGAGCAAAGAGGTCCTTCTGCAGTTGTGTAGGGCCCCAGTGAGACCACACTTGGAGTAATGTGTGCAGTGTGCAAATTTGGTCCCCTAATTTGAGGAAGGACATTGTTGCAATTGAGGGAGTGCAGCATAGGTTTACAAGGTCAATTCCCAGGATGGCGGGACTGTCATATGCTGAGAGAATGGATCGGCTGGGCTTGTATACTCTGGAGTTTAGAAGGATGAGAGGGTATCTTATTGAAACATATAAGATTATTAAGGGTTTGGACATGCTAAAGGCAGGAAATGTTCCTGATGTTGAGATAGTTCAGAACCAGGGGCCACAGTTTAAGAATAATGGGAAAGCCATTTAGAACGGAGATGAGGAAATACTTTTTCACACAGTTGTGAGTCTGTGGAATTCTCTGCCTCAGAGGATGGTGGAAGCCGGTTCTGTGGATACTTTAAAGAGAGAGCTAGATAGGGCTCTTAAAGATAGTGGAATCAGGGTATATGGGGAGAAGGCAGGTACGGGGTACTGATTGGGGATGATCACATTGAATGGTGGTGCTGGCTCGAAGGGCCGAATGGCCTACACCTGCTCCTATTGTCTATTGTCTATTGTCTAAATAAATTATTTGGAAGGATTCTGTATAAATCATGACTGATTCGGTTGCTTTTTAAATTTTTGATAGAGTTATAAGATCATGTAATAGGAGCAGAATGCGGCCATTTGGCCCATCAAGTCTACTCCGCTATTCTATCTTTTCCTCCTAACCCCATTTTCCTGCCTTCTCCACATAATCCCTGGCACCTGTACTGATCAAGAATCTATCTATCTCTGCCTTAAAAATATCCATTAACTTGGACTCCACAGCCTTCTGTGGCAAAGAATTCCACAGAATCACCACCCTGTGGCTAAAGAAATCCCTTCTCATCTCCTTCCTCTATCCAAGCCTTTCACTATTCGGTACATTTCAATAAGGTCCCCCCTCATTAATCTAAACTCCAGCGAGTACAAACCCACTGCCATCAAATGCTGATCCTTAACCCACTCATTCCTGGGATCATTCTTGTAAATCTTCTCTGGATCCTCTCCAGGGCCAGCACATCCTTCCTCAGATATGGTGCCCAAAATTGTTCACAATACTCCAAATGCGGCCTGACCAGCGCCTTATAGAGCCTCAGCATTACATCCCTGCTTTTGTATTCTAGCCCTCTTGAAATAAATGCTAGCATTCCGTTTGGCTTCTTTAATACCGTTTAGATTTGCAGATTAACTTTTTGGGAATCCTGCACCAGCAATACCAAGTCCCTTTGCACCTCCGATTTATGGATTACCTCCCCGTTTAGAAAATAGTTTACGCCTTTATTCCCACTACCAAAATGCATGACTCTACACTTTACTACACTATATTCTTTCTGCCACTTCTCTGCCCACTCTCCCAACCTGTCCAAGTCTTTCCGCAGAGTTCCTGCTTTCTCTGCATTACCTGCCCTTTCACCTATTTTTATTTCATCCGTAACTGCCACAAAGCCTTTAATGCCTTCATCCAAATCATTAATATACATCATGCCGGGCCCTGTGGAACTCTGCTAGTCACTGTCAGCCAACCAGAAAAAGCCCCCTGTATTGCCACTTTTTGTCTTCTGCCATCCAGCAAACCAGCTGGATACTATCCATGCTAGTATCTGCTATTCATGGATACTATCGATGCAAGTATCTGTCCTTTGATATCATGGGCTTTCATCTTAGCAGCCTCACGTGTGGCATCTCATCAAAGGCTTTCTGAAAATCTTGGTAAACAGCGTCCACTGACTCTCCAATATCTGTCCTACTATTCTACTGTCCTTTAAGGGAGAAATATTCATCTGGAACTCTTTGCTTTTCTTTAAATGCTCCAAAAATTGTCAGACAGGACATTGAACAAAGCACCACAGAAACACAATACATTGTCTCAATTAATAAGCGGCCGATTCGCGAACGCGGAGCGGGGGGGGGGGGGGGGGGGGGAGGCTGTACATAGTGCCATCTATAGCGGCCGTTATCAGACCCCCGACAACGGGGGAAAAACGGAGGGATATCTGACCATTTCTCACTGCAATGGAAGCCTATAAATAGCGAACGATATCCCTCTGTTTTTTTCCCGTTGTCGGGGTCTGATAACGGCCGCTATAAACGGCACTATGTACAGCCTTCCCCCCCCCTGCCCGCCCGCGGAGATGATCCGCGGCTCCGCGTTCACGAATCGGCCGCTTATTAATGGAGACCGCGGCTTCACTTTACCGTGAGAACCTATGTCCCGCGATCGGAGCACTTTTTCCCGGTAAGTTTTTGCAGGCAGCTTCGAGATTAGCTGTTAAAGACTTATTACTCTACAACAAGCTGGCATTAGTGACAATGTTTAATTTACTGTGTTTTGGATACATATAGTTTAGGCCCTCAACTTCACTAAATGAATGAAGTAAGTGAATGAATGAATGCATTTTTTCACAATATAAAAGGGTGCAATTAAATTAATTAAACTCCATACAGATAGATTTTCATAAATTCAGACTTTAAATCTTACCTTTTAGTTAGAATTGGTCCCTGGCTGTCTAAATCGTTGTGTTCCAGGACCTCAGCAGGGACTTTGCTTTCAAGGCTTTCTTGCACTTTAATCCACTTCGCAGCACTTTCTTCAGCCTTTTTAATGCTTTTCCCACTAAATACAATTACCTGCTGCAAGTTTCCACGACATTTATTCCACAGAACAACAAATCGGAATCTCCAGTAAAACAGGCATCTGTGAAGCCCCCTTAGCCATTTTGTGTGCTAGCCTGAAACAAAGCGCGTGATTGGCCAACTGGCAGACAACTCAATGTTAAACGTGCTTTGATTGGACTAAAAATCAACCAAAATTTTTCCGGTTTTTCTCTAATTTAATAAAAATGTGCAAGTCTTCTTCATATCGAGTTTCAGGGGTGATACATATAATTTTTTTTTACACAATATGTGAAAATTTCATGTAGTTTGGTGACTTGTGTCATGAAATCCCATTTCTAGACACATTTTTGATGCTCGGCCCACAGCCTAAAAGAATCATTCTACAATTCTGCATTAAGATTGGGTTGGTTATTCAGCATGGAAGCGGGTCCTTCGGCTCAATGTGCCCATACCGAGCAGAACACCCCATCTACACTGCCTAGGAAAGAACTGCAGATGCTGGTTTAAATCGAAGGTACTGTAGACACCAAATGCTGGAGTAACTCAGCGGAACTCAGAAGAAAAGGTCGCGACCCAAAACATCACCCATTTCTTCTCTCCACAGATGCTACCTGTCCCACTGAGTTACTCCAGCATTTTGTGTCTTCCCATCTAGACTAGCCCCATTTGCCCACGTTTGCTCCATCTATATTACTAAAAGTCTGATCTTGACCGCTTTTGGCCCACTGTGCTGTGATTTCCGAGAGAACGCCGCCACCTACGGCCATCATTTTTCCCATCGATGACAAATCAGAGATATATTACTGTTTTTTTTTAAATCACCATTCTCTCTGCTGCCCCTGCTGGAGGGAGGGGGAGGGACTATATAACCAGGAAGTGGTGTGCCTCACTCAGTCTCTGCAAGATGGCTGAAGCCAAAGGGTCACGTCTTTCTGAGCTCTGAATAACACTGAACACATGTCTACTCAACTGTGAGTCCCCTTAATGTGGTTTGAAAATATGGTTTGTTTGAAGTAAAAAGACACTGCCTGCAAATGGTTGTTTGGGTGCTTTGGCACAGGTAAAAGGCACTACTTACTGCAAATGGTGGCTTGGGTGCTTTGGCCTGAAGTTAAAAGTCACTACTTATTGCAAATGGTGGCTTGGGTGCTTTGGCTTGAAGTTAAAAGGCACTATTTACTGCAAATGGTGGCTTGGGTGCTTTGACTTGAAGTTAAAAGGCACTAACTGCAAATGGTGGCTTGGGTGATTTGGCTTGAAGTTAAAAGACACTACTTACTGCAAATGGTGGCTTGGGTGCTTTGGCTTGAAGTTGAAAGGCACTAGTTACTGCACATGGCGGCTTGGGTGCTTTGGCTTGAAGTTGAAAGGCACTACTTACTGCACATGGCGGCTTGGGTGCTTTGGCTTGAAGTTAAAAGGCACTACTGCAAATGCACTTCCGGTTTGCACTGTATATTGATTTTAGATAAAACGCTACCACTTGTGGCTGTGATTTTTTTGCCACCTTACTCAGTCCCCCTCTGCTCAGCAGGTGAAGAGAATTCTACCCATCAATGAAAAATAAAAGTGTTATTAATGTTTAAAAATCTTGAGAATCTCTCTCAATCACGCCATGAAAGCCACACCTTTTACGGTGGGAGGGGGAGGGTTTATAAAACCCGGAAGTGTGGGTGTGGCTCAGTCTCTGCATGATGGGGGAGGGAGAGGTCATGACTCTGTCTGAGTTGTGAATCAACTGAACACATTGAATGGCTACTGAACTGTGAGTTTGGTGTTTTGTGTGGTTTTATGGTGGTTTCACCCTGCATGAAATAGTATGAAGCTGCATTTGAATTTGGTGGCCTTGCACCCTGCTTGAAATGGAATGAAACTGCACTTGAATTTGGTGGCCTTGCACCCTGCTTGAAGTGGAATGAAACTGCACTTTAATTTGGCGGCCTTGCATCCTGCTTGAAGTGGTATGAAACTGCACTGAATTTGGTGACCTTGCACCCTGCTGAAAGTGGTATGAAACTGCACTTGAATTTGGTGGCCTTGGATCCAGCTTGAAGTGGTATGAAACTGCACTTGAATTCGGTGGCCTTGCACCCTGCTTGAAATTGTAGGAAAATGGATTTGAATTTAGTGGCCTTGCACCCTGCTTGAAATGGAATTTCAAGGAATAGCCATGAGTCAACTGTCAGCCCACCAGCCGTGAGTGAGCTGCCAGCAGATCAGGCTTGAGGGACTGAGCTGCCACCCCAAGAACCCATACCAGCGCTCCAGAAAGCCCCCCCACTGGCCACCAATATTGGAATTGGTGGAAAGGTGGAATATTGCGTTGGGGGACCAACCCTCCTGTGTGAACATGGGACCCAACGGGTCCCACTTAGTCTAGTATCCCTCTAAACCTTTCCTATCCATGGACCTGTCCAAATGTCTTTTAAATGTTATAGTCCCAGCCAAAGTAACATTAGCAAATTCGCAGATGACACAAAGCTGGGTGGCTGTGTGAACTGTGAGGAAGATGCTATGAGAATGCAGGGTGACTTGGACAGGTTGGGGGAGTGGGCAAATGCATGGCAGATGAAGTTTAATGCGGATAAATGTGAGGTTATCAACTTTGGTAACAAAAACAGGAAGGCAGATTACTATCTAAATGCCATCAAGTAGGGAAAAGGGGAAGTACAACGGGATCTGGGGCTCCTTGTACATCAGTCTATGAAAGTAAGCATGCAGGTACAGCAGGCAGTGAAGAAAGCGAATGGCATGTTGGCCTTTATAACAAGAGGAATCGAATATAGGAGCAAAGAGGTCCTTCTGCAGTTGTACAGAGCCCTAGTAAAATTCTGTTACTGACCTACAAGGCACTGAATGGTCTTGGTCCAAAATACATCTCTGACCTACTTGTTGTATATGAGGCGCCTAGACTCCTCAGGTCTTCAGGGACAGGTTTACTCTGTGTTCCCAGGGTCAGAACTAAAAAGGCTGAAGCAGCATTCGGTTTTTATGCTCCACACCTGTGGAACAAGCTCCCTGAACACCTGAGGTGTGCACAAACTGTAAGCGCATTTAAATCAGGCCTAAAAACACTGTTGTTTAGTATAGCTTTTCCATAACCCGACATGCAGGTAATCTTAACCGTCTAATTTTAACCCTTTTATGTGCTTTTTAAAATCGTTTTATTGTTTCATTGACGTTGTTTTATTATTCATACATTTGTCGTATTGCTTATTTTGCAATTTTTAATTATTGACTATTTTATTTTTTCTTTCCTGTAAAGCACCTTGAATTGCTGTTTGCACGAATGGTGCTATACAAATAAATTTGCCTTGCCTTGCCTTGCCTAGTGAGACCACACCTGGAGTATTGTGTGCAGTTTTGGTCCCCTAATTTGAGGAAGGACATTCTTGCTATTGAGGGAGTACAGCGTAGGTTTACAAGGTTAATTCCCGGGATGGCGGGACTGTCATATGCTGGGAGAATGGAGCAGCTGGGCTTGTACACTCTTGAGTTTAGAAGGATGAGAGGGAATCTCAATGAAACATATACGATTGTTAAGGGTTTGGACACGCTTGAGGCAGGAAACATGTTCCCGATGTTGGGGGAGTCCAGAACCAGGGGCCACAGTTTAAGAATAAGGAGTATGCCATTTAGAACGGAGACGAGGAAACACTTTTTCTCACAGAGAGTGGTGAGTCTGTGGAATTCTCTGCCTCAGAGGGCGGTGGAGGCGGGTTCTCTGGATGCTTTCAAGAGAGAGCTAGATAAGGCTCTTAAAAATAGGGGGATATGGGGAGAAGGCATGAACAGGGTACTGATTGGGGATGATCAGCCATGATCAGATTGATTGGCGGTGCTGGCTCGAAGGGCCGAATGGCCTACTCCTGCACCTATTGTCTATTGTCTATTGTCTATTGCCTATTGTTAGCATCAACAGCCTCTGGCAACTCGTTCCATATACCCACCATCTTCTGTGTGGAAAAAGTTGAAAAATACTCTCCAGTAACTTGTCTACCACAGATGTTCGGCTCACCGGTCTATAGTTGCCAGGTTTTTCTTTGCCCTTCTTATTGAGAGGCACACCTTTAGCCACCCCCCAGTCTCCCACACCTCTCCCATATCTAATGATGATTCATATATCTCAGCCAGGGCTCATGCAATTTCTTCACTAGCTTCCCATATAGTCCGTGGGCCAGAGGGGCCTACCGTGCCCCTCCCCCCTCCCTCCCCCCCCCCTATGATCCTACTTCTTGGGTGTCATTTTGTTCATTGGTATCTCTTCTGTCGGAAAAATGATGTTGCCAAGATAAAAACTCATTTGGACTATGTTTTTTAACCCCTTATTTCAATATATGTCAAAATTGTGTTTTTTCACACTTTGCCCTCTTTCTTGGGGTCTATGAATTTGATATTTGCAATTGAGTGTGTGACATAGTGAAGACATTAAAAAATCCACTAAATTAGGACCATATCATCTTCAACTCTATGAAAATCACTAGAGGATTCATGAATTTGTTACGTTGTTGCATCAGTTTTATTGGCTTGACTTTGCCGATTCCTTTGAAGGCACTTGTTGAGTCACAGCCTGAGAACGCGTGCAGTCCAAGTAATGCTGAGCAGTATTCTGAGGAGGACTGTTTTGCAAAATGGGTGACATCTGTTAGCCTTTGCCTGTGCCTCCCTGTGTCAAAGAACACTGTGGTGTCTTGAATGCTGCTTGCATAGTGAAGCAATATGAAAAAGATATCGCTGTCTGGGCTTTTGACGTGGTCATATCCTTGCTCTTTGCCATAGTTGCAGTATAGGATGGCTCGCGAGTCAGTTTCTTCTTGGTTTGACTTCAGGGATTGAATCTCAGACTGCAGTGTCTCTTTCCCATTCTGAGAAGAAAGAGGTGTGACCTCTCCTTCCTTAATGAAGATCACCTTCCTTCCATGTAGCCTCTTTGCCATGTCATGCTCACTCCACACGTCAAGAAGATGTTCAATGAGCTGTTGTTGTTCTCATCATTGGTCAAGAATTTATTCCAATCTCTTGGTTTTTTGGTCTTGCCTCCTTTGATTATTCTCTTCTCCGCACACCCACGCCGTGTCCTTTCACTTGACTTCACTGAATCTGGTTTGTACACATCGGTACTGAAGACTACATTATTAGATGTCAATGCATTGAAGATTTTGATGCCAATCTCTTTGAAGTTTGCAGGAATCTCTTTGAGAGTAGAATGCAGAATTGCCATCTTCCACTATCAATGTCTTGTTACTGGCAGGAGGTTGTGAGTTGCCTACATCTTTCAATAGGTAGTGTAGGCCCTTGGATTTATCAGTCTTTGCAAAGAAGTTGTCTGGTGTACCAATGGAGTAAGGAACAAGGGTCAGAGAGTACTTCATAATCTCCCATAGATTGAGTTGACTGCCAGAACTTTGTGCTTTGACCATCAGTTGAAAAGCAATATCTCCTTGTTGCTTGTACTCTTTAGCCTTTCGTTCAGATGTTTTCAGCTTCACTCTTTTCTTTGTTTCTGCCATGGTTTTGAGCTTCCGATTCTTGATGGGTTCGGAGAATGCTGTCTTTTGCTCTCTGATGAACTTCTCTTTCTGTTCTTTCCCTGTGGTAAGGACCTTTATGGCATCTTTCTCAACTTCAGCCGGAACACGTGCACCAGAAGAGAATACATACAACCCAGTCTTGTCATCTACGTCAAAAGGATCCAGGAAGCTCTTTACAGCATCAATGGCTTTCTTTACACATGCCTCACTTTTCCTTATCTCAGTAGGTTGTTGATCTCTGTGTTTGCTTCCGCGATAGATACCAGAAGTCATGTCTGCGAGTTGCAGAGAGAAAGTGTGCCCTTTCTGTTGAAGTTCGAACCCATCTCTGATAAGCACTGTAATTCTCCAAGATGCCTGAGAGCCCAACACCACTACCACCACCTCGAGATTTGCCATGCTTCATGATCGTCTCCTCAATCGTTTTGTCAACAGCACATTGGTTTCCTGGTATGAACGACCTAGCGACACTGGTGGCACCTCTTTCGCAAAAGCCAGGCCACCGGGATGCGATTCTTCGATGTTTACCAAGAACACAGCAAGGTAGGTCAGATAGCGGGAGTAATTGTGACCACCAAAGGTGAAGAAGAGATCGGGCATAAGAAACAGACAGTGCAAGTACAACGGAAAGTTATTCTCTTTCACAGACCTAATCAATGAGAGAGCAATCCACACAGAACCCATGTACGACAACCAAAATAGTGCAGTCTTCCCGAGAGATCCTTTTCGAACATCAGCTTTGAAGCTCTCATATGACTCCATTAATGTCTTGAGATCTGCATTGGCCATGAGTTCAACAAGTGCCTGCTTTGTTGGCGATCGGATTAGCTCTTGAAAGATGCCCTTTGATTCCTCCGGACAGCACTGCATCTTTTCAGCCTCAGACAGGAATTCATCAAGAAGGAGCCTCTCAAAGCACTCCACCATCGTCTTGTGGCAACGCAGACTTCTGTCGTAGTTCTTTCCTGTCATAACACCTTTCACATAACCAGTAGACATGAGTCCCGATTCCATGAGGACATCCTGAAGACCAGATCCTTCCATTTTCTTTCCAAGTATTTTGAAGTATGCACAAATGACATGAAATGTGCCAATCAACAGAATGTGTTTCTTGTACTTTGCAGGATGACCCCACACGAGGATATGCCTTCATGCAGACATCCAAGTCGAATGTGGTAATGGCATATTCTTGGCCAACCTCATGACTAGCTTCTTCAGAAGCTCGTAAACACTCTTGAACTGTACTAAATTCCGTGATGGGATGATTGATCACAGGATAGTAGTCAATTGTGGTCACATTTGAAGGCACCTCAGCTGTTGCTGAGACAAATCCAGCCCAAGCTGGAAGCTCTTGACCTTTCTCACTACTCGCTCTCCGGGAAAGCATCCATGCCAGATCTTTTCTTGTACACTGTTTGAAAGCTTCACCCCCATCATCATGCTCCCAGTGCTGCACACGAAAATCTGGATTTGCTTTCTGGTTGATATAGGATGATGGAAGAGGGCCTCAAGAAAGAGGGCAAAGTGTGAAAAAATACAATTTTGACATAGATTGAAATAAGGGGTTAAAAAACATAGTCCAAATGAGTTTTTTTCTTGGGAACATAATTTTTCCGACAAAAGAGATACTGATGAACAAAATGACACCCAAGAAGTTGGAACATAGGGGGGTGCAGGTAGGCAACTGTGGCCCATGGACTAATAGTGTTCTCAGATGTATCTAATCAGGCCCAGGAGATTTATCTACCTCCGTACATCTTAGGATATTGAGCACTTGACCGTAATACTGACTGCCTCAAGACACTTTCATTAACTGTTCACGTCTTTCTCTGTGGTAAATACAGAGGAGAAATACTCATTAAAGGGCCTGTCCCATTTGCATGCGATTGCGTGCGTTTGGCGCGACCAACCGGAAGCGGAGTTCACGCGAAGTTCGCGCTAAGTTCGCGCGTGACGTCATTTACGTCATGCTTACCAATCAGCTGCGCAGGAGGCGGGCCGACTGAATTTGGGCATCGCACGACGTTGGGCGGTGACGTCATCACGCAACGCCATGCCGGGCGGTGATGTCATCACGCAACGCCACGCGCTAGGCATACACCATCAATGACGTTGCGTACACCGTCAAGACGCTGCGTACGATGTCAAGGCGCTGCGTACGACCGCAATGCGCCTGCGTGCCGACGGGCCATTGGCGCGCAAAGATTTCGGCCACTGAGAGAATTTCGGAGCTCCGCGCGATGTCGGGACCAGCCACGCACAATTCAGCGCTTCTAAGTGGGACCGGCCCCACGTGGCCATATGGTGCCCGTACGCCTCAAGCGACCACGAGGTCGCGTAATTTGCGAGCCAAGGTCGTGTAAGTGGGACAGGCCCTTAAGGATCTTGCCCCATCTCCTGCAGCTCCACACTTTGGTTTCTGAGGGGCCTTATTCACTTTCTAGTCACCCTCTTTCCCTTCATATGAAATCTCTTTGGATTTCCCTTAATCTTTCCCTTAATAATCTGCCAAAGCCAATTCCTGTCCTCTTTTTCTGCAGCTGATTTCCTCAGTTGTATGTTCCTTAGTTCCTGAAATTCCTCCATGGATACACTTGACGTCAGCTGCCTTGACGACTTCAGCTGCCTATGTCCTTTTTGTCCTCACCGGGGCCTCAATTTATTGCTTCATCTAAGCTTCCTTCTGCCCACCTGCCTTGCTCTTCACTCTTCACAGGAACATGCATTCCCTGAACGCTTGTCATCACTTTTGAAATCATCCCACAAAAGCATCCAGTTGTTCCTTTGCCCATAAACTACTTGAGCAAGGTCCTGTCCTGAAAGTTGGGCTTGCCCTACATCAGAATTTTAACTTGTGGGCCCATCTTATCTTTATCTATAATTATCTTAACGCTAATAGAACAGTGGTCACTATCTGATAACACTCACCCGCAGCCACTTCACGTCACTTGTCCTTCCCAATTACCTAAGAGTATCAATTATCAAGTTTTGCCCTCTACCATGTAAGGCCCTCTACATATTGCCTGAGCAAACTTTCCTGAACATGTTTGACAAATCCAACCCCGTGTAAGCCTTTTGCACTATGACAGTCCCAGTGTATATTCGGAAAGTTAAAAATCCCCTGATTAGCTTAGCGTAGAGATACAGCGTGGAAACAGGACCTTCGGCCCACTGAGTTCACACCGACCAGTGATACCCACACACTTACACTATCCTACACACACTAGTGACAATTTGCATTTATACCAAGCCAATTAACCTTGGGGTGTGGGGGGAAACCGAAAATCTCGGAGAAAACGCACTCAGGTCACGGGGGAACGTATAAACTCCATACAGACAGCACCAGCAGTCAGGATTGAACCCGGGTCTATGGCATTGTAAGGCAGTAGCTCTACCGCTCTGCCACCGTGCTGCCCACTAAAGTATAAAATTAGATTTGGCAACAGCCTTGCAATCTCCGAGCATATTTGCTCTTCTCATTCCCATTGATTATTTGGGGGCCTGTAGTACACTACCAATAAGGTGATTATACCCTTTTTTTTTTTAATTTTTCAGCTCCAACCATATATCCTCACTGTGCAAACTATCAGCAATGTCATCTCAGACTACTGCCATGACATTCTCCTTAATCAATAGAGCAACATCCACTCCTCCTCTACCCATGTCTCTATCTCACCTGTACCTTGGAATATTAAGCTGCCATTGCTGTCCCTCCCTTAGCCAGGTTTCCGTAATGACTCCAACATCCCAGTCGCACGTACCTATCCATGCCCCGAGTTCATCCGCCTCACCCATCAGGCCTCTTGCATTAAAATGTGCAATTCAATCCAACAGTCCTTCCTCCCTCCCTACCATGCTCCTGCCTATTCTATCCACTGAACTTTTTTATCACCATCCATAGAGACATTCAGCTTCTTACCTCACTCAGTCCTGTGTTGGATCCCATCCCCCTTCCAATCTGGTTTAAACTCACCAGTGTAACACCAGCAAACCTGCCTGCCAGGATGTGTAAGAAAGAACTGCAGATGCTGGTAAAATCGGTAGACACGAAATGCTGGAGTAACGCAGCGGGTGAGGCACCATCTAGGGATAGAAGGAATGGGTGACATTTTGCGTCAAGACCCTTCTTTAGACTTGAGTCTGACGAAGTGTCTCGACCCGAAACGTCACCCATTCCTTCTCTCCATAGATGCTGCCTCTCCCGCTGAGTTACTCCAGCATTTGGTGTCTACATTCCTGCCAGGATATTGGTTCCCCTCCAGTTCAGACACAACCACATTCTTCTTGTACAGGTCACCTCTGCTCCAGAAATATCCCAATGGTCCAAAAATCAGAACCTCTGCCGCCTGCACCAACTCCTCAAGCACACATTAATCTGTCCTATCTTCCTGTTCTTACCCTCACAAGCACATGGCATTGAAAATAATTCAAGGAAATCATTAAGCCCGTCCCACTTATGTGTCCTTGGCACACTAATTACGCAACATCGTGGTCGCGTTGAGGCACGACGGTCCCGCGAAGGTCGCGCGCGACTTGATGCGTCCGCACAGCCGTCTGGAGCGTGTGACATCATTTGAAGATGGACACAAAATGCAGGTGTAACTCAACGGGACCGGCAGCATCTCTGGAGAGAAGGAATGGGTGATGTTTTGGGTTGAGACTCTTCTTCAGTCTGAAAGAAGAGTCTTGACCCGAAACGTCACCCATTCCTTCTCTCCAGAGCTGCTGCCAGTCCCGCTGCGTTACTCCAGCATTTTGTGTCTACCTTCAATTTTCTTGGCCCTGCTCTGGGAGTAAAGGTGGGACGGACCGGATCCGCAACGGCCGTGAGCCCCAGGCCGAGCTCGGCGATCGTTTGCCTGCTTCTGCTGCTGTTGGAGGTGAGATGATGCGTCGCGCCAGGGTCTTGGGCCAGTCCCATTTTGGCCGTCAGTTACGCGACAGGCCGGTGGTGCGCGAAGATTTCGTTCGCTACAAAAGTTTGGAGCGCTGCACGATACCGCGCACAACTCCATACCGCTCCGCGCACAACTCCATACCGCTCCGCGCACAACTCCATACCGCTCCGCGCACAACTCCATACCGCTCCGCGCACAACTCCATACCCCTCCGCGCACAACTCCATACCCCTCCGCGCACAACTCCATACCCCTCCGCGCACAACTCCATACCGCTCCGCGCACAACTCCATACCGCTCCGCGCCTCTCAGTGGGATCGGCCCCACGCGGCCACACAATGCCCGTGTGCCTCAACGCGATGACTAGGTCGTGTAATTTGCGTGCCAAGGACACGCAAGTGGGACAGGGCCTTTACCCTGGAGGTCCTGCTTTTACACTTTTGCCCAAATCATTTTGCAGGACCTCATGCTTTTCCTTCCCGTGTAATTTATGCTAACCTGCACAATGACTTTTGGCTGCTCCCCGCCCTCCTGAGAATGTGTAGGAAGGAATTGCAGATGCTGGTTTAAAACGAAGATAGATACAAACTGCTGGAGTAACTCAGCGTGACAGGCAGCATCTCTGGAGAGAAGGAATAGGCGACGTTTCGGGTCAAGACCCTTCTTCTGAAGAAGTGTCTTGCAACCGCTCCTAGACATCCTGGACTCTGGCACCAGGGAGGTCACACATCCTAGAGTCCTATTTGCTGCCAGTGAATCTCCTGTCTGCTCCCCTAACTAGTGAATCTTCTACAAATATTGCTCTGCCTGACATTATCCTTCCCCACTCTGCCTCAGAGCCAGGCTCGTGGCCACAGCCCTGCCTGCCATTGCTGCTCATCCCTGACTGGTCATCCAAAAGGATATACTTGTTTTGAAGGGAAAAGGCCAAGGGGGTCACCTGCACTGTCTACTCCCTTTACTCATGGTCTCCCACCTAGTCTCTCTGTACCTTTAGGCATGACCACCTCACTACAAGTCGTATTTAAGAAACTCTCATTCTCCCACATAATCCTGAGGTCAGCCAACTGCAGCTCTAGTTTCCCAATGCAACCTGTAAGGACACAATTCCCACAGGTGTAGTCATCAGGGACACCAGCAGCTCCCTGACTTCTCACACCATGCAGGACAAATATGCTACCTGAATTGATTGATTGATTGATTGATTGATTGATTGAATACCTTTATTGTCATTCAGACCTTACGGTCTGAACGAAATTTCGTGCCTGCAGTCATACATACAATCATACAATAATAAACAACAATAAACACAAATTAACACCACCACAGTGTATCCTCCAAGCACCTCCTCACTGTGGTGGAGGCAAAAATCTTAGGGTTACTGTCTCTTCCCTCCTCTTCTCCCACTGCGCTGAGGCGATTCCCCACCGGGCGATGGCACAACAGTCCCGCGGCTCACCGAACCCCGCAAACGGGCCGGTTCAAACACCGCAGCCCGGGGTGGTCGAAGCTGCCGCCCTCCAGTCCAGCACACGCAGCCGCTGGCCCGCAGCTCAACCCAGGACTCAGGTCACCGCCGCCAGAACGCCGTCCCAGCCACCGGAGCACCGTTCCAGCCCCGAGCCGGATCGCCCTCACGTGAGTGCCGTTCCACCCTCAAGCTGGGCCACTCCGACGGGAGTGCCGTTCTCCCTCGGGCTGGGCCACTCCGACGGGAGTGCCGTTCCACCTTCGGGCTGGGCCACTCCGACAGGAGTGCCGTTCTCCCTCGGGCTGGGCCACTCCGACGGGAGTGCCGTTCCACCCTCGGGCTGGGCCACTCCGACGGGCCACAGCCCCTCATGGGAGAGTCTCTCAGCCCCTCGCCAGGCCGCTCTCACGAGAGCACAGTTCCAGCCCCGGGCTGGGCCACCCTCACGGGAACGAGCTCAGGGCGAGTCCTGTCAGCTGCCTCCAGAGTCCCGAGGTCGCCAGCTCCGCCATTAGGCCTCAGCGTAGACGGAGGCAGAGAAGGGGGATACGACAATCTCTCCTGCCATCTCTCCTGCACTAAACCAAGAAACAAAAAGCACTAAAGTTGCACACAACAGCAGACTCTACCATTAACGCCTGTCCCCCTCTGCTCATACATCTCGCCAAAGACTCTGACTTCCCCTCCACACAACTTCTCTCCCACTCAGCTGCTCCCACTAGATCACTCTGTTACACCATGCCTTTTTTTTTATGCTCAAATAGCCAATTTTGATCACCCAACCAATCCAATGGGTAGCTTTTCAATTCTCTCGTACCTGCTCTGACACTGAAATTAACTGGCTCTATCAATACATGAGCTAGCTTTTCAATCCCCCGCTCCTGGTCTGACCATCACTATTTGAAGGAACCAAAGAGCAAAATAATTATGCCACAATCTGTGATAAATGTGTTTGTGGCAGAAATTATTTGCTCTTTGTATAGTATTATAAAGAGCATAATTATCAAGAAATATCTTTCACAAGGCCATCACAGTGGCTGGAATTGGGTACATTTTTGGGATGCTAAGATATGTACTTATACCTTAAGCATTCACTGCTGGGTAACTTTATCTTTGAACCTTTCACTTCTTGCTGCACCAGGGAGAAATAAAACACTCAGACAGGCAAAACAAATCGTAAATATTAAAATAATATTGTCAGTAAGTTTCCATCTTATCTGTTGGACATGGCAGGTGATTATTCTGCTGAACTTTGCAGAAATTCTCATTTCTCTTTGCCTACCAATAGATCAGAAATGCCGGTTCCTGGTGACAACATTATTTGATTATGTTGCAGCAGAGACAGGATGACCTTTGCAGTTGATAAAACTGTTAAGTTGTTAGTACTAGGAAGAAAAATGGGCATTTCTTTCAACTCAACCGCTCCACATTTCCTTGTGCTTTTACAATTTTATATATTCTAATAACATTATTTCCTAATATTAGGTGATCCTTTGCATGTCAGGTGTGCTGAATATTTCAATCACTGCTTCAGTTTATTTGGGATATCCGTATAGAAGATAATTTAAATTATGACAGACAGTTATGTTCATGCCTTTGAAACTCAAGGAAATTAATTTCAGGAACAATTAAATAAGAATATATTTAAATTTGCCATTAACATATTCCTATCGAGTTGCCAATTCATTGTCTAACGGGCAAGAATGTCACCACCAAAAACACATTTAATGATCGTCAAACGCATAAGGTACAAAAAAATCTAAAAGAAATTGGAAACAAAACTCCCACAAATCATTCTCGTTAATCTTTTTGTGAGCCTTTCCAACACCTTTGCATCCTTCCTCTAATGTGACGCTCACAATTGATTACTATACTTCAGTTGATGCGAAGTCATTGTGTTGTAAAGATTCAGTGTAATGTCCCAGCGTTTGTACTCTTTGTCTCAATTGATAAACCCTGGAGTGTTGTATGTTTTTTTTAATGCTTTCTCAACCTGCCCTGCCACTCTCAATGATTTATCCTGAACTTCATGAGACATAGAACAGTGCAGCACAGGAACAGACCATTCGGCCCACATTGTTTGTGCCGGACATGATGACAAGTAAAACTGATTTAATCTGACAACATGATCCAATTTCCTCTATTCCTTGCACTTTAAAATTGCTATCTAAAAGCCTATTGAACACCATTGTATCTGCTTCCATTACCGGGACTGCAATGCTTTCCAGGACCCCACCACTCTCTATGTAAAAAAAAACTTGTTCCACACATTCCATTTAAACTTTCTCCTCATCTTATTGCTATGCCCTCTAGCGATGGGCATTTCTATCCTGAGAAAAAGGTTCTGACTCTCTACCCTATCTATGCTTCTCATAATTTTATATACTTCTATTAAGTCTCTCTCAATCTCTGATGTTCCCAAGATAATAATCCAAGTTTATGCAAACTCTCATTGTAACTGAAACCCACTAATGCCGGCAGTATTCTGGTAAAGCTCCTCTGCACTCGCTCCCAAGCCTCCACTTCATTCTTGTAATGGGGCAACCAGAACGGAACGCAATATTTCAAATATGACCTAAACAAAGTCTAAACCCCAAGGGTTTTGACCCGAAATGTTACCTATTTCCTTTGCTCCATAGATGCTGCCTCACCCGCTGAATTTTTCCAGCACTTTTGTCCACCTCATGATGGAACATGCCTGGTTGAACTTCACGAGCACAATTTACTTCAAGTTGAATCAATTTACTTTTCCAAAAAACTGAGAAAATGCCATTTAATTTCTATGCAATAATCTCAAAATAATTGATTCAATTCAATTCAACTTTATTGTCATTGCACAGATACAAGTATGGGTACAACAAAATGCAGTTTAGCGTCAGTCTGTAGTAATAGTGCAATATAGAAATAAAAATACAGAATAAGCAAACAATGTGGACGGAGAGACTGGAGAAATCTATCGGCGGGACTCCGAGTTCAGCAATGTGATAGTGTTGTTGTAGAAGCTGTTCCTCATCCTACTAGTACGAGACCTGAGGCTCCTGTACCGCCTCCCTGATGGGAGGAGGGCAAACAGTCCATGGTTAGGGTGGGAGGGGTCTTTGATGATCTTCCCGGCCCGTCTCAAACACCGTTTTCGGTGGAGGGCATCCATGGCAGGGAGCGGGGCACCGATGATGTACTGAGCGGTTTTCACCACCCGTTGTAGTGCCTTCCTGTACCATATCGTGAAGCAGGTGGTCAGGATGCTCTCGATGGTACAGCGGTAAAAGTTGGTCAGGATCTGGGGGGGACAGGTGAGCTTTCTTGAGCGTCCTCAGGAAGTAAAGGCGCTGCTGCGCCTTTTTGATCAGCTTGGAGGTGTTGAGGGACCAGGACAGATCCTCCGAGATGTGTACCCCGAGGAATTTGTAGTTGGAGACGCGCTCCACCTCAGTCCCGTTTATATGGATGGGGGTATGTCTGCCCCCTCTGTTCTTCCTGAAGTCAACAATAATTTCATCGTCTTCTTGGAGTTGAGGACGAGGTTATTGTTGGCACACCAGGTTGTCAGGTGCTGGACCTCCTCCCTGTAGGCTGACTCGTCGTTGTCACTGATCAGCCCTACCACCGTGGTGTCGTCGGCAAATTTAATGATGGCGTTGGAGCCATTCTTAGGGATGCAGTCATGGTGAATAGGGAGTAGAGAAGAGGGCTGAGCACACAGCCCTGTGGCACGCCGGTGTTCAGTGTTATAGTGGAGGAGGTGAGGTTGTTGACCCTAACAGACTGTGGTCTGTTGGTGAGGAAATCCAGTGTCCAATTGCAGAGGGAGGTGGAGATGCCAAGTCCGCTGAGTTTGGTGATCAAGCTAGCGGGGATGACAGTGTTAAAGGCAGAGCTGAAATCAATGAACAGCATCCTGATGTAGGTGTTATTGCTGTCCAGGTGGGTCAGGGCAGAGTGTAGGGCCGCCGATATGGCGTCCTCTGTAGACCTGTTGGCCCGGTAGGCAAACTGATGGGGGTCCAGTGTGGGGGGGAGGCTGGCTTTGAGGTGAGCCAAGATCAGCCGCTCAAAGCACTTTGCAATGACAGGGGTTAGTGCCACTAGGCGGAAGTCGTTGAGACTCCCTGTAGCTGATTGTTTGGGCACTGGCACAATGGTTGATGTCTTGAGGCAAGTGGGGACAACACCCTGGGCCAGTGACAGATTGAAAATGTCAGTGAAGACCAGGGATAGTTGTCCAGCACATGCCCTGAGCACCCGCCCGGGGATGCCATCGGGGCCGGCAGCTTTGTGCTCATTCACCTTGCTCAGTGCATCTTGTGCAGCAGAGGTGGAAAGACTGAGGGGTTGTTCATTCGGGGGTGGAGCAACTTTGATGGCTGGAGTTTTGTTGTCCTGGTCAAAGCGAGCATAGAAATGGTTTAGCTCGTCAGGAAGGGAGGCGTTGTCTGGGAGGGGGGGTGTTGACTTTATGGTAATCGGCAATGGATTTGATTCCTTGCCACATGCGCCTGGGGTCGGAGGTACACAAAAATGCTGGAGAAACTCAGCGGGTGCAGCAGCATCTATGGAGCGAAGGAAATAGGTGACGTTTCGGGCCGAAACCCTTCTTCTGGGGTCAGAGTTGTTTTGGAAATGCTCCTCGATCCTCCGTTTGTGATTGAGTTTAGCATTCCTAATTCCCTTTTTCAGATTGGCCCTGGATGAGCTATATCCCTCAGCGTCGCCAGATCTGAAAGCGGCATCGCGAGCCTTCAGCAGGAGTCTGACCTCCCTGCTCATCCACGGCTTCTGGTTAGGGAAGGTCTTTATCTCTTTGTGGGTAGTGACGTTGTCAGTGCAGAATTTTATATAGTCCAAAACGGTTGAGGTGTATGTCCACTTGGGAGTTAAAGGTGGCCTGGGTGGCAAACAGACTCCAGTCTGTCTGCTGAAACTGTTCCTGTAAAACAGAGACAGCCCCCTCAGGCCAAACCTTCACTGTCCTCACGGTAGGTTTCACACGTCTGATCAGAGGTGTGTATTTGGGGAGCAGGAACAGAGAGAGGTGGTCAGAGTGTCCAAGGTGGGGGAAGGGGAGGGCTTTGTAGGCTTCAGTAATATTAGTATATACTAAGTCCAGAATATTGTTTCCTCTGGTTGGGCAGGAGACATGTTGATGGAATCTGGGGAGTACAGTTTTAAGGTTGGAGTGGTTAAAATCACCCGCAACAATAAATGCCCCCTCTGGGTGTGCAGTTAGTTGTTTGCTGATAGCAGCTTACAGCTCTTCTATTGCTAGCCTGGCATTAGCGTCCAGGGGTACATAGACTGCAGTGATAACAATCGATGTAAATTCCCTGGGCAGATAGAAGGGCCTGCACTTTATCATCAGGTATTCCAGGTCAGCAGAGCAGTGACTACCAGTCCTAACAACGTCCGTACACCATGAGTTGTTCACATAGATGCACAGTCCGCCGCCCTTGGTCTTACCGGAGTCCTCCGCTGTAAAGGATAGACTCTTTAGAACTGAAATGTGTTTTTTTTTACACAGCGCAGCAGAGTGGTAGTGTAGTAGTTGTTGCCTTACAGCTCCTGAGATCAGGTTTTGAGCCTGAATGTTTTCACCCTCTCCTTGTCACCGTTCAGGCATATGCCGTCATGAGTGCTCGTGCTTTCTCTCTTTTACCATAGATGTGCTTTTCAGGGTCAAAATGTCCTCTGCCAATTACCCTAACTGTAGATGGGTGGCAGGATAATTGGGAGAATTTAGCCATTCAAGCCCAAGTGCTTCTCCCTTCACTGAACGGACCGTACAGTATCTTCAGGCAAGGTTAGCAGCGGTGGTATCTGGTTTCTAATCAATACCTTGTGGTGCTCAGGCTTGGCAGCCCTGGAGAGTTCATGCTCCCCGGACCTGTGCCATCCCTACCACCTGCCGAGGGAATTCTCCTCAGCTATCCTGACAGCAGTCTCCACCCTCCTCCACTCCCCCCATGTAGACGACAAGCTGAATGAACTGTACTCCACTATCAATAGCCTCAAGACAAAACACCCCGAAGCCCTGGTCATTGTAGCCAGAGACTTCAATCAAGCCAACCTCTGGGGGGGGGGGGGGGGGGGGGGGTGTACTACCAAAGTTCTCTTGTCCCACTAGGGGCAAAGGCACCCTCATCTACTGTTACACAACGTTACACGCCTCTCTGTCCCTCGGCCATATTTCTGGAAATCTAATCAGCTAGTTGTGCTTCTGCTCCCTGCCTACAAACAAAAATTGAAGCAGGAGGCTCCGGTACAGAGAGTTGTTAAATGCTGGACAACGGACATGGATGACATCTCACGTGACTGCTTTGACTCAGTGTACTGGTCCATATTCTGGGATTCCGCAACTAACCTGAATGAGTACACCACTGCCATGACTGACTTCATCAGCAAGTGCGTGGAAGCCTGTGTGCCGATGAACTGAATGCTTTTCATGCATGCTTCGAACAAAAGGCCAACAGGGCGGTTACACCTGGCTCTTCAGACTCAAGTGTACCTCCTCCCAGGGTAACCCTGGAGTGTTTGGTGTTCCTGTCCGTCTCCTTGGTAGCTGTGTAGACCAGCTAGCGGGAGTATTCGCGGACATTTTTAATCTCTCCCTCCTCCGTTCTGAAGTACCCACCTGCTTCTGGAAGACCACCATCACCCCTATGCCGAAGAAAAGCAAGATCTCATGCCTAAACAACTACCGTCCTGTGGCCCTCACACCCACCATCATCAAATGTTTCGAGAGGCTTGTCATGGAACGCATTAATTCCAGTCTACCCAGTGGCCTTGACCCACTGCAGTTTGCCTACCCTGGCCCTACACTCGGTCCTGGAGCATCTGGATAAGAGAGACAACTAAGTCAGACACGTATTCATAGACTACAGGTCTGCCTTTACCACCATTATGCCATCCCTCATTACCAAACGAGCAGGACTTGGAGTCAGAACTCATCTCTTCAATTGGATCCTTGACTTGCTGATCAATCAATGAGGATGGGGGACAAATTATCCTCTACGTCAATCCTCAACACTGATGCTCCGCAAGGATACATTCTCAGCCCCCTTCTTTCCTCCTTGTAAACCCACGACTGTGCAGCCATGTACTAATCTAATTCAATTTATAAATTCACAGACGACACCATTGTTGTGGGGTAGATATCCAATAATGATGAGATGGAGTACAGAAAGGAGACTGAGAACCTTGTGGGTTCTGTGTCAAGAACACAACCTTACTCTCAATATCAGCAAGACAAAGTATATAGTGATCGACTTCAGGAAACAAAGCAGTACAGATACCCCAGTTTGCATTGACGGTCCCGAAGTAGAGGTGGTTAAAATTTTTAATTCCTAGGTGTAAATATCATCAACGAAGTCTTCTGGACCAACCGTATTGAAGTAATGACCAAGAAAGCACACCAACGCCTCTACTTCCTTAGAAGGCTTCGGAGGTTTGGCATAGCCCCAACAATTCTCACCAACAGATGCACCGTAGAAGGCATTTTATTGGGATGCGTCGCAACTTGCTTTGGTAACAGCTTAAAGACCATCATGCAAACTAACCTCCCTTCCATTGACTCCATTTATACCACGTGGCATAATGGTGGTAAAGGCCAGCCGCATAATCAAGGATGCGACGCACTCTGGCTACTCCCTCTTCTCCTATTTCCCATCAGGTAAGAGGTATAGAAGTGTCGAAAACTTACACCTCCAGATTCAGGTAGAGATCTTCCCGGCTGTTATCAGGCAACTGAACCATCGCAACCAGAGGGTCCCTCGGACTTTACTGGCTTTACCTTGCACTAAACGTTATTCCCTTATCATGCATCTGTACACTGTAAATGGCTCGATTGTAACCATGTATTATCTTTCCACTAGCTGGTTAGCACTCAACAAAAGCTTTTCACTGTACCTCGGTACACCTGACAATAAATTAAATCCAACTGAGGAGTTGATTGGTTGATGAAGATGCTTCAGGAAAACGTTGTCACTTTTTTGTAAATCAGCATCTGCAGAAATACGTTTGTATTTGATGTTACGTTAATTTAACGTGTTTCATAAATTTCTACCAATTAAACTGTGTGTTTAAGTAAATTTATTCTGTAAAAACATAAGAAGAAAATGGTCTGAAGGTGGGTCTCGACCCGAAACGTCACCTATTCCTTCGTTCCATAGATGCTGCCTCACACGCTGAGTTTCTCCAGCATTTCTGTCTACCTTCGGTTTTTCCAGCATCTGCAGTTCTTTCTTAAACATAAGAAGTAAATGGGGACTGGTATAGTCTATCTTCTACCAGTTACCATTCAACCAGATCATTACACCAGAACATTCCTGGATTGCAAAGAAATTTGAAGATCACAAGCAATGCAAACACTATTTGTGCAGCCATTGGCGAAACACTCTAAAATGGAGGCCATCGGTTCCAACAAACATGTCTGCCAATATCCCATTCATTTCCTAATGCTTTTTCATCGTTGATTGTAATTGATTTGAAATATACCCTCCTAGATTTTCTACTATCAATAGAATGCTCTTAGAGATGTCTTAAAAATTGTGATTACTAATTTTTATATCTTTATTTTGAACTGTTGTTAAATATCTCTCAGTTTTAGAGAGAAAAAAGCAATTTAATAATCCCTGAGAACTCGGAGCTGTCAAAAAGCCACTTCAGCAGTCCATTGTGGGGCCTGCAGCCTGTCACTTCACATGGTCACCTTCACATCATGGGGGTTCACAGTAAAGAGTTATGCCCCTGTCCCACTAAGGAAACCTGAACGGAAACCTCTGGAGACTTTGTGCCCCACCCAAGGTTTCCGTGCGGTTCCCGGAGGTTGCAGGTGGTTCCCGGAGGTTGCATGTAGTGGAAGCAGGTAGAGAGACTGACAAAAACCTCCGGGAACCTCCGGGAACCGCACGGAAACCTTGGGTGGGGCACAAAGTCTCCAGAGGTTTCCGTTCAGGCCTCCTAAGTGGGACAGGGGCATTATGATATAGCAGTGGACCCACAGGCCCAATAAAAATGCAACTCCGAGAATGGTGCAGGAAGCAAGTTAAGCACCAGGTTGGATTAAGCACAAGACTAAGCACAATTTCTTACATTTTCATGATTTTTATTTCTATTGAAGTCAAAGGCAACAAAAATTATCATTGTTGTACAATATGTTTAAGAAGGAACTGCAGATGCTGGAAAATTGAAGGTAGACAAAAATGCTGGAGAAACTCAGCGGGTGAGGCAGCATCTATGGAGCGAAGGAAATAGATAACGTTTCGGGTCGAGTCCCTTCTTGTACAATAGGTCACCAATGTGCCATACCCATTTTATATCATAACAAAAAATGAGGATCTAATTCACTGTCTTTTTAAGGTATAATTGTCCATAACTGACATTTGTATTGTAGTGATAGTGAACAGAAGTATGCAGGGAATGGAGGAATGTGGATTATATTCAGAAATACATTGTGGGCCGAAGGGTCTGTTCCTACGCTGTCCTTCTCTATGCTCTATAAGTGGGCAATACTTAAAGCATCTTTTGTGCTCTTTCAGTATTGTGTTTTAACAAAAATAGCAGCCGTCGATACATATAATAATTTGTTTTGTATTAACTCTGAATTAATCAATAATTTGCAATTCAACAGTCTCATGGCTCAAAGACTTTTAAAACTTGGTTTTCTTGTAATTATAGGACTTGTTTCACTTTACTATGAAAAGACCACACAGGCTGTGGCATGTTACTGTCTGAGACTTGCCTCAGTGCAGCCAAGCCATCAAATCTATTCCTTCTGATGCTGAGAGAATTGAATAGCAATGTTCCCATCAGGATCTGCTAGGCTGCTGATTTCAGTGCCCAGACACAGGGGTCTGTCTCTGTCTCTCTTTTTTTAATCACTTGGTGACTGACAGCTGTTCATTCCCTCCCTGAAGACCATTCTGCCAGTCTCCCGAGGGTCATCTTTTCTCTGTTAATGGCCAAGGTCCAAGGTTCTTCCATTGTCACCGCTTACTCTCTCACTGTGGTAGGTAAAGAGTTTTTCCCAACAAGCCACTTTTTAACCTCCTCAAATGTCATATTTTTTCAACATTCCCGAGGGGCAGAAAAAAAGTTTTGGGCTGATCTCTGTGCAGGTCCCTGAATAGAACACTAGCAACTAACAATAGCAGAGAAGCTTATGATTTGTACTGTTTAGAAGCTCTGAACGCACCTGGATGGTAAAGCCTTTTGGCCCTGCTGTGAAGGTTATTGTTCACTATGTCAGCAGCCTTCTGCTTTTAATAGGATATACATCATCATTGTGATTATCTGAGGTGAATGCGAAGGACTTAATTCAGAGCTGAATCCCTCGGCTGAAACCTTAGCACTTAAACCAACTGTTGGGAATGTGTGTTTTTCTTAATGGTGTTTTATCCACCTTTATACACACCACATTTTTCTTGCATCTATGTTTGAAAAATTAAAAGTGTAACAACCAGTTTCCTGTAGTTTCAATACCTTAGCAGGAAATGTATGTATTGTGCAAAATAATCAAATTTCTTTCTCTGAGAGGAAATAAGGAGAGTATGGAGAAGAGTTAGTGTGGAAGTTGCGAAAAAGGACAAGAACACAGCACAAAGACGAGGTGTTATTTCATTTGCATCTCAAGTACTTAGATTACAAAACACAGCAGCACTGCAATTTTAGTCTGCAGATATTGTCAGTCAAGTGATCAAAGTTTTCAGTACAAAAACAACTTTTGAGCTGTAAAACAAAGTTTTGATGAATGAATGTTCTTAACTCTGAGCTTTCCCAGCACAGTTGTGGCATCTGTGGATGTGTTGGATGAAGTAAGGATGTCAGTATGACAGCTCAATGATGCCCATAAACAAATATATGACCAAAACACAAAGTGCTGCCAGGCAGAACCGAGAAGGGAAAGGACAGGTCTGAGGCCTTCAGACTATAATAGGGGGAGGAACGCTGGAAAAGAGAGTAGAGGGTAGGACAGAAAGTGGCAAGTGATAAGTGGATACAGGTGTGGGGGCTTGAAGAAGGGTCTCGACCCAAAACTGTGTCCGTCCATTGCCTTCATGAATGCTGCCTGACACTTAGCTTTGTTCAAGATTCAAGCATCTGCAGTTTCTTGTGCCTCTTAAATATATGGCCTTTCATTTGAGGGAATACTGAACCATTCGACACATTTAAAGTGAGATGTTATTTTCCCAGTAAGACAATTGTATTAGCATTCCCATCTGTATCCAGTATGTTGCACTCAAAGTTAATAAAGGTATTTTGCAATTATTTCACCTGTTAGAATTGAAATTAACATTTATTCATTGTTCATAGTTACCTTTATCCACGGGAGATTAACATATTGATCTCTGAGTTTAATAAATTGCTAATGCCTTACAGTTCAAAACATTTATTAAAAAATATAACCAAACCAGAAGATTTCCACTCCATGCTGAATTAATTTATTTCAGCAAGTTTCCAACAGGGGTTTTGCATTTGGGCGTCATTTGCGCGTCATCCTAAAAATTGGTTGGCACGTCGTGACGCTCACGTGACGCGTGGTGAGGCGTGGTGGCGTATGCAGTGACGCGCGATAACGAAGAAATTCAGGATCTGTTATCTATAAACAATTTATACTGTAACATTAAAGAAACTGTGTTTCAACGTTGAGAAGTATTACTTTTTTCAATTTTCTTTTATCCTTTTATACAACTGGATTGAAAAGACGAACTTGAAGTATGATAGTGATTGGTTGTGAAGATAGGTAATATTTATAATTATCACTTAACTGAAGTTCTTCAACTAAGGAAGTTGTGAAGATCCATGTTTCTGGAATTAAACTCTTAAATTCTTAACTCTTTACCTGCAATAATTTTTAAATTCTCAATTCCGGTACCAATCTAACATACCTATCACAAACTATTCTCATTATAAACCTCTATTATAAAGCTCCTTGCATCACGCATCATTTTATTCTATTATTCCTCTGGGGTGTTGGATATGATATATTAATTCCTCCTAAAATGGATGTGAAACTGCGGCAGAAACCAAACTGGATGTCATCATTTGTTCACTATGTACTGTGACTTTTTTGATGATCTCCTGCAGAGTTTATGAACCAGCACATGTTGTAGGGTGTGCCTTAAAAATCCAGCATTTTGGGTGAGGTGAAAATGGCCACTGAACACCTGATGACATTATTAGAGCGTTTCCTGAAATAAGGTGGATGCACTTTTGTTGATCGACTCCAATGTCAGATGGGTAGGATTTCATTCATTACTTCTCAAGGGCACAAAAATGCTGGAGAAACTCAGCGGGTGCAGCAGCATCTATGGAGCGAAGGAAATAGGTGACGTTTCAGGCCGAAACCCTTCTTCAGACGAAGGGTTTCGGCCCCAAACGTCACTTATTTCCTTCGCTCCATAGATGCTGCTGCACCCGCTGAGTTTCTCCAGCATTTTTGTGTACCTTCGATTTTCCAGCATCTGCAGTTCCTTCTTGAACACTTCTCAAGGGCAGTTAGTTTTCAGTGACATTATCACTGCTCATGATCTAAGCACTAAGGTTGTGGAAGCAGACAACATTCCAGCTGCACTGTTTATGTATTGTACTCTAAAATTAGCTGCACCTAGAACCAAACCATTCAGTACATTTTCAACATTGACATCCCAAGCAAATAGTACAATTGTACTTTTACTGGAAGGACTACAGTGGTTTGAGAAGGCTGATTATTACATTTCAATGGCAGATAGGGGATAGACAACAAATATTGGCCTTGCCTGTAATGTTCAGATTCCTGAAAATGTTAATAAAAGAGAGACACAGGTAAAATCAAATTTGTACATGATTTCTGCATTAAAAATGGTCTGATATTAATTTCAGACACTATTATAAACATTCCACTGACAGGATTTCCACTATTTTCCCAATAGGGCCTGAGCTTACAGAGTTATCTAACACATTTGTACTGTAGTAGTTGTAGGCGTATCAGTAAGCATTCTGTCATTCAAAAAAACATTCTCAGTAATACCCAGTGCTTTGCTATTTTCTGCCTCAACATTACTAAGTAAATGTTTTTTTTAATTGCAATAGGGCTGATTTATTCAGAATTACAGATTGATGTAATTAATCAGCTCACTTTACAGAACATGCTTGTCTTTTAATGCAATTAAAACAATAATATTCTGTAGTTGAGGAATCCATGTTGGCAGAAGTCAGAGATTCCGAAATGTTGCGACTCCAGACAATTGATGTACCTAGGATATGGTCCAGAGGATCATCAGCCATTTCCTTGTGTGCTTTAATATTCATTATAGCCGTGAGCATCCATTCACAAGTCTGGAACCGTTAGGGAATAGTAGATGTTTAAGAAGGAACTGTGGGTGTTGGAAAATCGAAGGTAGACAAAAGTGCTGGAGAAACTCAGCGAATTTCTCCAGCACTTTTGTCTACCAGGGAATAGTAAGTTATGTTTTGGAGAAACAAAGAACTGAAGATGCTGGTTAATACACAAATGAACGCAAAGTACGGGACTATAGGGAGGAGGTCCAGCTCCTAGCAGCTGGTGCACTGACAACAGCCTGGCCCTTAACTCCAAGAAGACCAAGGAGCTCATCGTAAACTTCAGGAAGTCTAGGGGCGGCACGCACACCCCCATCCACATCAACGGGACGGAGGTGGAACGTGTTTCCAGCTTCAGGTTCCTGGGAGTCAACATCTCCGATGACCTCTCTTGGACCCACAATACCTCAACACTGGTCAAGAAGGCTCACCAGCGTCTCTTCTTCCTGAGGAGACTAAAGAAGGTCCATCTGTCTCCTCAGATTCTGGTGAACTTCTACCGCTGCACCATCGAGAGCATCCTTACCAACTGCATCACAGTATGGTATGGCAACTGCTCTGTTTCCGACCGGAAAGCACTGCAGAGGGTGGTGAAAATTGCCCAACGCATCACCGGTTCCTCGCTCCCCTCCATTGAGTCTGTCCAAAGCAAGCGTTGTCTGCGAAGGGCGCTCAGCATCGCCAAGGACTGCTCTCACCCCAACCATGGACTGTTTACCCTCCTACCATCCGGGAGGCGCTACAGGTCTCTCCGTTGCCGGACCAGCAGGTCCAGGAACAGCTTCTTCCCTGCGGCTGTTACACTACTCAACACTGTACCTCGGTGACTGCCAATCACCCACCCCCCCCCCCCCCCCCGGACACTCCTCCCACCAGGAAAAGAATACTATGACTGTATGCACGTAAATAGATTTATTTATTGCTCATATTATGTCGCTCTTCTAGGGAGATGCAAACTGCGTTTCGTTGTCTCTGTACTGTACACTGCACAATGACAATAAAGTTGAATCTGAATCTAACTCAGCAGGTCAGGTAATATATCTGGAGAACATGGATAAGTGACGTTTCATGAAAGCTGGAACAGGGGAGGGGCAGGGCAATTCGTGCCAGGCAATTATATATGATCAAAAGGCGGAGGCGATGGAAAAAGAGCTCTACATTGAGGCAGACTTGGTACTCGTTTAGGTGGGGGTGGAGGGATACAAAGATAAGGCCTCTGTTGAGGGAGGGAGAGCTGGGCTCAACCATGCTTTGTCCTGCATCTCCCATTTTCCAGTTTTCTTCTCTCCCCCCCCCCCCCCCCCCCCCACCACACACACACACACACAATTCGCCTGGAGAAGTGTATCAATCTGAAACATCATCTATCCATGTTCTCCAGAGATGCTGCCTGACCTGCTGAGTTACTCCAGCACTTTGTATCCGTCAACTTATGCCTTGATGTTGGTTACTTGTCCAAGCAAAGAAGGACTTCATTGCAGCATGCAAGAACTTTGTTCGATTGGTCCTCTATATTTTTACCATTTTTGTGGTTAACTGGCTACCCATCATTTGTAAAGTTCCAATAGACAAGAAATCAACTCGATTGAAAGCACAAGCTCACCAAGTGAGGAAAACAAATAACAGTTCTGAGAGTAACCCCAAAGCAAGTCATTTGTTGCAATTTTGATCTGCAACAAAGTCTATCAAAAAAGATTAGTTAATTATGTGAAATGAAAAAATTGACATCATCTTCAATATCCTATTCCATTTGGAACAAACTGAGAATGCAAATATCTCTACCTAAATGAATCCCACTTGATATCAACTGATATGTAGAATAACATTGATGCTAGAAGCGATGAAAGATATGATTAATATGAGAAAAATAGCTTTTATGAGGACCAACAAGTTTCATATGACATGCCATTCAGCTAGATTTAGGCATCACATTCAACGTTTGCAGTTAAAACTAAAATGGTCTCACATTACATTCTACCTTACTTGATGTCACATTTACATGCCAATACAGTGGTTTCATCTGTTCAAGAACCAAATCATGACACATGTTATTTATACATCACCTTTATACAAAGTGACAATCAGGCTAATTACATTTATGGCACTTATGAATTTCAATGCCAAACCTTGTCAACTCTTGTTTAAAGGCTAAACGCAAGATCTAAATAAAAGTTTTCCAGTTTCCCCCATTTTATTCTGTTTTATAAGACTATTGCCCCACATCTCCTTTTAATGTTAATATCTAGTCTTACTTCAGGATAAGGTTAAAATAAAGATTTGTCATTTTCTTTCCATTGAAAACTCCAAAGACGCAATTTTCTAAAAAAAAAGTTCAATATAGTCTCTTTGCTACACAATGATACAATTCATGAAATACAGCAATAGGAGAACAAGATTAGTGATTACTTAGCATGTTGCATTTATGTTTCAGAGATTGACAACACCACTAAAATTAGCCAGCTATATCTGCCAGGAATTTCAGTGGACCTTGGACAACATCATTAATGGTTGCATGTCAGATTCCCCTGTGCCTCCATTCGGGCTTTTATTATGTGTTAATTAGATGCTAATTTGCTTACATGTGATTTGATTTCGGAATATTTTATTGCAAATAAAATATGTTGGATTTATTTTAGAAGTATTGATAAAGTGTTACATAATGTAAGTCTTTGAAAGACTGGATAATCTATTCTCATTCTGTACAACTCTGGTCTAGCAGGGTCCTGTCTCATAACATCACCTGTCTATTCTCTCCATGGATGTTGCCTGACCCGCTGAGTTACTCCATCGCCTTGTGTTTTGCTCAGAATTCCAGCACCTGAAGTCCCTTTTGTGTCTCCAATAAACTTGCAAATATCTACTCACAAGGTTTCAGCTTTCCTGGGCGAAGAATGAAAAATAATTCAGAAACCTCACAATCCGAATCATGAACCAATATCTCCCACTGGACAATTGAGTCAGCTTGATTATTGAAGGAGATCTGGATCACACTTAACTATCATGCCCTTTTTGATTTAATAGCCTGCCAGCACCTGTTTCATCACTTATGAAGCACATATCATTGAGGATTGGCCAAATTATAACACCATATTTCTCAATACCAGGCCAGAGATCGTTAAGTTAAAATCCATCACAGCAGTTTGTAAAACAGATAATTTGTGACCTAATTCAGTTGTATAACCATTAAAGTAAGTATTTTGTAAACTTGGAACTGGTTCACTAATATCTATGTGGCTGGGATTCTTGATAGCGTTTGAACTAATCTACTAGTAAGCAAACCATTCAGTTCAACAAATATTTGACAAATAGCTAGAAAAATTTCAGTCATTTTTCAAAGTGTATTTACGGACTGGTAATAAAATATTGTGTTGTCACCATTGTCATGTTGATAAAGAAAATTAGATCAATACCAAGGGTTCCTTTGAAAGATCAAAATAGGATTTAGAAATTTACCTGCATTACAAATTACAGTATTGTCTTCTACTCTGTTGTACTAATGACGCATTCAAAATTCTATGCTTTTCCTAAACTTGAATGTAGAAAGCATAATCAGAAAACTTGTAAATGATACAAATCTTAGCAATGTAGAAAGTAGTGATGAAGGCGATTGTAGACTTCTACCCAGAAATAACAATGGTGCAGCTGGTGGATTTCAACGAGAAGAACAGTGATATAATACACTTTGAGAAGACTAACATGGTAAAACAGTGCAGTACAAATCAACACAACTTTGAAAGGCGAGTTTAAATAGAAAGGAAACCAAAATAAAAAGCAAACGTTGGAAATCTGAATTAGAAAGCAAAATATATTGGAAGAACTCAGCAGGGTAGGCAGCATGTGTGGAAAGAAAAACAATTATTATTTTTTTTATTTTTCTTTAACAGTAGGTTCACATCTAACACAGTTGAAAGAAGTCTCTCCCGTGTTTATACTATTTCCTGCACTCCTCTCATGGCATAGATTTCATGTTCCACCCCACTGGCTTCCATTGAATAGATGTTTAAGAAGGAACTGCAGATGCTGGAAAATCAAAGGTAGACAAAAATGCTGGAGAAACTCAGCGGGTGCGGCAGCATCTATGGAGGGAAGGAAATAGGCAATGTTTCGGGTCGAAACCCTTCTTCAGACTGATGTGAGGATGGGGTGGGGGGGGGGGGGGTCGGAAGAACAAAGGAAGAGGAGGAGCCAGTGGGCTGAGGGAGAGCTGAGAAGGGGAGGAGAAAGTATGAACTATCTGTAATTAGAGAAGTCAGTGTTCATACTGCTGGGGTGCAGACTGCCCAAGTGAAATATGAGGTGCTGCTCCTCCAATTTACGGTGGTCCTCACTCTGGCCATGGAGGCCCAGGACAGAAAGGTCGGATTCGGAATGGGAAGGGGAGTTGAAGTGCTGAGCCACCGGGAGATCAGGTTGGTTATTGCGAAATGAGTGGAGGTGTTCGGCAAAGTGATCACCAAGCCTACGCTTGGTCTCACCGATGTTGAGCAGCTGGCATCTAGAGCAGTGGATGCCATAGATGAGGTTGGAGGAGGTGCAGGTGAACCTCTGCCACACCTGGAAAGATTGCTTGGGTCCCTGAATGGAGTCAAGGGGGGTGGTAAAGTGACAAGTGTAGCATTTCTTGCGGTTGCAAGGGAAAGTGCCCGGAGAAGGGGTGGTTCGCGTGGGAAGGGACGAATTGACCAGGGAGTTACGGAGGGAGTGGTCTCTGCGGAAAGGAGACAGGGGAGGAGATGGGAAGATGTGGCAAGTGGTGGGATCACGTTGGAGGTGGTGAAATTGTTGGAGGATTATTTGTTGTATGTGACGGCTGGTGGGGTGGAAGGTGAGGACAAGGGGGACTCTGCCCTTGTTAAGAGTGGGGGGATGGGGAGTGAGAGCAGAGTCACAGGGTGATGAATGAATAGATTATTGTTTATATTTCTACAATCTTCAACTGAATTCCACCAGTCACAGCTTGTTTGGCACTGCGCTTGAAGGAAGATGTGAAGACATTCAGGATTTACCATAAAAAGAGTAAATAGTTAAGTTGGAAATTAGATGTTGGAAAAGTTAGTACTAATCTTTAGAATGGAGAATACTAATCAAACCTGTAGAAATCTTCAAAATTATATGACATTTTGATAGAGTTGATACACAAAAACTATTGCCTCTGGTCCATGGGGCAATAATTATAGATGGTGAAAATCAGAAAAAAACTGGGTATATTGGAAATCTAAAATTTAAATTTAAAATACTGGAAATACTCAGCATGTCAAGCCATATCTGTGGGTTGAGAAGCAGGGTTAATGTTTCGGGTTGAAAACCCTTCGACAGAACTGGGACAAAGAAGGTCCCTCATTTAAAATCAGGAGCAAAATATCTGGTTGGAAACAGCAAAATACCTTGTGTTATGAACATGTGGAATGGTGGAAAAGAATGATTCTATAAATAATACTAAAAAGAGGTTGGGCACGTATTTGGGAAACCTTTGAGTTACTGATATAAAGAAGGGGTTCCAGCCTAGTATGATAGATCTTTCAAAGAGCTGGCACAGGCACAACTGGTTGAATAGTCTTTTCTCCTGTAATTCTTTATGACTATACATAACCCCCACAAGTAGGCAGATAAAAATGCTGGAGAAATCCAGTGGGTGAGGCAGCATCTATGGAGCAAAGGAATAGGTGACGTTTTGGGTCGAGACCCTTCTTCAGTCTCTTCAGGCTACCTTTGATTTTTCCAGCATCTGCAGTTCCTTCTTAAACATTTTGTCTACAAGTAGGCAAGTGACTCAAGTTTAAAAAAATCTCAAAGCAACAGATTGACCAAATGTACCTGTTACGGACCTCCTGAGTCCGTCAGAAAGACTGTCTTGAAAACTAGTTGTGGTACATTGTTTATTCTTTGGGTTGTGCAAGAACACCAATGCCTTCAGCTGTTCTTGGGACATAGTACGACACCATTTAAAAAAAAATTCAAAGGTCGCTGACCTCTGCAAGATTTATGCTGTTGTTTTAGATATTATTTAACAAAGAAAATGTTCATTTTTTAATACAAAACATGGATATGTCCAAAAGAATGCTCCTAAAGAAGGCAATATACATAAATCCGAGTGACCCTCATCATTACAAGCAATACATTTCAGCTTTTAAATAATAAATGAAGGAAAATGCTTACCGCAGCGCATTGAAGATTAGCTGCAAACAATTACCATCAGAGATTTACAGAGTGACAACTCAGGTGGATTTTTTTATTTTGCTAATGTTGGGGTTGTGTTTGAGAATGTAATTAACTCCCAGAGGACTGGAGTTCCTTTGACAAGTGAAAATGTCAAGACCACAACTCCTTAAAGGAATTTTCATACAATAAAATGCTGATTTACTGGCTCAAGAGTGTCTGAGGTGAACAAGCAAAAGCATCAATCTTCGCCTGCTGTGTTGTTGGTGGCTACCACAGAATATTCCAGAATATCAAGGAAGTTTTTAAATGTTGTCACAACAATCAATGTTCTAACTCAAACAGTTAAAGTTCATGTCAATAAAGAATATGAAAATGCATTGTTACTATTTGAAATGCCAAGTAAAATATATTTTCTTTTTTGCATGAAGTTGATAATAATTCAATGGAAGAAATGCTACAGTAGCCACATCACTGCACCCACTATTTCACTCTCAATACTTAACCCTGCTAGAAAAAAGTATTCGATAAACATAACTGCAGCCACGTTTTTGGATAAATCCTATTGAATCACAACTGGTTACAGATTCTTTGTAAGCCTGATACTACCTCTTAAACTATATGATTGCTCCTGACATTGGCAATTTTCAACGGATGAATGAGTTTTTCTAAAATGGCGACAAAATTGGGCAACATTCCTGCCCGGTAACACAATATAACTGACTGATAAAGTAAAGGAAAAGTGTGACCAAAAATAGTGATATTGGAAAGCATGATTTATGTTTAAAAATGTTTCCTCATTTTGTTTCTCTAACAAACATTCATAGATTCATAGGATCAAGAAAGCACAGAAGGAAGCTAATCAAGACAGCATGTCTTTAATGGCTCATTAAAAGAGCTATCAAATTAGTCCTACTTTACTGTTTCTTCACCGCAACTAATGGTTCTTTTTCAGGTTACCCTTTGTATTTGCTAGAACACAATGTTGCAATTCATGGCCCTACAGAATTGTAAATTTCGCTACATTATAATATGAAGAATCATAGATTAATAGCCTCCTAAAGGGAAGGTTATAGTCATTGAGCTATGCAGTATGGAAACAGACTCTTCCACCCAACTTGTCCATGTCGACCAAGTGGCTTGACAGAACTAGTCCCACTGGCCATATCTTTCCAAAACTTTACTATCATCTACCTGCCCAAGTGTCTAATAAATAATAATTGTATTTGCCTCTACTACTTCCTCTGGCAGCTCGTTCCATATAAGCCCCACCCTTTATATGAACATATTGCCCCCCCAGGTTTCATTTAAATTGTTCCCTTCTCACCTTAAAACCTATGCCCTCTAGTTTTAGACTCCTCTTTCCCTGGGAAAAGACAATGGCAATTCATCTTATCTATCTCCCTCCTGATTTTATAAACCACCACAAGGACATCCTCAGTCTCTTACATTCCAGGGAGAAAATACTTCACCTCTCCTTTTAACTGAAAGCTTCTACACTTGATTACATCCTTGTAAATCTTTTTCTGCTGTTTAATGACAAGCATCTTATAGTAGGGTGTTCAGAACTGTGCACTGTACTCCAAATGTGGCCATACCCATATCTTGTACAACTGTAACATGATGTCCCAACCTTTGTACTCAATATTGATGAAGGCAAGTGCACCAAATGCCTTCATCCTGTTTACCTATGTCACCACTTTCATTGAATTATGTACTGGGTCCCTGAGGTCTCTAAGTCCTACAACGCTCCCCAGGGCTCTACCATTTACTATGTAAGTCCTGCCTCACTTTCTCTCACCAGAATGCAAAACCTTGCATTAACCTGAATTAAACTCCATCTGTCATTCCTTGGACCATTGTCCCAGGTGATCACGATCCTGTTGTAATCTTAAATAACTTTCTTCACTGTACACTGTACCACCAATTTCAGTGTCAACTGTAGCCATGCCACTTACATCCAAATCATTAACATAAGACAATTGTGAACCTAACACTGATCCCTGTGGCACACCACTCGTTATTGTCCTCCAGTCTGAGAAACAAACCTCTCCGTCTCCTGTCTTCAGGCTCTTTTTAAAAAAAAATCAAATTGGCTTGCATGCCCTGGATCCCAACCTTCCAGACTAGCCTACCACAAGGTACCTTCCCAAAGGCAAAATCAAACATTGGAGGGCATAACTTTAAGGTGAGCAGGGCACAGTCTAAAAGTGATGTATTGGGCAAGTTTTTACACAGAGTGAGTGCCTAGTACAAGCTGCTGGGGGTGATGGCTGAGGCAGATACGATAGTGGCCCATGGCATGATAGGCCTATGGGTATGTAAAGAGTGGAGGGTGATAAGAGTTGGTCTTGACATCATGTTTGGCACAGTCATTGTGGGCAGAGGGGCCTGTTCTTGTGTTGTACTCTGTGTACTCTCCCAGCACCTCATTCATGGTTATCGATTATACCAAAATGTCCACCACAGACCTGGCAGTTTCTTCCTTAGTTTCCAAGAATGTTCAATCACTATTAACTTCAATGAGTTCTATAGTGTCCATGACTTTCTCCACAATAAATACAAATGAGAAATATCCATTTAACACCTCGCCCATATCCTAAAGCTTCACACATAGACAACCTCTAAGGGACTTCTCTGGTGTATGATCCTGAGAGGTGAATATTGCATGGAGCAATGAACTTGGATCCTCAACTGCATTTTCCATTCCATTCCTCTTACTCCTATAGCTTATAAGTAGTGCTGTACAATACTGTATTTGCTATGCATCCTGTGCATCAAAGGTGATGAATGGGCCGTAACTGAAAGCACTTGAATTAATTTTCCAACCTGCATGCCACATTTTCACATTATACTTGCATAACAATTGATTTCCATCATGCAACACCATAAAGGCAACAATTCACATTTCAGTTGCCTGGCTCCAAGATTAGATGAGAAAGCATTAATCAAAATGTTTAATTCATTTTTAAAAGCACCTCCTGAAATTAAAATAGAGGGGAAAAAAATGATAGGATTAAGAGATAAAAGTATTTTATTAAAGACTTTCAATAATCAAGCTTGGAAGGAATGAAACTAATTTCAAAGCTATATAAGTTATTTGAGAATTCAAATATATTGTATTTTTTTAAATTGACTTGAACATGTACCAGTTTTACCTTGCTTTTTCTACCGGAAACTATTGAGAAAGTAACATAAAATAGTTGTGTTTATGTAATGCCTTACATAAAAGGAATTAACAGTTGTAAATGGAAGTCGAAATCATGTTTGACTAATCTGTTAGAAATCGGAGGATACGACTAATAACATAGATAAGAAGGAACTAGTGGATATGGTGGGTACACAAAATTGCTGGGGAAACTCAGCGGGTGCAGCAGCATCTATGGAGCGAAGGAAATAGGCGACGTTTCGGGCCGAAACCCTTCTTCAGACACACCCTGAGTGGATATGGTGTATTTGGATTTGGGGTCATGTACTACTTGGATTTATAGTTGGTTCTTGGAGTGCAAAGAGTGGGAATTAACCGAGTTCCCACGGGTATGACAAGTTTGCCGTTTACTTGTTATTTCTGTGATGTTCCAAGTTCCTCTCCCGAGTTACTCTTGAGCCAACCCTGAATGAAGGTGTTTTAATAAGTAACTCTTTGTAGACAGATGAAATGACAGCAGCATTTAAGAGGCTTTTTAGGTAGGACATGAATATGCAGGGAGTGGAGGGATACAGATGACATGTAGGCAAAGGAGATTAATTAAACTTGGTGTGTGCTCACACAGCCAGTACGCTTGTCTCCCGTACTAAGTCACCCCCCCCCCCCCCACTTTTCCCTCCCAACTCCAGTCCCGTCCCGACCCCCTGGGAAACTGAATGGAGCGACAATCAACATGAGGGGGGGGGAGGTTCAGGTTAAACAGCTGTGCATGGAGCCCGCCACCGGTCCAGAGATGCTGCCTGCCAGCTGAGTTGTACACTTTTCCTGCCCTCTCACCATATCCTCTGACTCCGCTATCTTTAATAGCTCTATCTGCTTTCAAGAGAGTTAAATAGAGCTCGTAAAGATAGCAGAGTGAGGGGATATGGGGAGAAGGCAGGAACGGGGTACTGAATGTGGATGATCAGCCATGATCACAGTGAATGGCAGTGCTGGCCCGAAGGGGCCAAATGGCATACTCCTGCACCTATTGTCTATTGTCTGTTGACTCGAGTCATCGTAATAAAATGCATTTGTATCTTTGCCTTCTTCACGCTGCGGTGAATATTTATTGTTAGACTAGGAGCCCATACACTTCAGTAGACGGCTTGCCTAGCCACTGGTTCTTTTAAAGTAATAAATGACTTTCCAGAATTTCAAGCTTCGCAAAAAAAAACAAGCATTTAACGCTTTCCAGAGAACTTGAACCAACTCTAGATTGGTTCTCGCTAAAGTTGACTTTCAATGTGATATTGTCTCTCTCCCAGGTTAAGGAGGCAAAGTCACATTCAATGGCAATGCAGTAAAGCTGCGAAAAGACAAAGGCGTTAATGGGTCAGCCACTAAACCCTGCCCCGCCATCCCAATAGATCAAGGCTGACTTCCACCATTTACCACAACAACTCCGTATCCCTTGGTATCTCTTTCCAGCACAATACTACCATTCCCTGTCTAGATAGAATAAGTTGCCCTAACCTCCATGAATGTTTGCAGAGGGAATTCCAACTTTGTACTGTGTAGAAAGGGATAGCAGATGCTGGTTTATACCGACTATAGGCACAACGTGCTAGAGTAACTCAGGCAGCGGATCATCACTGGAGATCAAGGATTGGTGACGTTTCGGGTCGGCTTCTTCAGACTAGCACAATTCTACCACTCACTGTCTAGACAGATCACATTGTCCTAACGACCATGAATGTTTGTAGAGGGAATTACGGGTGTGTGCTGCTGTTTGTGAGAAACCGTGTCGCCACCCTTCTAATTCTCAGATAGTCTAGTCTGGTCCCAAACTCACCTACAGATGGTGCGACTCATTTGCGTCCATCTTATTGAATTTACGTTCAGCATTGTAAATACTTTTTAGACCATATTAAAGGACTAAAGTCACCATTGTGGGCTCCACCTTTCCCTGATCATCGTTGCTGGCTTAGATTTGTTATTTTCATACTTTTCATTCATTTGTTCTTTGTACCTTTTCATACCTCGCGTCTCCCTTTCCCCTGACTCTCAGTCTGAAGAAGGCTCTCGACCTGAAACGTCGCCTATTCATTTTCTGTCCTGTCCCGCTGCCTGTCCCGCTGAGTGACTCCAGCATTTTGTGTCTACCTTCGGTGTAAACCGGCATCTGCAGTTCCTTCCTACCCGTTTTATCTTCTATATTGTGCAGAACAATATTTGCCAACTCATCGTCGAATCCCCAAACTCACTAATTCTGAGACGGCACAGGAAATTGGGTCTTTGATTTTTGTTTGGATTAAATAGAGTTTCCTATCTCAATAAGGTAGGTCGTAGACCTATAAGTTAATGGTATAGTTTTCAAAGTTTACACTGGAGGTCTGAAATGTATGGTGTGTGTCTGAACGGGAACGGTCATCTCAGATCTCAATTGCAGAACCCTTAACGTGTTTGTACCAGAATATTAAAAAGGCTTTCACACCATTAAGCAAAGTAGCCAACAAATGGCACAACATTTTACTTAACAAAAGTTATTAGCAAGTACAACTCTGCATAAAAATGAAACAAGTTGAACGTTAAGATCTGTGGAAATCTTGCGCATAATTTTGCAGGTCTTAAGAGTTCCCGCGGTAGACTCACGAGACACTAAGGTAAACGCACGGACCACTACGTTCTTAAAACGAGTTCAAATGTTTCAATTCTTAACCACAAGAGTAAATTTGACTCGTGGAAAACTTTAAACATGTTTGAATTTTTCCAAGAGTTAACGAGTTTCACGGGTACCTGCCATTAGCGCCACGAGTCTCTAAGTTGAGTCCACGAGTTCTGACGTTACAGCTACGTTAATCATACGTTATTACCACGAGTTTTAACTCGGGGTACCTCGCTCGTGTGTCAACTCGTACCGTGAGACAGGGGTTTCAGGCTTCATTTCATGGTTGGTTCCAGATGTTCTCTTTCCAGTGTTACGGTGTCTCTTCATGAATTCACCAGTACTGACAACCACTTCATAAGAGCGAAATTCAACAGAAAATGACAATTAGTTGATAGAGATAATATTACGACAGACAGGTTTTATTGTTGGATTAAAAAGATGATAAAAATTTTAAAAACTGAGAAGTTTATGGTGAAATTATGGACAGTTACTGATATGGTCAAGAAAGACAGGTCTGAATGTGCTGAGAAAGGATAAAAGCAAATAATTTGAATTTTTCACCAAAGGATGTAAGGGTGGAATAGGTTACAGAGGTAGGTGGGTCAAGGACATGGAGAGATTTGAACATCAGGGTGAAAATTCTAAATTGATGGTGATAGTGAGCTGTGATCCAATTATTAGAGCAGTAACATGCTACACCAAAATAATTTGTTGTACATGTTTTCATGTACTGCCTGAAATAATTTTATTTATATTGAAATTTTAATCCAGGTTTGATGCACATATGGTGCTCATGCAAATGGAGGCTATTGGATATATACATGCCGTATGATAGACATCATCTGCATAGATCAACGTGCACATGGTTCTCATCATTAAACTTTGAATGCCGAAGCAAACCTTCACCATGTGATTGATTCTGTTCCACCATAAGCTAAAGGATTTGCACCTACCCTGCCTGTTGTTGCTAGCCAGATTACAGGCGCAGGTGCTCCAAGCCCTCTTGAATCATTTATTTCTTGCCCTTCCTTCACCAATCTACTTTGGTCTGTTATTGGGCTCCCCATCTCTTCCCTGGTTCCCACCGATTAGCATCATTGATTTCTCACTTTGATCTCCTCCCAGTGCCCAATGATCAGCCACACACCCACCTCAATATATACACCATCCCTCCCCAGTATTCATTCCACTCTAATTCTGCTTACAGTCCGATCTCATCCAACTTCATTCCTTGCCCTAGATCTTCCTCAGCAATGATCTTCCTCTCGTGTCTCCACTGCACCATGCTTTGGGTGTATGTATAGTAGGATATCAAACTTAGTAGCCTTAGCCCAAACTGTCATTAATTTCTCTGTGAAGTGTGTCTTCAATGCAGGAAAATGTGAACTGATGATATTGTAACCCCTCAATATTTCACTTGTAACTCAGCTCTGGAGCCCAGATGACATCTCCAGGATATGATGTACTGTAACTGTGCACTGTAGCTGTTTAAATATAGCACACAAAGTCCTGGTGCAGAAGAGTTAAATACATAGATGAATTGGACATGGCAGAAGGCTGTAGATCTGGGAAGAAGGTTTTGTTCAAGAAAAATAAAACATTTTTTTAAATAGATAAAAGACAATTGACCACATAAAATGTGTTTTAATTGCTGCAGGTGTGCTTTAAAATGTTCCAGCTGTTTTATCTAATGACACTGGTCACAAGATCAAACTTTATAACAGGAAGCACAGCCCAGTGTATGGACTAATGATAAGAATTGTATTGAAATAAATTATATTGTAGTCGGCCTGATCTGTTCCAAATTTGCAAACAAGTACTAGATGAGTGTCAGAAAAGTAATGTTATAGAATATTGAAAATTGCATTGTGCTACATTTGTATGTTATTATGCAATGTCACCATTTATCCTATTTATTAGATTTAGAATTAGAATTACCTTTATTGTCATTCAGACCTTACGGTCTGAACGAAATTTCGTGCCTGCAGTCATACATACAATAGTACAATAATAAACAACAATAAACACAAATTAACATCCACCACAGTGAGTCCTCCAAACACCTCCTCACTGTGGTGGAGGCAAAAATCTTAGGGCTGCAGTCTCTTCCCTCCTCTTCTCCCTCTGCGCTGAGGCGATTCCCCACCGGGCGATGGCACAGACAGTCCCGCGGCTCACCGAACCCCGCAAACGGGCCGGCTCAAACACCGCAGCCCGGGGTGGTCGAAGCTGCCGCCCTCCAGTCCAGCGTACGCAGCCGCTGGCCCGCGGCTGAACCCCGCACTCAGGTCACCGCCGCCAGAATGCCATCCCAGCCACCGGAGCACCATTCCAGCCCCGAGCCGGATCGCCCTCACGTGAGTGCCGTTCCTCCCTCGAGCTGGGCCGCTCCGACAGGAGCGCCATTCCACCCTCGAGCTGGGCTGCTCCGACAGGAGCGCCATTGCACCCTCGAGCTGGGCCGCTCCGACGGGAGCGCCATTCCACCCTCGAGCTGGGCCGCTCCGACGGGAGCACCACAGCCCCTCACGGGAGAGTCTCAGCCCCAAGCCAGACCGCCCTCACGGGAGCGTCACAGCCCCTCACGGGAGCGCCGTTCCAGCCCCGAGCCGGACTGCCCTCACGGGAGCGAGCCCAGGGCAAGTCCTGACTGGCTCTGCCTCCGGTCTCGAGGTCGCCAGCTCCGCCATTAGGCCTCAGCGCAGACGGAGGCAGAGAAGAAGGATACGACTAAAAAGTCGCATTCCCCCGAAGGGAGAGACAGCAAGCCCCGTTTCAACCCCCCACCCCCCCCCCCCCCTACATAAACACAACCTAAAAACCAAAAACTTAACTAGACAAAACCGAAAAAAACAACACAAAAACGTAAAAACAAACGGACTGCAGGCGAGCCGCTGCTGCCAGGGCAGCGCCGCCATTACACAGCGGCGTTGTAATACAATAATACATTATTTTTAGTGTCATAAGGAATAGAAACAGGAGCTCCTTGTACATGCTCAACCAATCAATAAAATCATGGCTTATCCTTTGCCTCAGCACCACTTTCCCGTCTCAACACCATGTTCCTCAATTCATGATATCTAAAAAGCTATCAGTCTCTGTCTTGAAGTACACTCAATGTCTGAATGTCCACGGTCCTCTTGGAGAGAGAATACCAAAGATCTTGTCTTCCCTTTGGGTAAATAATTGAACAGCTGATCCGTTATTTTGAGACAGGTTCAAGAAAATCATGAAAAAGATAGTTTCCTCAGAAACAAATGCCCTCTCTCCCCCACCAATAATGAAGGGGTCGCCTGTAACACCACCAAATACAGCGTCTCATCACACATCAAAAACAACAAAACAAATAGCAGCAATCAAATACAAAACAGTAACACTCAAAAACAATAGCAAACACAATGTGCAAAGCCAATAGAATTCAATGCACATTCAGGGCCTGTCCCACTTAGGCGATTTTTCAGCGGACCGCCGACAACTGTCAAGTTCCCCGGCAGTCGCCTGAAAAACCGGGAACGGCGACTGTCAGAGTGGAACACACACCCACACACACAAACACATCACACACACCCACACACACAAACACATCACACACACACAAACACATCACACACACAAACACATCACACACACAAACACATCAGTATCAGTACTAACCCCACTATTGACCAACCCCGCATTCAAACCATCTCTCATCGACAAAACATATCAACAATGGGATAGACTGGGGATTAGGAAAGTAGGGGATATGTATGAATTGGGTAAACTGTTATCATTTCAACATTTAAAATTAAAATTTAAACTGAAGGATAATCAATATTTTAAATATATACAGATATGTGACTTTATGAAGAAATATATACATAGATTTCAAACTATATTTTTAGACCCTTTAGAAGAAGCAATGAATATTAAGGCTGATTCACAAAAACTAATACCATACTTTTATAATAATATATTAAATAGAGAATTACCCTCAACAGAAGCACTAAGAGAAGATTGGGAACATGAGCTAATGATAAAGATCTCGAAGGATAGATGGGAAAAGTATCTGATGAACACACATAATTGTTCTATTAATGCAAGACATAATTTAATTCAATTCAAATTATTACATAGACTATATTATTCAAAAACGAGGTTGAATAAATTTTATCCAAACGTCTCTCCCAGATGCGATAAATGTTTGTTTCAAAACGCTAATATAACACATTCATTTGTAGGATGTACAAAGTTGAATACATTTTGGAGTGATATATTTGATATATTTACAAAGCTTTTCAAGTCCACAATAGAACCTAAAACGGAATGGATTTTATTTGGAATAATAGTAGAAGATATCAATTTAAATAAAGACCAAAACATTTTTTTAAATTATGGGTTAATAATTGGAAAGAAATTGATACTTAATTTTGGAAAAATACAACCATACCAACTGTTAAAATGTGGATTAGGAATATGATGGACATAGCACGCCTTGAAGAAATGAGACTCCGACTAATAGATAAATATGACCAATTCTTAAGGAGTTGGTCTCCTTTCATCGACTTTTTGGAATCTTGTGATGCAGCGGTACCATATAACCATATAACCATATAACAATTACAGCACGGAAACAGGCCATCTCGACCCTTCTAGTCCGTGCCGAACACATAATCTCCCCTAGTCCCATATACCTGCGCTCAGACCATAACCCTCCATTCCTTTCCCATCCATATAACTATCCAATTTATTTTTAAATGATAAAAACGAACCTGCCTCCACCACCTTCACTGGAAGCTCATTCCACACAGCTACCACTCTCTGAGTAAAGAAGTTCCCCCTCATGTTACCCCTAAACTTCAGTCCCTTAATTCTCAAGTCATGTCCCCTTGTTTGAATCTTCCCTACTCTCAGTGGGAAAAGCTTTTCCACGTCAACTCTGTCTACCCCTCTCATCATTTAAAAACCTCTATCAAGTCCCCCCTTAACCTTCTGCGCTCCAAAGAATAAAGCACTAACTTGTTCAACCTTTCTCTGTAACTTAGTTGCTGAAACCCAGGCAACATTCTAGTAAATCTCCTCTGTACTCTCTCTATTTTGTTGACCGTAAAGATTGCTGATTTCAGTTCATGCCGTGGATTGATCTACATCTCCGAATAAAGATTTGAAAATTTCTCTTTTAAGGGGCCTTCTCTCCTATTTCTACTTTCCACTTTTTTTTTTTTATATACACACTTCACGTTTTTCTATTCTCTACCATCTATTTTTCCACTTTTTCCCCTTTCTATTGTTTTCTTTTTCTTGTCTTTCTTACTTCCTTCTCAAAACATAAAACTAGAGGTTGTGCATAGAATGGATTACGGTATGACATAGTTGGCACCTAAAATTAGGTTCCAAAATTAGGTTCCATTTGTACTGTATTAACTTCTATAAAATAACAAAAAAAAAAACACAAAAAAAAACACATCACAAAGGGAAAAGCGGGGGAGTGCTGTGTGAAATTGACACGGTTGAAAAGCCAAGGTGATACAGACACACACAGCGATGAACAGGAAGGTTAAGATGGCTAGCACAGTGTACGGTAAGTCCTTTAAAGGGGAGGGGAGAAGGGGGGGAGAAGGGGGGAGAAGGGGGGCGAAGGTGGGGAGAAGGGGGGAGATAGGGGGGGAGAAGGGGAGGGGAGAAGGGGGGGAAGGGGAAGAAGGGGAAGAAGGGGAAGACGGGGGGAGAAGGGGTGGAGACACTTTTTAAGGAAGCCAGACAACTTTTAATGCCAGAGATACATAGCTGTGAAGTTTGGCGGACATTTAACATTACCCGGTCGGTTATCCTTGGTCTGAAAACTCGTGCTTACATTTTTTTTGCCCCAATGAGCCAATGAAAATGCCTGGTCAGCGAAGGCAATTAACTAAAACTATCTATGACTACCTCGACTACCCATAACTACATGGCAACCCCACTACAACTGCACCTACAACTACAGGAATATATCGATTATCTCCATGGCGACCAATCATTATATGTGCTAGTCCTTGCTCAGAGTGAGAAAGTCTCCAATAATCCTCGATCTCAGAATACATTTTGTCTTCCACTGGTTAAGAAGGAATTTTCTATTTTTTCAGTGGCATCAATGAGAAAAGGCTTAGTGTCATAGTCATAGAGTGATACAATGTGGAAACAGGCCCTTCAGCCCAACTTGCCCACACCAACCAACAATATCCACAGCTACAATATCCCAGCAGTCTGAAGAAGGGTTTCGGCCCGAAACGTCGCCTATTTCCTTCGCTCCATAGATGCTGCTGCACCCGCTGAGTTCCTCCAGCAATTTTGTGTACCTCCCAGCTACACTAGTCCCACTTTCCTGCACTTGGTCCATATCCCTCCAAACCTGTCCTATCCATGACCTGTCTAACTATTTATTAAACAATGGGATAGCCCCAACCTCAACTACCTCCTCTGGCAACTTGTTCCTACACCCACCACCCTTTGTGTGAAAAAGTTACCCCTCGGATTCCTATTAAATCTTTTCTCCCTCAACTTGAACCTATGTCCTCTGGTCCTTGATTCCCCTACTCTGGCCAAGAGACTCTGTGCATCTACCTGATCTATTCCTCTCATGATTTTTTACACCTCTGCAAGATCACTCTTCATCCTCCTGTGTTCCATGGAATAGCGACCCAGCATACTCAACTCTCCCTATAGCTCACACCCTCTAGTCCTGGCAACATCCTCATAAATCTTTTCTGAACCCTTTCAAGCTTGACAATATATTTCCTATAACATGGTGCCCAGAACTGAGCATAATATTCTAAATGCGATTTCACCAACATCTTATACAACTGCAACATGACCTCCCAACTTCTATACTCATTGTTTATTTTTGTATATATTATGCTGTTTCTCAGTGTTCATGAGTTCACAATGCAAACTGTCCAAATTTCTGCATTAACTGCCTCTGGATATATTATGCATTGGATCACCGAATGTCTTGGAATTCACAATTCACAATGTCTTGGAATTTCCCCTATTTTTTGCCATTGGTGCCAGAATTGCTGGAATAGATTTACATGTGTAAGTGCATACAATATATGTAAATCTCCAAGATATACATGTGTAAGTGCCTGCAATATATGGGGCCCTCACACTAAGGAGGCAAAGCTGCCCTATTGTTTTGGGGAGGAACTTTAGATGCTGGTTTGAACTAACGACAGACACAAAAGGCTGGAGTAACGCAGTGAATCAGGCATCATCTCTGGAGAAAAAGCATAGGTGATGTTTTGTGTCACCCGCAACCTATTCCTATTCACCTGTTTCTTTTCTCCAGAGATGATGCCTGAATCACTTACACCAGCCTTTTGTGTCTGCTCTATTGTTTTGCTGGTTGTTCTTTGTTGCTGAACCCCAGCATAGAGTCTAATACAAAGCAGGAGTTTGCTAGATTGAAAGCAAATTAGGGAATTTGTTTTCAAATCCTGCACCATGTTAGACCTGGAACATTATTTGTGAGCCATTAATGTGAATCTCGATTTATTACTTGGTAGAAGAATAACTAGATTAAAATAAATAATTTTCTTTTAATCTTTTAATTTCTTTGATTATCTCTTTATTGAGTGTTTTTTCATTTTGTTTTAAAATTATTTTTAACGTGTTTTACTTGTTTTATCTTTAATAGTCTTGATATTAGAATCACAGAGTGGCACAGCTAGAACTACTGTGTCATCCCTCCAGCAACCAGTGTTAATCCTGAGCTCTGGTGCCAGCTATGTGGGGTTTGCAATTTCCCCGTGACTCTGTGTCTACCACCTGCTCTGGTTTCCCCAAAGATGTGTGGATTGGTAAATTAGTTGGCTACTGGAAATTGTCCCTAGTATGTAGGTGAATGGTAAAATCTGGGGGAAATTGTGGGAAGAATAGGGTTAATGTGAAATCAGTATAAATTGATGTTTGACGGCTGTTGTGGACTAGGCATGTTTCTTTATTGTATGACTCTTTTCAGGAATATTAAAATAATTCAATAGCTTCTATAGATGTTGTTGTTGCCGTCAGTGCTGCCATTTAGACTAAGGTAAATAGAACATTCTTAGTAAAGATAGCTATCTCAAACCTAAGCAGCACTGATGAATACAACCAATATAAATGTCATTTTGTTGTGATAGTCAGTTCTTAAAAATATACCTAATATAGACAAAAGACATTAGACAATAGGTGCAGGAGTAGGCCATAATTTTATTCAACTTCTCAATCTGACATCAAACGTGTGCAGCCATCTGTGACAATGAAGTTCATAGATTCACCACTCTCTGGCTGAAGAAATTCCTCAACATATCCATTCTAAGTTACATCCTTTTATTCTGAGGCAGTGCCCTCTGGTCCTAGACTCTCCCATTATTGGAAAGATCCTATCCACATCCACTCTATCTAGGCTTTTCATTATGATGCAACTGTTACTCAGCTGTCTTGTCTCTTGACTTTCCTTCCTAGCCATTCCTTAAATTGTGCTTCTCCTCTTTTCCTCCTGCCCTTCGAGCATTGGCTGTGAGTCCAACCATTGCCTTTTTTTTAAACCAGTATCTTGAAATTTGCCTTAAACAGACTGACATTCGTGCTATTCTGGGGCTAAAGTACACTGAGGGGTCCCGTGATCAATAGGTTGCCCTGGGGGCTTGATATTTATGGAAGGAAGCAGAGTTGTGATGGTGGAAGGTGCTTCTCGGACTGGGTGCTGTGACTAGGTATGTTGCAAAGCGTACCTGAAGCGTCTTTGAAAATCTGCCGCTGCGGGTGTGCGCGATTTTGGCGCCGTTTAGAGGGGGGCGGGTTTAAAACGCGATTTTCTCTAGGCTGTTCAAATCGAAGATGTTCAGCCTAGTTAATTATTAACGAAAAATCGCTGGAAGACCACCGTCGCAAAAGCTATTATTAGTTTTAAAGGCCTCGTAAATAGTTATAGTAGTTTAAAAATCAATCTCTAAACCCGCGACCGCCAGCAACCGCAGGGTCTCATAAAGCAAATAGCAGAAGGTAGGCTGTATATTTTTACATTAAAAAGGGCTTCTAAAGATCCCTTTATACAAAGTTTAATATTGCGAGTAGCTCAATTTGGGCCCATTATATCCCGCAGTATTTTTCTGGGCATTTGAGGCACAAATCTACCGCAATGTGAACGTTCTAAACCAGCGCGTTCCACAGGGACCCACTGGAAAGCTGATTTAAATGGGCATTTATTTACAGCAATTGAACACTAATTCCTTCCATTTGGCCTATAAATTAATGTAAATGAGATTTAAAATCATGTTTTATTGTGAATTATTTGTGAATATTATTTGGACATTTAGGCTATTTAAAAATGTTAATAATTTATTAAGAAATGGATAGATGTTTAGATCTAGTAATTGAAGTCTGAAATTAGCTACAATTAGGTAACTAACTAATTATATGCTTTAATTTCAGGTCATCCAAGTAAGATTATTTTATATTTGTTTCAGAATGCTTCAATCTATGATAACTGAAAATTTCATTCAGTTCTCTTAATTTTTAAGAAAGTTATGGGCTTTTGACTGTTCACGATCACAGCTTTTTTGTTATGTCCATAGAAAATCAATAGGGAACAAGATGCTCATTTCCAGTATGAAAATGGCCATAACTTTTTAAATACTTGAGATATGAAAGTGAATTAGGTGTCAAATTAAACTTATTTTTATGCTTTATCTGATGGGATAAATTACAGACTTGATTTTTAAAATCTCAAAATTTTGTAACATTGCTACTGTGACTAGTGGTGTGCCTCAGGGTTCGGTGCTGGGCCGTTACTGTTGGTCAATGATTTGATGAGAACATACATGGCAAGATTAGCAAGTTTGCTGATGATACAAAGTGGGTGGTTTTGCACTTCCTGAATTGGTGTGAAAAATGTTGCAGCAGGATCTTGATCGAATGGCCAGGTGGGCTGAGGAATGGTTGATGAAATATAATACAGAGAAATGTGAGGTGTTGTATTTTGGAAGTTTAACATGGTCAGGGCCGACTCAGTGAATGGTAGGGCTCTAGGATGTGTTGTAGAGCAGAGGGATCTAGGAGTACAGGTGCATGGTTCCTTGAAGGTCGAGTCGCAGGTAGAGAATGAATAGAAAGAATTAGGTTCTTTATTGTCATTGTAATATGAACCATGTACAACGAAATGTATAGGGTGGGCAAAAAGGCTTTTGGACATTGGCCTTCATCCATCAAGTATTGAGTGGGAAGTTATTTTGCAGTGTGTATAAGACATTGGTCAGACCACATTTGGAGTATTTGTGTTCAATTCTGTGCATCATGGAAAGGGTACAGAGAAGATTTATTAGGATGTTGCCTGGACTAGAGAATAGTTGAGTACAGGAGGGGTTGAGTAGGCTGGGACTCTATTCCTTGGAGCTCAGGAGATGAAGGGTGATCTTATAGAGGTATATAAAATCATGAAAGGAATAGCTTGAGTAGATGCACAGTCTCTTGCCCAGAGTACATGAATCGAGAACCAGAGGACATAGGTTTAAGGTTAAGGGAAAAAAGATGTAATAGAAATCTGATAGGTAACCTTTTCACACAGGGTGGTGGGTGTATGGAACAAGAGTGCCAGAGGAGGTAGTCGAGGCTGAGACTAGCCCAATGTTAAGAAAACAGTTAGACAGGTACATGGATAGGACAGGTGTGAAGAGATATGGACCAAATGCTGGCAGGTGGGGCTAGTGTCAGCTGGAAATGTTGGTCTCAGAGGGGCAAGTTGGGCCAAAGGGCCAAAGTTTCCACACTGTATCACTCTATTGACTATCAGCTTCTCTCTGGGCTAGTCATGCTGCTTGAAACTTCTTGCTTCACTGCCTATCTCAATTGGTGGGACTTCAGTTTAACAGCATATATCCTATATCTCTACCCTTCACAAAAAAAGAGGATGCCTGGCATTTTATCCATTTTAGTGACAATCTTTTAAGTGGTACATTTTAATCTAATTCTTGGTTGGCCCTAAACTTTGTTAATGGTGTCACAAAAATAGAATTAGGCAAATATTTCACACAGGCCAATGAAATGTAAGCAAGAGCAGGCCTCAGGAGGCCTGCTCCACCATTCACTGTGATACCAGTGATCATCCACCTCCTATCTTTGTCCCATATCTCGAGAATACAGCTCCACCTCCTCAAGAATCACGATCCACTATCTGAACTGATAGATAAACTTGTCTTCCAATCAATAGGGTTGATGCAATAAAATCTTGAAAATCATTGTCTCAATACCAAAATACCTATAGTTACGAATCGGACTGGAAATGTTGGGACCAGAAGGGTGAAATATTTGTGTGGGATAATTCTCCTTTATCAAAATCAATAATTCTGTTTTGTGTTCACTTAATAAATTAAAACACAGAAAAAGTAATCCTATTTTTAACAGGTCTCCTGGCATGGGTTAAAGTCCCCTCTGCACAATCAGCATATTGGCATAATAGTGCAAGAGAGACAAACTGCCGAGTGCATTCTTAAGTTTTATGGCCCTATAAAAGTTATTATCTCCTCAATTGCACAGCGGACTAGATAATTGAAATAATAACAAAATAAATGATTCTTTTCTTTACAGCCAGAGATTACGAAAGCTAATGTTAAACACTTGGGAAAGAATCTGGGGAAGAATTATGTTCTTATCTGCAAGTGGTAGCACTGAGTAAATGCTTGTATTTTTTTTCCGTCTATCCTGGTACCTTTACATTATTTTCAATATAACTATGACACTGAATCAAACTCCTAAGACAAGAATAATAGTTCTAGCAATTAGTGCGACTGCTTTGTACAATTCTACATTCTTATCAAATCTTGTTTTATTATTTTTGCTCATATTGTTTTTAATAATTCTGATGTTCATAAGAATTCATCAATATTTTAGAGATGGTGAAGGGTAGATATTGCCCAAAAAAAACTAGGTGAAATTCATGATTTTTGTTCATGAGGATATAGAGAGGAATAGACCAAACAGCAACTCAAAATCTGCCCATCATTCAATAAGATCTGAACTTGGCCTCAGCTTCACTTTCATGCCAGTTCCTGTAATCCTTTATTTACCTATAGCTGTTCATTCGCTCATGTGTCAGACGACGTTGTAGCTCGCTGTTTTCTTCTGTCGTCATCCAACATGTTGACAGAATTGGTCAACCAATGCGGTCACTGAGTGTCGTCGTTTCGGGGAGCGCCACGAGGAGGCTTCTGTCATGATCCCCATCTACCGATGGGTGTCCAATAATCTATATATGTCTGCCTTGAATATATTCAGTGACTCAGAACAGCTAGAGAAATAAATTCATGCCATTTAAAGAAAAGATCCCTCTTATCTCTTTCTTAAATGAGAGACCCCTTCTGAGAATCATGTCCTTGGATCACCATTGAAAAATATCCTCTCAGCAATAACACTGTTAAACCTGTCTCACAATTTGACATGCTTTGACATTGGTAACCATTCATTCTTCTAAACTCCAGTTTGGACCTGCTCAATATTTCTTTCTAAGAAAACCACTTCATCCTAAGATATCTATCTAGTGATCCTTTCTAAGTGCCTTCAATGCTAGAATATCCCCCTTAAGGCATTTCAAAACTTAATTCAGCCTTACCAAAATTAGTACACTGGGCAGCAATGCACATGATCCCTCCAACATCCATCCAAGATGAATTAGAACTAATCTGAAGAAAGTCTTTGTACTTACTGGAATGATTGCCTAGATATCTCACCTTTTCACAGTGATTCGTGACTGAGGAGCAAGCATCTAGATATGGATTGATTGATTGCAGTATCAGAACAAATATGGAGTTAAAGCATACAATGGCAGATGCTGATAGGAAGCATTCACAGACACAGGATTTTAATATATAGTTTGAAACTTTTGTGTCCCTTTTTTAAAAGACCCAAATATTGTGAATAGGACTTCTGTTCACCACTTTGAAATGTTTACGCTCGAGGAGAATGGGTTGGAGCATCATCCTATCACCTAGAAAGGAAGCTCCCCAGGGGTCTAAAGGACCATGCATCGGAGGATCGTTTTCTAATGATAAAAGATTACTGGTCGTTTCTGCATTTCATGCAGCTTTCTAAGATTTAAAACAGAACAATTACATCTCCTCAGTAAACCCATATCCAATGGTCCTGCAGATGGATGGGACTTTACAAGCTGTCCAGTAATTACTCAAAATACTTGTTCTAATTATACAGAAACAAGCATATAAGGACTCTTGTGCCCTTCACTATACTGGGGTAATATTGGGTGGGGTAGCACTAGAGACAAAGGATAAACAATAATTGCAAACCCACTCCTAGCTGGAATGATATTAGACCTTGCTTGATCTGGCCTGGCCTCGCCCAGATAACACCATCCCTTCTCTCACCACCCCCATCCTGTGCTTTCTCATAGCTGTTCTGACCTTTTGAGACTACATTCATCCAAATAAACCTGAAGCATTCCTGCTGTGGATGTCCTGCAATGAACAGTCTGTAAACCCACTGTAACACCTTCTTCTTCTTTCGTGTGGCGTGCACAGCCTAAAGTTGTAGGACAACTTGTTCTATTTGATCATCCGTTTGTGCAGTCGAGTTGTTTGCATTAGTCGAAACAGGCCGGACCACGTGAAGGTGCAATCTCCACCCCAATGTTACAATCAGACTGTGGTATCTTAAGGGCCTGTCCCACCAGCATGAGATTGCATGAGTCTTAGCGCGACCAACGTGGTTCGCATGAGGCGTACGGCTCACGGGGCCTGGTCCCACTTCGATAGGCGGAGGCGTTTGGAGTGTGGCGGGGCTGGTCCCGACATCACGCGGGGCTCCAAAAAACTTGCACTGTCCGAAAATTCCGCGCGCCAACGGTCTGTCGGCCCGCAGGCCGCATGAGCCGTACGCAGCGTCTCGAACGGGCGTACGAGCGTCTCGGCGTCGTATGCAGCATTCTTGATGGCGTATGCTAGTGCGTGGCATGCACGAAGACGTCACTGCCGGCGTGCCGTTGCGCGATTATGTCACCGCCCCCGCGCCGTGCGACGTCCAAATTCCGTCGGCCCGCCTCTGCCAGCTGATTGGTGAGTTTGACGTAAATTACGTCACGCGCTTGAACTTTGCTACGAACTATTTATGTACCTGTACTACCGCAATTACCGACCAAACTTAGCGCAACTCCGCTTCCGTTTTTGTCTGCGCTAGACTCATGGAATCGCATGCTGGGGGACAGGCCCTTTAATCCCACCTCCTGGACCATTCCAATTACCTTTATGGCACCTTGATTACCATTGTAGTTAAGTCTTTCAAGCTTCTTCATTTAAGGCAGCTGGCAAAGGTGAAGCCCATTTTGAGCGGCAGCATTTTGAAAACAGTAATCCATGCCTTCATTACATCTAGGCTGGATTACTGTAACGCCTCTATTTTGGATTACTCGATCTTCCCTGGCTCGTCTCCAGTGGGTCAGAATGCTGTGCTCGTCTCTTAACTGGAACTCGAAAGAAGGAGCACATAACGCCAAATTAAGCCCTGAGGGCCTTTCGGCCTTACTCCACTCTCTGGCTGCCTGTGTACTTGCTTTTCATCATTAGATTTTTTTAAGTACCTTTTTCTTATTGCTAGAGTCTGTTTAATTAAAACTTTAAATGGTATCGCCCCGCCTTACCTCTCTGAGCTGCATTCATCCATTACGCCCTGCCCGGGCTCAGGTCAGGTGATCAGCTGCGCTGGCTGGTGGTATAACGAGGTCTACGCGGAAGCTCAGAGGGGATAGAGCCTTCTCTGTTGCTGCTCGACTATTATGGAACACTCTACCGTGCACATCAGACAGGCCCCTCAATGTTCATCTTCAACAGTCTTAAAACCCTTTTCTATTCCTTGAGCTTTGACCCCTGCATGAGACTTTGCTCCTGTTGTAGTGTTTTTAATGGTTTTTATGTTTTGACTCTCTCTTTTAATGTTTTTATTGTCTTGTATAATTTTCTTGTCCATGATAGTATTGTACAGCACTTTGTTGCAACAGTGGTGGTTTTTAAAGTGCTCTATAAATAAAGTTATTATTATTATTATTATTGTCTTTTTCAACTGTTTCTTGAGATTATTAATAATCAGGGGACATACATTTAAAAATAGTTAAAAACACATTTAAACTATAAATAGATAAAAATATTTAACAATATTAATAAACGTTAAAGGATTCCTCTCATGTTAACGATATAAAAACCTGGGTATTAACTAAAATAAAAATCTACCTTAACCTTTTACTATGTAGGTCATCAACCCCATTAAACCAATTAGCTGACTGGATTGCACCAGCCATATATACCTAGACACAATGTATCCAGTCACTCTCTGCAGGACAAATTGGAACCACTCCCTAGACTCAGTATTGAGTCCGGGTGGAACAAGAATACCAAAATACATGCATCGAAAATTAGATATTTTGATCTGAGTTTTGCAAAACCCTGGCTGAACATCAACATTCTGACCTGTA